>NC_036854.1:14450526-14516280 GCF_002910315.2 Salvelinus sp. IW2-2015 | reverse complement strand
TGAAAAAAAGCAATGGATGTTTTTAGCAGTCCGATACGCAGGAACAGTCTGGGATGCTTTCGGCGTCCGCCATGCTATCCCAGTGTTAGCTTCTCTCGACCTCGAAACGAGCATAAAAGGGGGCAATTTGTATGTCACGTAAGACTGGATTCAAGTGGAAATATACCTCTTAATTTTGAGCACTAGAGTTGCTTGTCAAAGGACTTTTGTGTAGATCTGGAGATGATCCGGTATCTGGAAGGGCATAGGCTGGGATTATCAGTTACTATAAGGCGTTGCACAGATTTAAGTCTCAAAACAAAGCCCCAGCTACCTTAGAGACAGCGTGTCAAGCTCTACGCCTTTAAGCTTCGATGTGGATGTTGCCTGTAATCCAAGGGCCTTTTTCTGAGATTGCGATGCGGATAAATGTAAGTACAGTCACTTTTCGCGCGCTCAAGACGTTCTAATCTCACTGCACTTATTGATCAGATCTGACTGAGACTGAGTGCTGGCTGTATATCCATACAATGTCCAGTCTGAGGGATCAGTATAATAGACCCAAGTGACACATATATATCCAATTCATGTGCTAGAAATCAGTCCCTTGTTAAGTGTAACATGCCAATATGCCACCTCCATCACACTATTGAACCACTGTTCCCACGTTACAACTGCGCGAACTACGAGAGATTTAGTCACTGCATATAAATAACCTCAAATTAAGCATTTTAGCTGTACTGTGTTTTTCTTGTGCTTGTGTTGTAAAAGCAAAGCAATCAGGAGGATCAGAATCATACGGTCAGATTGCCAAATGGAGGGCAGGGGAGATGCTTTGTATGCATCTCTGTGTGTGGATGAGAAAGGTGGTCTAGGGATTATTTTTCCCCTGGTTGCACATGACTCTGAAAAATTTGTATAAACTGATTTAAGTTTGCCTGCATTAAAGTCCAGGCCACTAGGAGTGCCGCTTCTGGGTGAGCATTTTCTTCTTTGCTTACGGCCTTATAGAGTTGGTTGAGAGCGGTCTTAGTGCCAAGCTTTGTTTTTGTTGTGGTAAATAAACGCTATGAATAATAAAGATGAGAACTCTCTATTTATTACATAGCTAATAACTCCTATTTGTCTGACAAGTTATTGTTGTTCTGAATGGGCTTCAGTAAGTTTTTACTTCCCTAACAGGAAGTAATGACGTTACACTTCATGTAATCTTTGTGTGCTTTTGTGTAGGTTTTCTGGGATATGAAGCACTCATACCGGATAAAACACGTTCTTATATGGCACTTCTGGAACAGAGCAGTTACCATGCGTTCCAGAAAGCTCTTAACAGCTATTTTTCACATCCATTATCCTTCAAAGCTAATGGCGTAAAAAGGAAATGTGTTACTACATGGCATGTCAAACAAGACTTATTTTGCTCGGCCTATTCACTCTGGGGTATTCTCAAGACACAGAAAACAGCTTTTGCAACATAACACCTGAGTACAAGTCCTGTGTTAATCTTGGATGTTTTTCCCCTCCCAAACACCAGTAGATATTGGAATATAAGTTTTTTTCACCTCTCTCGAAACCTCAGGGCCCTTTCCGGCCCTGGAGAGAAGCTGAAGTGAGGTGTTTTTCCCAACCAGCCACAAAAATCATATGTGCCTCAGCCAATCATAGTCTGGACCGAACCAATTCATCTGACTCTGGAGGTGAGATATTTGGGGAAACAGGTGGTTTAAGTTCCTGGCTGAAGTAAGTAAACTAGTAAAGCCAGTTGACAACTCACACTGCAGAAATTACTCAATTAGAGCTGCTAATTGGCCGAGAGGTTGAGACACCTGTGGCTGTCATTATGGGTGTGAGTTTAGTGTTCACCCTCATTGGGGAATTCACCCCCCCGATAATTGGTTTGGGGTATGGGTGTGTGCTCGCTTGTGTGTCCTCAGATTCCAAGAAGGAAGATTGGTGGGATAAATATTCAAATGAAAATGTGACTCTCCTATGAATATATTAACTGAATATATTTAACATTTTTATTCTTCATGCTTGAGAAAAAATAATTTCAATGTCACATGGCTGATGCAGAAATATAAGTCTATTAAAACAGGCCTGTGAGCAGCCTAGCCACCTGTGTGTAATGGCACTATTGGGTCACAAAAAATTCAAAGGCCCTGGGGTTTGAAATTAGGAATATTTTGCATGAGAAACCGTTTCAACAAGAAGGACACAGGCAGAAAATATTTCCATCATCCTCAAGGGGTAAGAAATGATTGTAATAAATGAATGTTGCCAAGTTCTATAAGTCTTCCCCCTTTAAAAGGGCTTTTCCTGGATATCCAAAAACTTGCCCTTTTAGTTTTTTCCTTCCTAGCTTCCATTGCCAGATACGAGCCATGAGTCGTTGGAGTGCTCTCTCTCCTCTCTCTGAGTCGCCGCCCTCATCTCTCTCTCTCTCTCTCGAGTTCCCAGCACCCTCTCTCTCTCAGCTGCTCTCTAGAGTCGGCCACTCCTGCTCTTCTCTCTCTAGCGTCGCCCCGTCTTGCTCTCTCTTCTGGAGTCGGCCCCGTCTCTCTCTCTGCTCTCTCTGAGTCGCCGCCCATCTCTCTCTCTCTCTCTCTCTCTCTCTTGAAGTCGCCGCGCGTTTGGTCATCTCTCTCTCTCTCTGATCACTCGTCCCCACTCTCTACTCTCCTCTCTAACGCGAGTATCGCTCCCACCCAACTTTCCCTTCTGCCGAGAGCAACATCACGCAAAGGCAACTCGTTGCGGGATCTCGTCCTTTCATGAAATTCCCTGCGCGGTCTTTTCTCCATCTGGCTCTCAAGCAGTCTCCTCTCTCTACCACTACACACTAGGCTATCTAACTAGCTACTCACTTAACTTCTCCGCAAAATGCCAAGGGTCGGCTGGTCAAGTACTGTAATCATCTGCCCTCTTCATCTCTCTCTCTCTCCTCTCGCCCTCCCTCTGCTCTCCTCTCCTCTCTCATCATCTGGCATCCTTCATCTGCGAGCATCGTCTCTTGGACAATTGCGTTCTCATGTCTCGTGTACGCAGGAATTCTACTCGTCTCTCCTCTGCTTACCATCTGGCATTCGACAAACTACATCCGGTGTTGGCCGATGGCCACAAAAACACTATCCCTGTGCCTATGCCACACGCCGCGCAACTGTAACAGTTTGGTGGAGGAATAAGGTCTGGGGGCTCGTTTTTCATTGTTTTAGGCTAGGCCCACCTTAGTTCCAGTTAAGGAAAATCTTAACGATAACATGCATACAATAGACATATCCTATCTGACGATTCTGTTTCCCATCCATTTTTGACAACCAGTTTGGGGAAAAAAGGCTTTCCTGTTTTAGCATGACAAACTGCCCTCCATCTCGGCCGTGCACAAAGTGAGGTCCTTCAACAGAAATGGTTTGGTTGAGATCGGTGTGGAAGAAATTGACTGGCCTGCACAGAGCCCTGGACCTAATACCCTCACCCAAGTTCCCTTACAGAATGTTCCAACATCTAGTGGAAAAGCCCTTCCCAGAAGAGTGGACAGCTGTTTGTAGCAGCAAAAGGGAGGACCAAACCCTCAACATTAACCTCTCTTGGGTAAGGCGGGCAAGAATTTTCACCGTCCGGAATGAAAAAAGCGGGCCAAGCTAAACCTGATTGTTACTTCCAGGCCAGAGGAGCTAGGTTATAGCATATGGTAGATTTGGATAGAAACACGAAATTTTCTAAAACTGCTTAAAATAATGTCCTGAGTATAAACAGAACTGACATGGCAGGCCGAAACTCCGAGGACAAACCATCTCCTCGCAATCACGTCAAAGTCTCTCTCTCTGAGTCGCGCCTCCTCTCTCTCTCTCTGAGTCGCCGCCCTCTCATTCTCTCTCTCTGAGTCCCCGTCTCTCTGTCTCTCTCTGAGTCGCCTCCTCTCTGTCTCTCTCTGAGTCGTTCTCTCTGAGTCTCTCCATCTTGCTCTCTGAGTCTCTCTCTCTATCTTTGAGTCTCTCTCTCTCACAATCTCTGAGTCTCTCTCCTCTCACTCTCTGAGTCTCTCTCTCTTTCTGAGTCTCTTTCTGAGTCTCCCTGAATCTCTGTCTCTCTCTAAGTTTCTCTCTCTCTCTTGAGTCTCTCTCTCTATCTGTAGTCTCTTCTCTCTATCTGTCTCTCTCTGACGTCTCTGGATAATTCCTTCTAAAAGGTTTCATTTTATTATCAAAATTCACTCTGTTCTAGTCTTTACTCTAATTCTGCAGCTTAACGTAACTGACTACAGAGCAGTGTGTTGACTGTTAATAATGTCAATGCTTGTCATTTTGGGTTCTGTTGGTGGGATACAAGATCTGGTAAAACTGTACAGTTGCCCGTATACCTCTAATGTTACTAACGCAGAAATAGGGCTGTGAATATTACAATCCTCTACACAATTCTATGTCATATTTACAAAACATCTTCAGTTCAATTGTTTTCACCTATTGAATAGAATGGCATAAGAGACACTAACCAAGTTCTTAAACTTACAAGTACCTTTCATATAGTTGTTTGCGGCTCCAAATGATCACAATGGCGATTCGACGGTAAACCTACCACAGTATTGGAATGCTTTCTTTTATATAGCAGAGACCTTTATTCAAGACCACTACTATGCCACAGATTTCCTTTATCCTGACCTTTGTTCCATCAGCCTATTATGGATTCTATTTCTATGTAATGAATGCTGGAGCCATTCAATTGCTCCTCTTGGTGAGCTCCACTATCAGGGACCGACATCATGTTCTATCAGCAGCAGTCTGCACACAAATGCAGAAGCTGTTGTTTTCTTGCGCCTCACCGTTGGCCACACATAAAGGTGTGAAATTACTTCTGCTTTAGTCAAATGTTCACTCAGTCATGTATTGAAGTTAGGATTCGTACTGAAGCTGTTGAGAAAAAAGTGGTTTTCTGTTTTGTGTGTGTGGATGGGGGGTGTCAGATTGTCTTTGATTAATCAGGTGGTTTGTTGAGAAGATAAACACATTCTATTTACTCAGTAGTCCATCCAAACCAATGTTCCTTTTTATATTGTTCATTCGTTTTTTATATACACATTTTTMGGGGGGAGGGGTCTTCGTTTGTGTGTTTTTCCCCCCCCCTTATTTATCAAGGTAGGTTGTTTAGGACACGTGCTCCTTTGTCTTAGCCATTTGAAATATACTACCCCTGAGGATATATTGAGGCGGTAATGGATCAGCAACAAGAGGTTTAGACAAAGATGGCTACACTTATAGATGAGGTGGTGGGTTACTTCCCTTCCCTCCCCCCTGGGWCCAATTACTTCTGTTTATCGCCTTGAGATTCTGTTCACTTCATAGGGTGCACAGGGTCAGCAGTTTTATCTGGTTACAGTATTTCTGAGTGTATTCTCTTTTTGGCTATTAACAATTGATAGGCCTACTTAATTTCAGTATATCCGTTTTATTCTACTGTCAATTAAATGTACTTTAGTACTAAATCGTAAAATTAGATTATGACTTGAAAATAATTGCCACAGGCCAACATTTTTACTATAAAGAAAAATGTTCCTCGTGCTTTATTCTAGTGTGCACAGAGCACTCACAAATTGTAATATTGATGTTTCATTAATATTATTTTTGAAAGAGATTGCACTTCCAAAAATATAATTTACACCATGGTATTTTCAAAATGAATAAAAGGTGACATAAAAAAATATACTACAAATCATCTAAATCATTTAAAAAATGTGATAACATCTATAACAAAGTATTGTAATGTTTTCAGAAATATACTGTGTTTGCAGCTCTAGCAGAAGCTTGAGAAATGTAGCACTCTTTTTGTGCCTGAGTCGACACAAAAACACTTTTATGCATGCTGTAGTAGCTACCTGCTGAGGCCTCTGGACGCTGTTGTGGGTCAGCTGTAGAAACACGTTCAGGTCAGTTGAAGCCCAACGGAATGCAGTGTAGCGCAACTGGGGCCCTGCGGCGACCCCGACACACGCCACTGCGCATACATATCCATATATTTCTGGCGCATACATATACATATATTGCTGGTCTAGAGCTGGAAAACTAGAAATATTAAAATTATTCTGAAATGTATTGCAGGGCTATGTTTTCGTTATTGTGACAGACTGTTATTTCCTTCCATTATTGATTGCGGCTAGAGGGGCTTTCTTAATTTTCCCAAATCAAATTTGAGAGGAATGTTATAACCTAGGCCTCTTGTATTTGTATTAATTTAGAAATGTATTATTCTTAGTAGGATTATGTTCAAATGTTGGGAGAAGGTCCATTTAATTGACACAAAGTAATCTACCGTGTACACATGATTAGGAAAGATGACATTTTTCCCGCAGTTTGGACGCCTGACCTCAGGTGGGCTTTGGGCTGATGGTCGACTCCACAGCTCTCCGCAACGAATGTTTCTGCTTTTTAGTGAACACCGCAGCAAATAAAGCTACCAAGATGCAGTCTTTCCAAGATGTAAGTTTATGTAGTTCTATACGAAGACAAGTGAGAGGCGCTGTAGGGCTCTGTAGAAAGCCAAAGCAAAAGGGGAGGAGCGGTATCGGGGAGTAAAGTAGCCACACGGTGTGTCTGTCCCACCAGGCATTCGCTCGAATCTAACCAACCGACGCTGAGCAGGGATCGGATAAAGACGCGTTCTGTGGCATCTGCCAAAACTCCCGACCACTCCGCTCACAATTGTCAACGGAGAGACAGTAGCCCGCAAACAGCGGACACCTGACAGGCAACAGAAGGGCTAAAGCAAGAGGCAACAAAATACATTTAGCCGTAAAATGCAACAGTGTTTGTTGGATTAAAACATCATTCAAAGATAAGCGTCGTATAGGCAGTGAAACAAGGACGAACGCCGGTGCTGAAGCTCAACTGCGACTAGGGAGGTAAGGATAAACTGCGTGTCAGCGCACGAAAGACTATAGGCCTACTTTATGCATTTTTTATGTGGTCCGTGTCAGGCTGAGTTTAGGCTACGCTTTGCAGGACCTGTCTCATTATGAGAATGTCCCGTGCTTTGCCTGAACGTGTGTGAAGGTTAATCTGTGCCACCCCTTGCTGAGCTAAATAATCTAAGCAAAGGAGCGCTGCGGCTCTCATGTTGTGCGATCCCTTCTAGCTATGACCCTCTGCTAGAGAACTTCCTGCTAGGGCTTATAACTGGGGTCAGTGTGACATTGTTGTTGGCTGTGGCATGGGCTGGATGTGAATAAAAAAACAATTTAACTCCTAGGTATTGTCGGAATAATAGAAAGCCCAAGCTAGGTCCATGTTGAAGTGGTAGAGAAGGTTCTGAACCCTAGATTCTGGTTCTGAGAATGGACGAGGCACGAGTATTGTAATCTTTATGGTTTATTCTTGCGTAACGTAAATTAGCAGGCGTAAAAGATGCGCCTGAGCAGCGCGGTTCTTTCTTTCAGGTCCTGATGATATATTAATAACAAATGTCCAGGGAGGTTCTCTTCTACGCTGTTCAACCAATCCAGTAAATGTGGAGGAGGAGTTAAGATGGAGTGCGGCCTTGTTAACGTCCAAAAGCAGAAGTCAGGTCACAGGCTCTCCTTCCATTTCCCCAATAAAAAGCATGGGGTGATTTCCCCCCCCCCCCCCCCCCCCCCCCCCCCAAAAAAAAAGGGGGGGGTGTCCCCCCCCCCCCCCCCCCCCCCACGTTCTTGTGCACATCCTCTTCTGTTCAACCTGGGGGTAGACCTGGCATAGTAAAAGTACATCTGTTTCCCATTTACTATGATATGGTATGTGTTAATTTGCAGGTGTCCATCATCCATTTCATATGATAAATTGCAATTTGGTATGGCAAATGTTAGCTAGCATTACCTTGGTTTGGGGTTAAGATTTGGTTTAGGGGAAGGGTTAGCCAACATGGTAGTTAAGTAGTTGTAAAGTAGCTAAAAATCAGTAGTTGCTAATGAACTAAAATGCTACAGTTGACTGATGTGATGTGAACAAATAACCTTTTGATTTGCATCCTCCAACTAAACAACCTCCTTTATGTTTTTGGCTTAAGTAACCTTCTGTCTAATTTAACCATAACAAACTTAACATACGAATTTGAATGTCAGATTTACATGTACTATGTTACGTCTAGTCTTTGAGGTCAGGCTGTTCTCTTAGTTGCTGTCACTAGCAGCATTATGTTTGCTATGTCGCAAGGCCATGTATTACAATACTGTCTGAGGTATTGAATAGATACAATACACATCACCAGGCTCGTCCACTATGTAGGCTAAACAATGCTGTGAATCCTCATTTACATTATACAGTCGGTGTATATTAGTCTATCCCTGTACATATTAGAGAAGGATATTGATGCGTCACAGAAGTAATCCCTGCACAATCTCTTCACAGCACACTGCCAGCAGTAGCCTAATTCATTAGCCCAAATGTGCATGGACCATTGAACGCATGTTACGAAATAACTCTTAAGATGCCAAGCAGCATTTTGGACAACCATTGTTTATGAAACTGACTGAAAAATAAAGTACACTAGTTGGCTGTTAATGTGGTATACATTAACATACTGACACCTGCAACTAAACCTTATTATAACCCATGTACTATAGCAGTAACACACCAGTACTGAAAACTGCATGTGTGTTGAAAAACAAACATCAGTATTTTATTTCTTACTCAGCAACTCACTATCTACTCGGAAACAGACCTAGCTGTTCATCAAACACAAATGCACTATATTAGCAACATTCTAGTGTGTCGCTAGTCTACTATACATTCTGAGGTGGACATAACCAGGTCAGTATTGTAAAAGGCAATTGTTCTCAATGACTAAAAGCCCACTTCTCAGGTGTTTTATTAAGATACGATACGGTGGGGTGTTAAGGTAGGATACGGTAGAGTGGGACACTCCCATGGCCAACATTACATTGGTAAAGCTAGCATGTAATGTGAATCAAGCCTGGGATTAAGGGCTTTTATAGCAGTCATCTCAGAAGAGGCAGGGGGATCTGTAGTTGATGAGGTGAGACAATGCGTTTGTCTCAGAGCTGTGCTCATTTAACTGGGGCTTCTCACCTCAGTTTAATATAGGGGCAGGATTGGCACTTCATATTTACAATAACTAGCCTTTATGAAGGGATAGGGCTGTGGTGGCAGAAAAGTAAGGGTGTGTGTGTACATGCGTGTGTGTGGGTATATGTTGGTATTTGAATCTTCTCCGGTTAATACAGTAAGTGTGTCATGAAGTGTGTCTTTGCCTCTCTGCAGTGATAAACATGCATCACCATCAGGGAATTATTAAAGTGTGTTGGGAATGTCTAGTTTAAATCTACTATATGATCTCTGAGACAGAGGCTCGTCTTGCCTCTGTGTTGGTTAGCTTTTGGTCTCTGACAGCTGGGCTGGTTGAACTTCTGTAACTTCATGTGCATTTTTTGCAGTTTGTTATGCTAATGCACTTGCAGTAATCAGGCCTGTCATGACAAATGGTGTGTCCCTGCCAAAAAGTGTCACAATGGAATTCGATAAACTATTAGCGTCCGTTGCTATATCAACGTGTGATGACCTAAATGACATTATTTTCATCCCTGCTATGCAAACAAATCTGTTTTCTGCAACAATTTAGCTTTTTAAACAAGTTTTGTTAAGCTAATAAGATGACAACATTACTTCAAACTACTTTTGGGTACCTTGTTAACATTTCAACAACATGAAATCCATGTCTTAAACGTTGCTAGTTTAAGAAAAAGCAAAGAAAATGTGTAATCTGCTTGACACGTTCCATACCTTACAGATCACAAAGTCAGCTCATTTCCACTCCATTCATATGCAAATAGATATGATTCATACAATGGCTTGTCTGGCTGGCATGGAATGGGCGGGGCACAAGTATTGTTCTCTTAGTGGTTCCTTCGGAAAGTATTCAGACCCCTTGACTTTTTCCAGATTTTGTTACGTTAGCCTTATCCGAAATTTATGAAATAGTTTTTTTCCCCCCTCGTCAATCTATAAACAATACCCCATAATGACAAAGGAAAAACAGTTTTTTGACATTTTTGCAATTGTATTACAAGTAAACTGAAATATCACATTTGCATAAGCATTCAGACCCTTTACTCAGTACTTTACTCAGTACCTTTGGCAGTGATTACAGCCTCGAGTCTTCTTGGGTATGACGCTACAAGCTTGGCACACCTGTATTTGGGGAGTTTCTCCCATTCTTCTCTGCAGATCCTCTCCAGCTCTGTCAGGTTGGATGGGGCGTGTTGCTGCACAGCTATTTTCAGGTCTCTCCAGAGATGTTCGCTCAGGTTCAAGTCCGGGCTCTGGCTGGGCCCCTCAAGGACATTCAGAGACTTGTCCTGAAGCCACTCCTGCATTGTCTTGGCTGTGTGCTTAGGGTCGTTGTCCTATTGGAAGGTGAACCTTTGCTCCAGTCAGAGGTCCTGAGCAGGTTTTCATCAAGGATCTCTCTGTACTTTGCTCTGTTCATCTTTGCCTCGATCCTGACTAGTCTCCCAGTCCCTGCCACTAAAAAAACATCCCCACAACTTGCTGCCATCACCACCATACTTCACCATAGGGATGGTGCCAGGTTTCCTCCAGACTTGTCGATTGGCATTCTGGCCAAAGAGTTCAATCTTGGTTTCATCATACCAGAGAATCTTGTTTCTCATGGTCTGAGAGTCTGTTGGTGCCTTTTGGCAAACTTCAAGCGGGCTGTCATGTGCCTTTTACTGAGTGGTGGCTTCTGTCTGGCCACTCTACCATAAAAGCCTGATTGGTGGAGTGCTGCAGAGATGGTTGTCCTTCTGGAAGTTTCTCCCATTTCCACAGAGGAGCTCTGTCAGTGACCATCGGATTCTTGGTCACCTTCCTGACCAAGGCCCTTCCCCGATTGCTCAGTATGGCCCTGCAGAATCTTTTTTGTAACCTTCCCCAGATTTGTGCCTTCAACACAATCCTGTCTAGGAGCTCTACGGACAATTCCTTCAACCTCATCGCTTGTTTTTTTTTGTCTGACATGCACTGTCAACTGTGGGACCTTATTTAGACAGGTGTGTGTGTGCCTTTCCAAATCATGTCCAATCAAGTTGTAGAAACATCTCAAGGATTATCAATGGAAACAGGATGCTGAATGGCGCAGCTGTCTATGGCACTGCACCTCAGTGCTAGAGGTATCAGTACAGACCCTGGTTCGATTCCAGGCTGTTTCACAACCGGCCGTGATTGGGAGTTCTATAGGGCGACGCACAATTGGCCCAGCATCGTTAGGGTTTGGCAAGGGTAGGCCGTCATTGTAACTAAGAATTTGTTCTTAACTGACTTGCCTAGTTAAATAAATAAAATCGAGTCTCATAGCAAAGGGTCTGAAAAGTGTTTAAACTCCACCAACATGACTAGATCATCACATTTTAAAATGTTCAGGAGAGAATTCCAGGACTACAGAGCTGAGTAACTAAAACTATTTCTACCATGACCTGTTCTAATTCTTGGTACTGTTCAAAGCAAATGAGAATGGGACCGTAATTTATATTTATTTACCGACCTGATTAAAAAAATAACAGAAAGTAGCATTTTACCCAGTGTGGCCTTATAAATCAGTGTATACCAGTGTTTTTAAGCCTACGCGAGGTCAATGACAACCAGGCTACGGCGCTGTAGAGATCACAATGATATGTTAGACGTTTTTGATTGGTAATGAACATGAGGGCCGCATGATATACTGAATCAAGTGCTCTCAGGGTTGTGTGTGTAAAACATCACAAAAATCTAAAACTGCCAGTAATGTACATTTGTACCAGCTCCTTCCTGGCTTCCAGTGAAAAACAAGCCTTATGTCGGTAATAAAAACCTATTCTCAGCTTGAGCTTCCTTATCAAGTTCTCCACATGAACAGTGAAGCTCCGCTTGTCATCAACTACACATCCAAATATCTGTTCACTTTGACTTGCTCTATAGTATGTCCAGCCAATGTAGCAATGACATGAATAGTAACCGTCCTGGCATTTGAAAATGCCATGCATTTTGTTTTACCTGAATCCAGAAACAACTTCATACAGATTCTGTTGTATGATATTAAATGCTCTTTGGGCATTTTAAAAGCTAAAGATGTGTATCTATTTTAGTTCCTAGTATACAACAATGAATAATTTGGCACTAACAAATACGTTCAAGGGATACATTTACAACAATGAACACCTTGTGAGACCTTGCAATATTTAAGATTCATTTATTAAACTTTTATATTTTTTGGTACAGGTGTGTCAATTTATTTTTGCCGGGTTTTTTTGTACTCGCATGGCAATCGGACTAAAATACAGAATTATGGTGGACTAGAGAGGTGGGTGGGAGTAATGTTAAAGGGAACAGGGTAGTCAAAAGACAAGCAATTACATCTTGATCAGGTATGTAAATATACAGTTATTGAATTAAGTTAAATGTTCGATTGGACATGCAATGATGTTAATGGCAGACAGAAAATAAAGGATACCTGTCTAATTTTTTATGTCAGTGGGGTTGATGATGGAGTTAAGGGACAGTACCTGGAAGAGGTGAGTTGTGAGAAACTTTGGGGTGGCGTTATGACCACTGAGTCATACATCTTAACAGTACCTACCTGGCAGTGGAGGTTACTTATCGTGACCCAGTGGTTAGCCTTGAGATTGACTATCTGAAGAAACCCCTGTGCCAGTGTGGGTACTGCTGACAGCATGGTGATGGCACCCACCACGAGGAGGCCTTCCACTCCTGGATGCTACACCTGTAAATGAGCTTGAGTATGATCATTTGTAAAATTGTCTAACCAGAAGTGTGACGGAGGTAGCTGGCCTTACCCACCCCTGTTGGACACTAGTGACGAGAACCTCAACAGTGTCCAGTGCCTGGACTTACCTGCCCCTGTTAGTCTGACACAAGCTACCTGTGAGAGAATTTGATGGATTAGTGCAGTGTTATAAATGAGAGATGCACTACGTGACACAAAGTATGTGGACACCTACTCTGCGAACATCTCATTCCAAAATCATGGGTATTAACTTCTTATGGGCAGAATTATCAATATTTAACTTTCATAAAATCACAAGTGTAATACATCAAAATAAAGCTTAACTTCTTGTTAATCCAGCTACTGTGTCAGATTTCAAAAAGGCGAAAGCTTTATGGCGAAAGCTCACCATGTCATGAAAAACATTTCAACCAGGCAGGTGCGACAAGTCAGAAATGGCGATATACCTTTGATATTCTTCTGTTGGCAGGCAAAGGTCCCAGTTACATCACAAATTGTCCTTTTGTTCGATAATGTCCTTTATATCCATAAAAAAAAGTTTAGCTGGCACGCTTCAGTCAATAATCCACCCAGTTTCCCTTGCATCAAAATGCATCCCAAACGTTACTAATGATCTTTTCCAAACAAGTCAAACAATGTTTATAATCAAACCTTAGGTACCCTAATACGTAAATAAACAATCAAATTTAAGACGGAGAATCGTTAGTCTTTACCGGAGAAAAATACCAAAGAACGCGCTCTCATTCACGCGCTTGGAAACATTACAGCCAAAATGGGAGCCACCTAGAAACTACAATTTCTGGCAAATTTTTCAAAAAACCAGCCTGAAACACTTTCTAAAGACTGACATCTAGTGGAAGACCTAGGAACTGCAATCTGGGAGGACTTTGCCTAATAATAAAAGTGACAGCCATTGTAAATGGTGGTAGGCAGAATTTTTTTGTAATTTTTATTTAGAATTTTTGGGGGGATGGTTTGTCCTCGGAGTTTCGCCTGCCATGTCAGTTCTGTTATACTCAGACATTATTTTAACAGTTTTAGAAAATTTCGTGTTTTCTATCCAAATCTACCATATGCATAACCTAGCTCCTTGGCCTGAGTAACAAGCAGTTTACTTTGGGCCCGCTTTTCATCCGGACGTGAAAATTCTGCCCCCTACCCAAGAGAGGTTAATGTTGAGTTGGTCCTCCCTTTGCTGCTACAACAGCCTCCACTCTTCTGGGAAGGCTTTCCACTAGATGTTGGAACATTTCTGTAAGGACTTGGGGTTTAGGTCAGGGCTCTGTGCAGGCCAGTCAATTTCTTCCACACCGATCTCAACCAACCATTTCTGTATGGACCTCACTTTGTGCACGAGGGCATTGTCATGCTAAAACAGGAAAAGGCCTTCCCCAAACTGTTGTCAAAAAGTTGGAAACAGAATCGTCTAGAATGTCATTGTATGCTGTATCGTTAAGATTTCCCTTAACTGGAACTAAGTGGCCTAGCCTAAACAATGAAAAACAGCCCCAGACCATTATTCCTCCACCAAACTTTACAGTTGGCGCTGTGCATAGGCACAGGTAGTGTTTTTGTGGCATCGGCCAAACACCGATTAGTTTGTCGAACTGCCAGATGGTGAAGCGTGATTCCTCACTCCAGAGAACGCATTTCCACTGCTCCAGAGTCCAATGGCGGCGAGCTTTACAGTACTCCAGCCGACCCTTGGCATTGCGCATAGTGATCTTAGCCTAGTTTGTGTGGCTGCTTGGCCATGGAAACCCATTTCATGAAGCTCCCGACGAACAGTTCCTGTGCTGATGTTGCTTCCAGAGGAAGTTTGGAATGCGATAGTGAGTGATCCAACCAAGGACAGACAATTTGTACACGCTTCAGCACTCAGCGGTCCCGTTCTGAGTTTGTGTGGCCTGCCACTTCGTGGCTGAGCCGTTGTTGCTTCTAGACGTTTCCACTTCACAATAACAGCACTTACCGGCTGTGGCGGTCATGAAATTGTCAGCCAGTGATTGTCAAGCAAATAACTGCCAGTCTCATGGTAATTGACTGTTAATTAACAGACATTTAGCGTCTCCTGTCTTCCACGTATAGCCTACAAGCCACTGATGCAAACCTTTGGAACATCAACATTTTTAAAGTCTAATAAATCCATTATTTATTTTAGACAGGTCTAAAGAAACAGACTACATTTTCTTCATATGTTTCAGAACAGAATGGCATACTCTGCGTTGTCCTTATGTTAGGCACTGATCTGGATATGCCATATGGCTGTGGGCTACACTGGTTCACTTAGAAGACAAGAAGGATATTTTCTCAATTATTTGAGTGCGCACATGGGGCTATTCTGTGAGCGGTTACCAAAGAAACAGGTATGCTTAATTTAGTTATTTATGCAACTTTAGTTGTGATACAAATGTTGGGCTATATGTTTAGATTTATTATGCATTCTAATGCTGCATGATGCGACTGATGGTGATTTGAAAAAAGTCGCATTAAAGGCATGAGCTCTGCTTTGTTTTTTGCACAGGCTGTACACACTCCATCAGTCTCTCATTCATACTTTTGACAAGCACTTAATGCCTCAAATTTCCCAGCTGCATCCCCTTTGTGTGGCCATAATCCCCCTAAAAACATCCATTGCTTTTTTTCAGCCAGTCGCTGTTGTGCCCTTGGGCTGAAAATAATAATTCCCTTCTCCCCGCTGCGTTCCGAAGCACCGCTCACTCACATGGCTCTGTTATGTGATTGGTCCTTATCCAATTCCGAGGCTCATATTGAAGATATTGGAAGAACTGTCCACATATATTTTTCGTCAGCCAACAAGAGTAGGCCTATGTCAATCTACTATCCTGCATAGTACAAAAGTTGACCTATTCTGTGCGAGAAATAAATATTCCAAGCATAGTCTGATAGCGATGATGCTAATGTAATGGCAACCATCTGGAAGATGGAAAGGTTCTCAATTACTAAATTACAGTTCATATAAGGAAATCAAACAATTGAAATAAATTCATTAGACCCTAATCTTTGGATTTCACATGACTGAGCAGGGGTGTGGGCCTGGGAGGGCATAGGCCCACCCACTTGGGAGCCAGGCCCAGCCAATCAGAATGAGGTTTTATTACAGACAAATACTCCTCAGTTTCATCAGCTGTCCAGGTGGCTGGTCTCCGATGATTCCGCAAGTGAAGAAGTCGGATGCGGAGGTCCTGGGCTGGCATGCTTACACGTCGGCTGCGGTTGTGAAACCGGTTGGACGTACTGCCAGATTCTCTAAAATGACTTCGGAGGAGGCATATGGTAGAGAAGTTAACATGAAATTCTCTGGCAACAGCTCTGGTGGACATTCCTGCAGTCAGCATGCCAATTGCATGCTCCCACAACTTGAAACATCTGTGGCGTTGTGTGACAAAACTGCACATCTTAGTGGCCTTTTATTGTCTCCAGCTAGAGGTGCACCTGTGTAATGATCATGCTGTTTAACATCTTACGGCTGAGATCCCGTTAACGGGATCGACTTGACAACAGCCAGTGAAAGTGCAGGGCACCAAATTCAAACAAATCTCATAATTAAAATTCCTCAAACATACAAGTATTTTACACCATTTTAAAGATAAACTTGTTGTTAATCCCACCAGTGTCCGATTTCAAAAAGGCTTTACGACGAAAGCACACCATCTGATTGTTAGGTCAGTACCTAGTCACAGAAACACAGCCATTTTTCCAGCCAAAGAGTCACAAAAAGCAGAAATGGAGAGAACTAACCTTTGATCTTCATCAGATGACACTCATAGGACTTCATGTTACACAATACATTAATGTTTTGTTTGATAAAGTTCATATTTATATCCAAAAACCTTAGTTTACATTGGCGCGTTATGTTCAGTAATGTTTTGCCTCTAACATCCGGTGATTTTGCAGAGAGCCACATCAATTTACAGAAATACTCATAATAAACATTGATAAAAGATACAAGTATTAAACATGGAACTTTAGATAAACTTCTCCTTAATGCAACCGCTGTGTCAGATTTCAAAAAACCTTTATGGAAAAAGCACACCATCCTATAATCTGAGTACAGCGCTCAGAGCTCAAATAAACCATCAAGATATCCGCTATTTGAGTCAACAGAAGTCAGAAATAGCATTATAAATATTCACTTACCTTTTATCTTCATCAGAATGCACTCCCAGGAATCCCAGTTCCACAATAAATGTTTGTTTTGTTCAATATAGTCCATTTATGTCCAAATACCTTAATTTTATTAGTGCGTTCAGTCCAGTAATCCACATTAATGACACGCAGGTCAGACAAAGTCAAACAATTCCATTACAGTTTGTAGAAACATGTCAAACGATGTAGAGAATCAATCTTTAGGATGTTTTTAACATAAATCTTCAATAATGTTTAAACCGGAGAATTCCTTTGTCTAAAGAAATGCGATGGAATGCAGGTCGCTCTCACGTGAGCGCGCATGTTCAGCTCGTGCCAGACACCTGACTGAAAGCTCTCCTTCCCTCATTCTTCACAGAAGCATCAAACAAGGTTCTAAAGACTGTCGACATCAAGTGGAAGCCTTAGGAAGTGCAAAATGACCAATACCCCACTGTATATTGGATAGGCAAACCTACAAACCTCAGATTTCCCACTTCCTGGTTGGATTTTTTTCTCAGGTTTTTGCCTGCCATATAAGTTCTGTTATACTCAGACATCATTCAAACAGTTTTAGAAACTTGAGAGTTTTCTATCCAAATCTACTAATAATATGCATATCTTAGCTTCTGGGCCTGAGTAGCAGGCAGTTTACTCTGGGCACCTTATTCATCCAAGCTACTCAATACTGCCCCCAGCCATAAGAAGTTAATCAGCTTCATGATATGCCACACCTGTCAGGTGGATGGATTATCTTGGCAAAGGATAAATGCTCACTAACATGGATGGTAACACATTTCTGCACAACATTTGCGAGAAATATGCTTTCTGTGCATATGGGCAATTTCTGGGATCTTTTCTTTCAGCCCATGAAACATGGGACCAACACTTTACCTGTAGCGTTTGTATTTTTTGTTGTTCAGTATACATAGTAGCCTATGCCTACCTGGCAGAATTTATATCATGATTATTTTCATCAATCCAGTGGTCTTTTTTGTAAAATCTGCTGTCGCATGAGCACTCCAGGAATATTGCTAACCAAACGGTCTCTGGCTGGTGCACAGTTGAATTAAAGGGTAACGACAACCAAAAATCTAAATGTCTTAGATTTTTCCCAGACCCCAAATTTGGTCTCCTGATGTGGTTTAAGCATTTTTGTGGACTTGGAACAATCAAATTATTTTTGCTGTTTCAAAAACCTTACTGTTTAAGACAAAATGGATAAAACTGATTTTGGATGGAGGATACTGTGTAAGAGCTATGTTGAGATTGTGATAGAGGAAAGTGGCACAGAAGGTTGGTAGTATTGTTTTGCCTGTCTTGTTAACTCACTAGCTCTGTAGGTACAGGGAGAACATTTGGAGAAGGATTAGGCTACTTGCATTACTTGATTTATTAGTTTTTTTTTAATACAATCTCAATTTATTGGTTATTAGTGAGCGGAAGAAATAGCAGGACTGGAATCATCCCTCCCCCGTACAGAATCCTGATCCCCTCTTCTTATTTATATTACTCCTCTTGTCTTTGCCCTTGTAGTCCAGTAGCAATGCCAGGCTTAGGCCGTACAAGGTTTTAAAAACCAAGAGCATGCTACTGCTGTACCAACAGTCAGATAAACACGTTGGGGAAACTGACTTTATATGGCTGCCAGTGCAAACAAGATAGTACGGAGAGGCGTTAGAGCAAAAGGCCAAATGGGACTTCAATCTCTCTCTCGCTCTGAAAGAAATTCTGAATGTTTTTATCCCAAGACCTCTCCTTCAGCCCTCAACGCCGCTCATTCAGCTATGGTGATATTCACTGTGGATGAGTATGCAGAATATTTAGCTAGCAATGGAGGCTATTGTGAAGGGTAATATACTTGCTAATGTAGATGGGTGCGAAAGGCCACAAGCTAGCTGCGTGGTTTCGCAAGCCTCTTTAGAAACCAGTGAACTATGAAAGGCAGTCTCTTCAGCTGCCCTCTCTCGCACAGGAGCTCCGGGGGGTTGTGGCACTGGTATCATAGCACTAAAACTCTGCTGTTTGACTACAGAGACTAGAATGGTCTCAGTGACACAACCCTGAATGCCCAAAAACCACAGGGGCACTCTCTGCTGCAAGGATGCAGCAAATGTGTTTTTTTGTATGTACAAAAAATAGCCTATCTCCAATTTTATCAAAAATAAATAGAAAGCATCCCTTAAGTGAATTTAAATGCCTTGATCTTTAGGAAGGTGTAAACAATGTATAATTATTTTGTATGTTCTGTATATTGTTTTGATACTAACTCCACTGTATTAAGTGCATACCATTTAGATTTTTGGGGGATTCAGGATTTGTTAGGCTACATTTAAAGAGTGTTTACAATCTTGTGCAGTTAAATCAGCCCATCAGTTTTCAATTATATGCAGTGGCAGAGGAAATCTGATGTACAGTACCCTCAAAGTATTGAGACCCCTTGACTTTTTACAATTTTTTTTTACTTTACAGCCGTATTCAAAAATGTATTTAATCGTTTTTTTTGCCGTCATCAATCTACACACCCCATAATGACAAAGCAAAAACAGGTTTTTAGACATTATTGCAAATGTATTAAAAAAAAAAAAAAAAAATGATCACGGTTACATAAGTATTCAGACCATTTACGCAGTACTTTGTTGAAGCACCTTTGTCAGTGATTACAGCCTTGATTCTTCTTGGGTATGACGCTACAAGCGTGGCTTGAAATTGAGCTTAGGTGCATCCTGTTTTCATTGATCATCCTTGAGATGTTTCTACAACTTGGAGAACACATTTTGGTAAATTCAATTGACTGAACATGATATGGAAAGGCACCCACCTGTCTATATAAGGTCCAGTTGACAGTGCATGTCGGAGCAAAAACCAAGCCATGAGGTCGAAGGAATTGTCCGTAGAGCCCCGAGACAGGATAGTGTCGAGGCACAGATCTGGGGAAGTGTTCCAAAAAATGTCTGCAACATTGAAGGTCCCCAAGAACACAGTGGCCTCCATTCTTAAGTGGATGAAGTTTGGAACCACCAAGACTTCCTAGAGCTGGCCGCCCGGCCAAACTGAGCCATCGGGGGAGAATGGTCTTGGTCAGGGAGGAGACCAAGAAGCCGATGGTCACTCTGACAGAACTCCAGAGTTCCTCTGTGGCGATGGGAGAACCTTCCAGAAGGACAACCATCTCTGCAGCACTCCACTAATCAGGCCTTTTATGGTAGTGTCCAGACGGAATCCACTCAAAGGTAAAATGCACATGACAACCCGCTTGGAGTTTGCCAAAAGGCACCAAAAGACTCAGACCATGAGAAACAAGTTGCTCTGGTCTGATGAAACCAAGATTGAACTCTTTGGCCTGAATGCCAAGCATTACGTCTGGAGGAAACCTGGCACCATCCCTACGATGAAGCATGGTGGTGGCAGCATCATGCTGTGGGGATGTTTTTAAGTGGCAGGGACTGGGAGACTAGTCAGGATCGACACGAAGATGAACGGAGCAAAGTACAGAGATCCTTGAAAACCTACTCAGGACCTCAGACTGGGGCGAATGTTCACCTTCCAACAGGACAACGACTCTAAGAACAGCCAAGACAGCACAGGAGTGGCTTCAGGACAAGTCTCTGAATGTCCTTGAGTGGCCCAGCCAGAGCCCAGAATTGAACCCGATCGAACGTCTCTGGAGAGACCTGAAAATAGCTGTACAACAACACTCCCCATCCAACCTGAGAGAGCTTGAGAGGATCTGCAGAGAAGAATGTGAGAAACTCCCCAAATACAGTTGTGCCAAGCTTGTAGCGTCATACCCAGGAAGACTCAAGTCTGTAATCGCTGCCAAAGGTGCTTCAGCAAAGTACTGACTAAAGGGTCTGAATACTTATGTAAATGTGATATTTCTTTTTTTTAATATAAATTAGCAATACATTTTTTTTGCTTTGTCATGATGGGGTATTCTGTGCAGATTGATTTGGATTTTTTTTGTTGAATAAGGCTGTAACAAAATGTGGAAAAATTAAGGGGTCTGAATACTTTCCGACAGCACTGTCGATTTGATGAACGGGTTTTTAGAGCGACAATAGAGAGCGGAGTACCATGCCATTAGTAAGTTTGGTAGGCTACTAATGACCAGCTGCAATGGTCAAATGTAATATGACTGCGGTCAAGACTAGTGACTGCTGGTGTGGTGGTAATGGCAGTCACCCTAACAGCCCTACTTCAGACGACGGCAATTTCACAATTTAACATTTTAACCTTTATTTACAGTTTTTATAATTACTACCACAAAGATGACCCGCTAGTCCACCCACCATCAAATGTCAACTTAATGGTCATGTGCAATGTTCCCTCACATTTTTTTGTGCCACTGAGCAAATTTCAGGTCTGCTAAGCACAAACTATCGGCTGTCCCCATAGGAGAACCTTTTTTGGTTCCAGGGAGAACCGTTTTTGGTTTCAGGTCGAACCCTTTTGAGTTTCATGTAGAACGCTCTGTGGAAAGGGTTCTACCTGGAACCAAAAAGGGTTCTTCAAAGGGTTATCCTATGGGGACAGCCAAATAACAATTTTGGGTTCTAGATACCCCACCATACACTCGTAGAAAAAATGTGCTATGTGAAATAAGTCAACTTTGAGCACCTTTTTATCTCTTGAATGTTTTGACATTCAGGTCTAAAAAACCATGTTCTGAGCACTTCGGGCAAATATGTATGGAAGGTTTCGTTCAAATCAAAAGGGGTGCTGTCAAAAAGTGATTCAAATGGATTTACCCTTGGCAGCTGATGGCCTGGAATTGATTTAGCCTATTTTCTGTAATCTATGATTTATGTGACAGCATCCATTGCATTGTTCCCAAGTGAAACAGCTTATTTTCATCCATATAGGCTCCAGCCAGCCTGTAGGTATTTTTAGCTCTGCCTTGGTGTATTCCATTGAGCAGGCATTGTCACTTTGGGCTTTTTCAGATAGTTGTCATGGGTTATTTGGTATCCCCTCCAGAAGCTAGCTCCAATGTTACCCTTCCCCTCCCCTCAATATGCTTTGGCTTCATTAGCCTCTAAACTAGCAGTCTGGCACCCTGGGTGTCAGGACCAAGTGCTACACTGATTAGACTATCAACCAATCGCAAACCAAGCCCTGGCTTTTCCCCCTAGCCTCTTCACTTCATGTGGATTTGAAAAATATAAGAATTCGAACATCAAGTAAATGTCTCAGAATATAATAATAATAATAAACATAAACATTTTAGCATAAGTATAGTACAGGGCGGTACAATATTTACACGTGTATTGGGGATGGGGGGCAGTGTATAAACTGAGCACTATTACAAGAGTCTGGTAGCAGCAGTTCGTGTGTGTCAAGAATTTGGAAGTATTCAGACCACATTTTGTTACATTACACCTTTTTCTCATCAATCTACACACAATACCCCATAATGACAAAGCAAAAAAACAAAAAAAACTGATCACATTCACGTAAGTATTCAGACCCTTTACTCAGTACTTTGTTGAAGCGCCTTTGGTAACGATTACAGCCTAGAATCTTCTTGGCTATGACGCTACAAGCATGGCACACCTGTATTTAGTAAATGCTTTCTTAACACTTATTTTTCTTAACTGCATTGTTGGTTAAAGGCTTGTAAGTAAGCATTTTGCTGTAAGGTCTACTACACATGTTGTATTCGGTGACAGATACCATTTGATATGGGGAGTTTCTCCAATTCTACTCTGCAGACCCTCAAGCTCTGTCAGGTTGGATGGGGCCGGCCTCCCAGGTGGCACAGTGGTCTAAGGCACTGCATCGCAGTGATTGCTGTGCCACTAGAGATTCTGGGTTCGAGTCCAGGCTCTGTCGCAGCTGGCCATGACCGGGAGACCCATAGGGCAGCGCACAATTGGCCCAGCGTCGTCCGGGTTAAGGGAAGGTTTGGCCAGCAGGGATGTCCTTATCCCATCGACCAGGTGTTTGGTGTTTCCTCCAACTCATTGGTGCGGCTGGCTTCCGGGTTAAGTGGGTGTTGTGTCAAGAAGCAGTGCGGCTTGGTTGGGTTGTGTTTCAGAGGACGCACAGATCTCGACTTTTGCCTCTCTCGAGTCTATGGGAGTTGCAGCGATGAGACTAACTACCAATTGGATACCATGAAAAAGGGGTAAAACAAAGTTGGATGGAGAGCGTCGCTGCACAGCTATTTTCAGGCATTTCGAGAGATGTTCGATTGGGTTCAAGTCCGGGCTCTAGCTGGGCCGCTCAAGGACATTCAGAGACTTGTCCCGAAGCCACTCCTGTGTTTTGGCTGTGTGCTTCGGGTCGTTGTCCTATTGGAGGTGAACCTTGTCTGATGTCCTGAGCGCTCTGGAGCAGGTTTTCAAGGATCTCTCTGTACTTTGCTTCGTTCATCTTTGTCGTTCCAGACTAGTCTTCCAGTCCCTGCCTCTGAAAAACATCCCCACAGAGAATCTTGTTTCTCATGGTCAGAGTTCTTTAGGTGCCTTTTGGCAAACTCCAAGCAGGCTGTCATGTGCCTTTTACTGAGGAGTGGCTTCCATTTGGCCACTCTATCATAAAGACCTGAGTGCTGCAGATATGGTTGTCCTTCTGGAAGTTTATTTTATCTCCACAGAAGAGCTCTGTAGCTATGTCAGTGACCATCGGCTTCTTGGTCTCTTCCCTGACCAAGGCCCTTCTCCCCCAATTGCTCAGTTTGTGCCTCACATAATCCTGTCTCCGAGCTCTACGGACAATTCCTTCGACATCTTGGCTTGGTTTTTGCTCTGACATGCACTGTCAACTGTGGGACCTTTTATATAGACAGGTGTGTGTGCCTTTCCATATCATGTCCAATCAATTCAATTTACCACTGGTGAACTACAAGTTGTAGAAACATCTCAAGGATGATCAATGGAAAGAGGATGCATCTGAGCTCAATTTTGAGTCTCATAGCAAAGGGTCTGAATACTTATGTAAATAAGGTATCTGTTTTTATTTGTAATACATTTGCAAACATTTCTAAACCGGTTTTCACTTGTCATTATGGGGTATTGTGTGTAGATTAAAAAAAAATTGTATTAAATACATTTTAGAATAACGCTGTAACGTAACAATGTGGAAAAAGTCAAGGGGTCGGAATATTTTCAGAATGCATTGTGTGGGTGTGTGCTAAGAGGAGGAGAATCAGAGCAGGTGGTCAGTTCAGTTCAAGGGTTCAGCGTTCTGAATGCTTGTAGATACCGACAGGCTCGATCAGACCTCCTGTTCCGATACCGTCTGCCCGATGGTAAGGAGACAAAAGCTTGTGGCTGTGGTGTGAGGTCCTTGATGCTGTGTGCTTTCCTCCGTCACCGTTTTGAGTAGATGTCCCGGATGGGTGGGAGCATGGTCCCAGTGACATACTGGGACGTCTTCACCACCCGCTGGAGGGCCTTACGGTCGTGGACGGAGCAATTCCCGTACCAGGCTGTGATGCATTTGGTCAGGACACTCTCGATGATGCAGTGGTAGTATTTGGAAAGGACCCAGGCGGCATGCTGAATTTCTTCAGCCGCCTTAGGAAGTAGAGACGCTGGTGCGCCCTCTTAGCGAGTGGTGGCGTTGGTCCACAACAAGTCCAAACCATTCTATTCAGTTATATCCACACATGGTATGACAAACATAGGCGAATGTTAAAGCACTATAGGCCTACAGATCACATATAGATCTGGGCTAAATCAAATCATCGAAGTTAAGCCCAAAGACAGAAAGATCACATGCTTCGTAAACAACAGGTGTAGACTACGGTGAAATGCTTACTTACTGGCCCTTCCCAACAATCGGTTCAGGGCAGGGTACTGGGCAGAGGCTGTCTAGTGATAACTGTTTAACAGTCTGATGGCCAGGAGCTAGGAGCTGTTTGCCCCCGATGATCCATTGGGCAGACCGCACCACCCTCTAGGGAACCCTGTGGTTGCGGACGATGCAATTGCCGTACCAGGCAGCGATGGTCTTAATGGTGCATCTGTAGAAGTTTGTGGGTCTTAGGGGCCAAGCCAAATTTCTTCAGAACATGTATATCTAGTACTATGCTAAGGCAGTACTTTGACAAATTCCTATCCAAACCATTCAGACCTCCATTAGGAGCTGAGGGGCTAGGGGTGAGAAAATGAAGGATTTGGTTTGGAACTGGGCCTTTTGTAAGAAGTCCCCTGCAGGCTGTGACCCTGCTTTGCGGTGAGCGGTCTCATCGGGGGGCAGGTTAAACTCGTTAGCTTCACATGATGACATGGCACACTAGCTCCACACAGGAGAGAGAGCTGGTGGCCTGGGACACTGCCTGGTGGACATAAAAAATCTCAAATCCTGGCTAGCTCGCCATCCTTTATTAATAAACAAAGACTCCCATTAAAGCCACAGTCTGTAAGATGTCCAGTGACCTTATTGTAGGACTCAAGATATTGGCACGTAAAAATTATCGGTATTGGCTCCATTGTAAAAAAATACAAAAAAATGTTGATGGCCCACTCTTTGAGGGTCTTTCAGAGTATGGCTTTCAACTCTATCTCGTTGTGTTTATGTTAGCCTGTGACTGCAACTATACTGTTCCCCTGGTATCTACCTCCTTTATAGACCACACTGTCTCCTTTTAATAAGGTGTGTTTTATTAGGTTGTCGCTGCTTTGGAATAAACATTGTCCATAATGAAATATTAAAATCTATTCCTGAGTAATGTGTGCTTTGTATGCGTTTTAAGAGAAGGAAGATGTTTGAGAGGAGAGAGAATACTGGCTGGACCTTAAGAGGGGTACAGCAATGTTATGTAATAATTTATCTAAAATTGAATAATTGAATGTGCCTTCAGGAGGTGCTTGGTGGGAGCTGTGTGTGAGAGAGAGAGGCCTAGCGAATCAGTCTTGAGGTGGAGGGGTCATTCTCATGCCAGCCTCCTTTCCTCCTTCCTGCAGGCAGACTTAACCTGATATTACCCCGGCCGTCACCATCACATCCTTTACCAGTCACCGGAACAAGTCACTGAAACTAATTTCAATCCAAAATCCACTACCCAGGCCCATGAATCGGCCATCCATGAATTGACAGTATCATGGCCTATTTGTGGAATCACAACAGTCCAATTTGACTTAATAGAATAATAGTTGATTAGTTTAGTAGGACAGACAGTTGGGTTAAATGGTCCACAGAAACAGGATGTCATGAGTGAATGTTTTACTTTTTGCTGCTGTTTCGGATACTAGACTAACTGGATCCGTCATATCGTTGCTTAGGGGGAACCGCAAACGAGTCGAATATGATTTGTACCAATGAGGTAAGGGTAAGAGCAGAACAAATCAGATTAGGCTTGGGAGCATTGCGTGAACTATTTCAGTTTTGTAACTGACGTAAGCATTATGGGTATCATTGACTGCAATGGTACTGTAGCAAACAGCAAATTTAAGTATCCAACACCTGATCTTGTTGCATGCCCACTTAGGTGTTACCATCTCTTAAGTATTCAGGTAAGGACATCCCATTTGTAGTAGTATAGTCTACTACAGTACTATACTATTACTACACTGATGGAGAGGATGTCCTTGCCTCAATACTAGTAGTTGTTTATTAATCCTAAGGGACATTTTGTGTAGTGGACAGGTGAATAAGATGGCCTCTTCTTCAAACAGCCCTGCTCCGTCTCCCATGAAACTACAAACTCAACCCTATAGTTAAATTATTTCCTAACTAGCTTATAGCTAATGGAAGTATACTGTACATAAGTGACTTGCAGCAATACCTTATTTCCATACTCATGCAGGGTAGGAGTTTAAAGGTGGCTCTTGAGTTAAGAGGATACATAAATCATGGGTCCACGGGTTGTGTGTGTGGTCTGAATCCTTTAATACTCTGTATATGCATCGTGTTTGTATTGTACGCCATGTACTTAGCAATGGAATAAAATGGTATATCAAATTGGCCATAACACATTGAGCTGATGTTTTGATGCATGTGTTTTTCATTTGTGATTTACTTACCGTGCAGTATGCTGAGTAGGCAACCTTTCTAGTGAATGATGATGGTGTTCATTACTTGTTCTATCTAATTAACATTAAGCATCTAGCAATGTATAGAAAAGTTGTTTACAGAAATGCATGCTGGCTGCTCAGGTGAGTGTCTCCATAGAAGCGGTGTGTTATTGATAAACTATGAACAGTGCAGTGGAGAAAATGGTATGTTGCCTCATTTAAAATATGCAGCCGGAAGGCTGCACAATTATGAATGTGAAAATGGAACAAATGTCTATGGAATGAAAAATATATAAAATATGGTATTGGTGAAACAAAGTTGCACATTCCAAACAGTTACTTTAGCATCCTTCACAGGCCACTGTGTAGCAGACTTGAAAGATGGGTAAATGCAAAGAAATGGTCTAAAAGTCTCTATGGAACCTTAGTATGCGACTGCTGGGTGTATGCGACTGCTGGGTGTATGCGACGCCCTGTGTATATATAACCCCTACTCACTTTCTTCAAAGGAAAACCGAAATACTGCGATCATAGAACTGACCCCGATTTTAATAAAATATTATTTTACTTTATTTAATAGAAAGCTTTGGCTATGCTTAGCAGACATCTCGTCTTTTCTCTGATGCCTGTGGCCCTTTGGTGTGTAACGCTATAGCCCTCTGAGGAAAACATTTCTACTTTCACAACATTAGTAGGGTATTCATTCCTCTCTCTGAACACATTCATTGGTCTTTGTAATAGCAGCCTTTTGATATGACTAGAAAAATCTCTGCTGTCCCTAAGGCTGTTAGCCAAGAGCCATTTGGTTGACAAGTACAGAAGACTAATACGCAGCATTTACTCTCTCTGTTATGTGTAGGAATCAAGATCAATGTATTTGTGTTGTCAGAAAAAGAAAGCGCTTACAATTCTGTGTCACCACTGAATCTTCAAGTTCTATGTTTGAATTTGAGTGCGAAGGCTTTGGGCCTAGAACTTTTTTGTAGAGTGATAACAGTTGAAACACTTAAATCAACCCCGGCAGCTTGTCTCAAATTAAGTCAGTGGCTGGCCAAGTTATACCCACCATTTAATAATCTATCTCTCAAACCCTAATTGGTCTCTGGTGATTGAGAAATTCCATTTAAAATGTATGTATTATGCCTGCAAGTCTGTTTCTCAGTCAGATAGCTATTTTAATCCATTGATCATTAAGCTAGATGTTTTTTTAAAAATTCAACCTTTATTTAACTAGGCAAGTCAATTAAGAACAAATTCTTTATTTACCCCGGACAAACCCTAACGATGCTGGGCCAATTGTGCGCTGCCTATGGGACTCCCAATCACGGCCGGTTGTGATACAACCTGAAATCGAACCAGGGTCTAGTGACGCCTCTAGCACTGAGATGCAGCCTTAGACCGCTGCACCCCTCGGGAGCGTTAGACCGCTGCACCCCTCGGGGAGTTAGGACCGCTGACCCCTCGGGAGCGTTAGACCGCTGCACCCCTCGGAGCGTTAGACCGCTGCACCCCTCGGGAGCGTTTAGACCGCTGCACCCCTCGGGAGCGTTAGACCGCTGCACAACCTCGGGAGCGTTAGACCGCTGCACCCCTCGGAGCGTTAGACCGCGTGCACCCCTCGGGAGCGTTAGACCGCCTGCACCCCTCGGGAGCGTTAGACCGCTGCACCCTCTGGGAGCGTTAGACCGCTGCACCCCTCGGGAGCGTTAGACCGCTGCACCCCTCGGGAGCGTTAGACCGCTGCACCCCTCGGGAGCGTTAGACCGCTGCACCCCTCGGGAGCGTTAGACCGCTGCACCCCTGGGAGCGTTAGACCGCTGCACCCCTCGGGAGCGTTAGACCGCTGCACCCCTCGGGAGCGTTAGACCGCTGCACCCCTCTGGGAGCGTTAGACGCTGCACCCCTCGGGGAGCGTTAGGGACCGCTGCACCCCTCGGGAGCGTTAGACCGCTGCACCCCTCGGGAGCGTTAGACCGCTGCACCCCTCGGGAGCGTTAGACCGCTGCACCCCTCGGGAGACCAGTATTGCTTGAGTTCCTGTTGAGATCTTAGCAGTAATTGGTTAGTTTTTTTTGCTGTGTTGTTTTGAATTTAATGATAGTGACTTTTTTTTATTCTTTCATTTTATAGAGCAATGAGTCTTGTGTAGTTTAAGCATTTGTTAACTCAAAGACGAGCATGCATCTGTTAACACAGGCCTAAATTACATGTATGTCTCAAGGATGGTCTGTGATTTATCCTAGTTTACAGATATATAAATCGGCAATTTTGTCTTTATTAATGTGACTTTTGTTTTCACACAGTGTGTCTTCTCATTCTCTCTCGGTCTCTCTCTGTCGAACCATCTGGTTTCACAGTGCCTCGGAACGGGACTTGACTGGAAGTCTATGGCAGAAATGGATGAGACAACCGCCGGTTTTAATTGGCTGATCTGTCTATTCCCATCTAGCATAACCCTTAGAACCCTCCCCTTACATTGTGGACTTCAAAAGCACCAACAGCACAAGTCATTTAAACAAGTCAAAGTACGCATTTTAGAAGTAGGTTTCACTAAACTTTATATGCCCGAACTCAAAATCAACTGTGCTTCCCAAAAATATGATCAATGTGATAACATATATTTTGATTTGCCATTTTCTTGAAGTCCCATCTATACAGCTGTGACAAGCTCACTCACTCTCCCACCTCGATTTTAACCACACCCCTATCAAGTCCCACTGTAGTGGTACCAGGCTCTATGGGCCAGCAATTCAAGCCTGGGGATGAGGTTACTTATCCATTAAGGAAATGCTCATGTCTGCTCGGAGCAAAAGGAGCCTCTATGTAAATCTATAAGGAGAAGTCAATGAGGTAGTTAATGATCTTGTGAGGAGTAATGGAAAAACATCCCTAATTTCATGGCAAAGTGAACATCTTTCCTATAGGCTTTTTAGGGGTTCCTTTTTCTAATAAAATAATGCATGTAGAGGCAAAAAAGTGGCAGTAAATACCGAATTTTACTATAGTTTTGCTGCTTCTTTTTTGTCTAGTTTAAAAAAGCATTGCAGCATATGGTTATACTGTAAGATGCGCGACGATAATACACTGAACAAAAATTTAAACCCAGCATATAAAGTGTTAATCCCATGTTTCATGAGTTGAAGTAAAAGATAAACACACAGCTTATTTCTCTCAAATGTTGTGCACAAATTTGTTTACATCCATTGCCAAGATAATCCATTACCAAGATAATCCTGACAGGTCTTGGATATCAAGAAGCTGATTAAACAGCATGATCATTACACAGGTGCACCTTGTGCTGGGGACAAAAGGCCACTAAAATGTGCAGTTTTGTTACACAACACAATGCAACAGATGTCTCAAGTTGAGGAAGCGTGCAATTGGCAAGCTGACTGCAGGAATGTCCACCAGAGTTGTTGCCACAATCTGTTTTCTCTACCATAAGCCACCTCCAACGTTGTTTTAGAGAATTTTGCAGTACATCCTACTGGCCTCACAACCGCAGACCACGTGTTTGGCGTTGTGTGGGCGAGCGGTTTGCTGATGTCAACGTTGTGATCACATTGCCCCATGGAGGCGGTGGGGTTATGGTATGGGCAGGTATAAGCTACGAACAAAATTGCATTTTATTGATGGCAATTTGAATGTACAGAGATACCGTGATGAGATCCTGATGCCCATTGTGTTTTTTTTCCTTCTTTTTCTTCTTAAGGTATGACCAACAGATGCATATCTATATTCCCAGTCATACTTATATTGTGTATATAATCTCAGCAAAAAAAGAAATGCCCCTTTTTCAGGACCCTGACTTTCAAAGATAATTTGTAAATATCCAAATCCAGATCTTCATTGTAAAGTGTTGAAACACTGTTTCCCATGCTTGTTCAATGAACCATAAACAATTAATGATCATGCACCTGTGGAACGGCCGTTAAGACACTTACAGACGGTAGGCAATTAAGGTCACAGTTATGAACACTTAGGACACTAAAGAGGCCTTTCTACTGACTCTGAAAAATACCAAAAGAAAGATGCACATGGTCCCTGCTCATCTGTGTGAACGTGCCTTGGGCATGCTGCAAGGAGGCATGAGGACTGCAGATGTGGCCAGGGCAATACATTGCGGTGTCCATACTGTGAGACGCCTAAGACAGCGCTACAGGGAGACAGGACGGACAGCTGATCGCCCTTGCAGTGGCAGACCACGTGTAACAACACCTGCACAGGATCGGTACATCTGAACATCACACCTGCGGGACAGGTACAGGATGGCAACAACAACTGCCCGAGCTACACCAGGAATGCGCAATCCCTTCAACAGTGCTCAGACTGTCCGCAATAGGCTGAGAGAGGCTGGACTGAGGGCTTGTAGGCCTGTTGTAAGGCAGGTCCTCACCAGACAGCACCGGCAACAACGTCGCCTATGGGCACAAACCCACCGTCCCTGTGTCAGACAGGACTGGCAAAAAGTGCTCTTCACTGACGAGTCGCGGTTTTGTCTCACCAGGGGTGATGGTCAGATTCACGTTTATGATTCAAGGAATGAGTGTCACACCGAGGCTGGCAAATCTGGTGCAGTCCATGAGAAGGAGATGCACTGCAGTACTTAGTATCTCCACCAGCTGCATTGACTTTTGATTTTGACACCCCCCTCCCCTTGTTAAGGGACACATTATTCAATTTCTGTTAGTCACATGTCTGTGGAACTTGTTCAGTTTCTGTTTGAATCTTCATACAAATATTTACACATGTTAAGTTTGCTGAAAATAAACGCAGTTTACAGTGAAGATGCGTTATATTGAGTTATATTTTTGTTTAGTGTATATATGGGCACTTATGTTTAACTGATATGATAAATATAGTAATATTATTAGCAAGATGAGAAATAGTATAACTGGAATATTCTAATATTTCAAGTGAATAGGCATGATAAGCCTAATTAATAAACATTTAATAACCTCATAATTAACATATCTCACTGAAATAATAATTTTCAAAGTGGGCCTCCCGATTTGCGCAGTGGTTTAAGGCACTGCATCGCTGTGCCACTAGAGATTCTGGGTTCGAGTCCAGGCTCCCGCGCAGCTGGCCGCGACCGGGAGACCCATGGGGCAGCACACAATTGGCCCAGCGTCGTCCAGGTTAGGGGAGGGTTTAGTCGGCAGGGATGTCCTTGTCCCATCGCGCACTAGAGACTCCTGTGGTGGGCTTGGCGCAGTTCATGCTGACACGGTCGCCTGGTGTACGGCGTCTCCTCCGACACATTGGTGCGGCTGGCTTCCGGATTAAGTGGGCATTGTGTCTAGAAGCAGTGCGGGTTGTGTTTCGGAGGACTCGTGGCTCTCCACCTTCGCCTCTCCCGAGTCCGTACAGAAGTTGCAGCGATGAGACAAGACTAACTACCAATTGGGGAGACAAAGGGCAACAACAAAAGAATTCTGAAATACCGGAAGCAATATATTCAACTGCAAAACACAAAATCTATTTAGCCACTTTTTAATATTTCCTCAAGTAGAAATGTGCAAGATTTGAAATTCCTTTCAATCATCATAATGGAAATCAGCCAGCCAGGGCTTTCTAAGGGGCAAAGAAACACATGGAAATTTTCTCTTTCATTTTCTAGCAGGTGTATGAGTAAAAGGCCCCTCTTGAGGAAAATTGGATCGTTTCTCTGTTGAGATGGGGGTAATATCTTTTTATTTGCCAGATCTCCAACATCTTTAGCTTGGCTGATCCATAACCTCTCAAACACAGCTTTGAACAGCAGATGGAGGCGTGATGAAGACACACAATGATGTACATGTGTTTAGACAAATAACCATTTTAGGTAGTGGGATTGTCCAATGTTTACTTACCATTTAGAATATCAGTTAGCGCTATTGAAGGCAAATATTAATAAGAACTAACTGTGCTTTAGGTTAAAGTATTACAAATAGCATTTATTTCTGTTATGCTATTATATTTTTGGGTTGAAGTGTATTAGGGCTGGGAGTTGCCAGGGACCTCACGATTCTAATATGTATTGCTATTCGATACAGATTTTTATTGCGAATCGATGTTCCAAACATATTGCTCACCATATGTCTGCTGCAGAGGGACAAGACCGAGCCATGAGAGAGTTTATCAGTCATGGAAATAAAAGTGCTGAAAACAAATTTGCTTCCTATCTTTTTTTAAAGATGGAGAACAAGCTATGAAGGAAAAATACTGGAATTTTGGTGCAGGTATAGCCAACTAGTGCAAAAATAATATTGCACGATAAAAACGATAAACGATAAAAAAATATTTATGTATCTATCACTGGAGTGTATGTAATACTTATCTAGCCATAGAGCGAAACCCTGGTGTCCAACCATTACCAGCCCCTGGTTACCATCCCCCTGTCTCTCTGGGATGAATGACATCATAAACTCATAAGATCATAGAACACGTTGTGTTGGCTTTCAAAACCTGCCACCGTGGACCAGTCAAATGGTCTTGTTTACCAAACAGAACCTGTTTGTTTATGTTCGTTCCACAAGAGACATTTTGAAGTTACATCACCCATACAGAATGCTGGCTTTTAGTGGATTAAAGGGATAGTTCACCAAAATAACATTGGTTTCTTTACCCTTTAAGCTGTCAATGGACAAGGTACACTATAAAAATAAAAAAAAGTATGTGGACACACCTTCAAATTAGTGGATTCAGCTATTTTAGCCACACCTGTTGCTGACGGGTGTATAAAATCGAGCACATAGCCATGCAATCTCCATAGACAAACATTGGCAGTAGCATGGCCTTACTGAAGAGCTCAGTGACTTTCAGCACAGCACCGTCATAGAATGCCTCCTTTCCAACAAGCCAGTTTGTCAAATTTCTGCCCTGATAGAGCTGTCCCGGTCAACTAAGTGCAGTTATTGTGAAGAGGAAACGCCTAGGAGCAAGAACGGCTCAGCCACGAAGTGGTAGGCCACAAGCTCACAGAACGGAACCGCCGAGTGGTGAAGCACCTAGCGCATAATCGCCTGTCCTCGGTCGCAACACTCACTACTGAGTTCCAAACTGCCTCTGTAAACAACTTCAGCACAATAACTGTTCGCCGGGAGCTTCATGAAATGGGTTTCCATGGCCGAGTAGCCGCACAAAAGCCTAAGATCACCATGCACAATGCCAAGCGTCGGCTGGAGTTGTGTAAAGCTCGCCGCCATTGGAGCAGTGGAAACTCGTTATTTGGCGTGATGAATCATGCTTCACCATCTGGCAGTCTGACAGACGAATCGGGTTTCTGCAGATGCCAGGAGAATGCGACCTGCCCGAATGCATAGTGCCAACTGTAAAGTTTGGTGGAGGAGAAATAATGGTCTGGGGCTGTTTTTCATGGTTCGGGCTAGGCCTCTTAGTTCCAGTGAAGGGTAATCTTAACGCTACAGCATACAATGACATTCTAGAAGATTCTGTACTTCCAACTTTGTGGCAACAGTTTGGGGAAAAGCCATTTCCTGTTTCAGCATGACAATGTCACAATGTCCCAATGGTTTGTCGATCGGTGTGGAAGAACTTGACTGGCCTGCACAGAGCCCTGACCTCGACCCCATCGAATACTTTTGGAATGAATTGGAATGCCAAATATGACCACTAAACTCTTGTGGCTGAATGGAAGCAAGTCCCCTGCAGCAATGTTCCAACATCTAGTGGAAAGCCTTCCCAGAAGAGTGGAGGCTGTTATAGCAGCAAAGCGGGGACCAACTCCATATTGATGCTCATGATTTTGGAATGAGATGTTCGACCAGCACGTGTACTTTTGGTCATGTAGTGTATGTCAAATCATGCTTTGGTTTAGTTTCCCTGGCACTGTTCTCAAATGCATAGAATTTGTGCCACAAATGCTAAAATGTTAGCATGTCATGGTACCTATAATTTTTTTTATACATAATGTCCAAATCATTCTAAAGTGTAGCTAAATAAAGTCACTTAGATGATTTGGACATGACCTCCTAAGACATGCTAACCTCTTACCATTTCAATAACAGGAGGTTAGCATTTTTGGGGGTATGATATGTATGCCTCAACTTTCTCACTAATCATTATTCACGATTCATTCAGGATTATCCCTAATCATGTTAGCATCCACATTAAGTCTTTAGAAACATATTCTATTCTTATTTACAATAAAAGTGACTCAAATGACACAATACATTATTTATATTGGGCACAAAATAATCAAACACAACCAAAACAAACAGAAAATGCATTCAACAAGTTTGTAGAGTCACAAGCTTGATGTAATTGTTGCGTGCTAGGAATATGGGACCAAATACTAAACTTGACTACTTTAATACACACAGGTGAATTTGTCCCAATACTTTTGGTCCCCTAAAATGGGGGGACTACAAAAAAGAATAATTTCTAAACGGTCCATAAGATATGGATGAAAATACCCTCAAATTAAACCTGACAGTCTGCACTTTAACCTCAGTCATTCTATCATTTCAAGTACAGAGCCAAAACAACAAAACATTTGTCACGTTCTCTACTTTTGGAGCTCGCTTGTAGGTACCATGACTTGCATGGGATTTGTGATAATGCTAAAACATCAGGTCCTTCAGTTCTAAATGCAACACAATAGACTGATTTGGGTGTAAATGTAATATTCATTGTTGGCGTTGGATGGTGTTCCGGTGAGTAACACCACTAACCTGTATCGGTTGTTCCTGGTACTCCTTGGGATCGTATTCAATACCAGCCATGCTTCCACACTGACCTTATCTGTCTGTTCTAACATTGACCTCTAAATGTGTGTACACACACACACACACACACACACACGCCTCCGCGCGCACAAGCTCGGTCAGTTTATCTGTCAGGTTTAGCTGTAGTGTAGTATCACACCGGTTTTAATTTGTCTGCACTGCACAATAAAGATTAGAACATGTTTTATTGAATTTACTGCAAGATCCAATGGGTTTGCCGACCGCATTATATACCAAGAGAATTCTCTTCGGCTATAATCACAGCCATGTATATCCCCCCTCCCCAGCAGATACCTCGACGGGCCTGAGAGAACTTCACTGGACTCTAGGTAATCTGGAAACCATATCCTGAGGCTGCATTTATTGTAGCTGGGGATTTTAACAAAGCAAATCTGAAACAAGGCTCCCTTAATTTTATCAGCATATCGAATGCGCGACTCGAGCTGGCAGCATTCTGGATCATTGCTACTCTAACTTCCGCGACGCATACAAAGCCCTCCCCCGCCCAGCTTTCGGAATATCTGACCACGACTCCATTTTGTTGCTCCCAGCCTTATAGACAAACTAAAACAGGAAACGCCCGTGCTCAGGTCCGTTCAACGCTGGTCCGACCAATCGGATTCCACGCGTCAATATTGCTTCGATCATGTGGACTGGGATATGTTCCGGATAGCTTCAGACAACAGCATTGATGTATACGCTGACTCGGTGAGTGAGTTTATTAGCAAGTGCATTGGTGATGTTGTACCCACGGTGACTATTAAAACCGTCCCTAACCAGGAACTGTGGATTGATGGCAGCATTCGGGCAAAACTGAAAGCGCGAACCACTGCTTTTAATCATGGCAAGGCGACCGGAAACATGACTGAATACAAACAGTGTAGCTATTCCCTCCAAGGCAATCAAACAAGCTAAGCATCAGTATAGAGGGTTAGGGTTAGTCTGCTCCGTCGCAGACACCGACGTCTTGCTCACAGACAAATTAAACAACAACTTTGCTCGCTTTGAAGACAATACAGTGCCACTGACATGGCCCACTACCAAAACCTGTGGGCTCTCCTTCACCATGGCCAACATGAGTAAAACCATTTTAAACGTGTTAACCCTCGCTAGGCTGCTGGCCCAGATGGCATCCCTCGGCTGATACCCGAGACCCACTCCAATTTGCATACCGCCCCAATAGGTCCACAGATGACGCAATCACACTGCCCTAACCCATCTGGACAAGAGGAATACCTATGTAAGAATGCTGTTCATTGACAGCATTTAACACCACAGTACCCTTCAAACTTGTCATTAAGCTCGAGACCCTGGGTCTCAACCCCGCCCTGTGCAACTGGGTACTGGACTTCCTGACGGGCCGCCCCCAGGTGGTGAGGGTAGGAAACATCTCCACCCCGCTGATCCTCAACACTGGGGCCCCACAAGGGTGCTTTCTCAGCCTTCTCCTGTACTCCCTGTTCACCCATGACTGCGTGGCCATGCACGTCGCCAACTAAATCATAAAGTTTGCAGAAAACACTACAGTGGTAGGCTTGATTACCAACAACGACGAGATGGCCTACAGGGAGGAGGTGAGGGCCCTGGGAGTATGGTATTAGGAAAATAACCTCACACCCAACGTCAACAAAACAAAGGAGATGATCGTGGACTTCAGGAAACAGCAGAGGGAGCACCCTCCTATCCACATCGATGGGACAGTAGTGGAGAAGGTGGAAAGCTTCAAGATCCTCTGCGTACTCGTCACTGACAAACTGAAATGGTCCACCCACACAGACAGCGTGGTGAAGACGGCGCAACAGCGCCTCGTCAACGTCAGGAGGCTGAAGAAATTTGGCTTGCCACTGAATACACTCACAAACTTTTACAGATGCACAATTGGGTGCATCCTGTCGGGCTGTATCGCCACCTGGTACGGCAACTGCTCCGCCCACAACGTAAGGCTCTCCAGAGGGTAGTGCGGTCTGCACAACGCATCACCGGGGGCAAACTACCTGCCCTCCAGGACACCTAAAACACCCGATGTCACAGGAAGGCTTAAAAAGATCATCAAGGACAACAACCACCCGAGCCACTGTCTGTTCACCTTGCTACCATCCAGAAGGCGAGGTCAGTACAGGTGCATCAAAGCTGGGATCGAGAGACTGAAAAACAGCTTCTATCTCAAGGCCATCAGACTGTTTGAGTGGCTGCTGTCAACATACTGACTCAAATCTCTAGCCACTTTAATAATTGGATGTAATAAATGTGTCACTTTAAACAATGCCACTTTATATAATGATTATGTAACGGATGTGAAATGGCTAGCTAGTTAGCGGTGGTGCTCGCTAGCAGCCTTTCAGTCGGTTACGTCACTTGCTCTGAAACCTAGAAGTAGTGGTTCCCCTTGCTCTGCAAGGGCCGCAGCCTTTGTGGAGCGATGGGTAATGATGCTTCGTGGGTGACTGTTGATGTGTGCAGAGGGTCCCTGGTTCGCGCCCGTGTCGGGGCGAGGGGACGGACTAAAGTTATACTGTTACAATTACATACCCTACATTACTCTTCTCATGTGTGTATATACTGTACTCTATACCTCTACTGCATCTTGCCTATGCCGCACGGCCATCGCTCATCCATATATTTATATGTACATATTCTTATTCATCCCTTTACGTGTGTGTGTGTGTGTGTGTGTGTGTGTGTGTGTGTGTGTATATAAGGTAGTTGTTGTGAAATTGTTAGATATTACTGCACTGTCGGAACTAGAAGCACAAGCATTTCGCTACACTTGCATTAACATCTGCTAACCATGAGTATGTGACGAATAAAATGTTGTTTGATTTGTGAGTGAACTGTCTGATTTGAAATAAACCTATTATGGATGATGGGGGCATGAGACTGATGCTAATTGTCAATGAGTGTTTTTCCCTTTTCTCACCAATACTTTGTTTTCGCAGGTGTAGACGGAAATACTCAAAAGATCGAATTTGTCTGTGATGAGAATCGCCATCCACCAGAGACCTAAGGTATGGTAAGATATCAAATGCTCATTATCTCATGTACCAATAAACAATCAAGTCAGGAGAAAAACAACCCACTAAGGCTGTATACCAAATAACTAGGAAATCTGTTGCCTAAACATCTGACTGTTACCATGGTTACCCCATGGATATTCAGTCTGAAAGAAGTCTGTCTAAAAAAAAAGACGGAAGGGTTTCTACAAGCCAGAATGTTGAATATTTATACGTACTTTAGCGGTTGATATTTATACATACTTTTGTCCATGCGATTGGTCATTTTGACAGTGCTAGGTGAAAATGAGCTTTCCACAGGAAAATGTTTACCTGACTTTTTGCAGAGCCGGTAGGTTCTGCCGCTTGTATTTTCATTCTCCTGACGCATTGCACGTGATGCACAATATGTAAACAATAGCCGAATGTAATGAAACGTAGTCGACCGACACGTTTCCTCGCAATCGATTGGAAGTGATTGGAAAATTCGCCAGCTGATTGCGTGGGACAACGTTGTATTAGGCTCGGCCATATTGTGCAAGTGTTTGTCGCTTGCGAAACACTGATATACAGACCAGTATACTGAAGGTGTGGTTGATAACACTTCCATGTGGATATTTTGTCCCAATTACCTCTGACTTAGGGACAAAATCGGCAGTTGAATTTAAGTTTGTTCAACATTCTGACTGTTGGGGAATGCTGAGCCTCCATGGGTAGAGACCAGAGTAAGTGTTTCCCTCGGATTCTAAAAGAGGCAAGGTAATCTGATGCAGTCGAGTGTACCGATTTCAAACAAACATGGAAATATCCATGATGATTTCTCAGAAAATGTCTCAAAGAATGATGGTAATTGCATAGTATAGCTCTATTTTGGTGTTTGAGGATTGTTAAATACATTTATCCCAGTTTTTATTTTTACATATGAGCTATTGAAGTTGAGTTTTGAATGGTTAAAGTAATTGTACAGGGTCAGATACATTGAAAATGACAGACAAATACCCAGTGCTGTATCTTCTGTATTGGAACAGCAAGAAGGAGCACAATGACTTTTGCTCTAAATATTAGCTGTGAGTTTGCTAATTAGACTTAACACTAGAACCTCTAAAGAGGTTACAGTATTTTGACTGCTCATTAATAAAAATAAATAGTCTTACGCTGCCATTTAAGTCATACCCCCTCCGTCCTTGACTTTTCATTAATAAGTCTATATGACACATTGTCGTTGTTAGAATCTTTATCACAAACAGAACTGGAGTTCTAACCAATTTTAGGAGGGCATGTTTTAATATATATATATATTTTTTTTTATGGTTTCCCCAGTTGTCCCACCTTTCCCTGACTTTAGGGCCTGCTCTACTCCTTCTCCGACAGCTGAAAGTGTTCATTTGGTAATCACCCCGATAATTACTTCGATTCTGAACCTAAACTATACCGAAACTAATTTCATACCGTACTGTATAACAACAGATGAAATACATTAACTAAAGTATGATGGGGAGAATGGGTGAGTTGATGAGCGTGGGGAACGATGCATAATTATGTAATCACCAATTGTGAAATTTAACCATTCTAATTATAATCTTAAAATGGTGTGTACCCTATATCAGTCCACCGAATCCAAGCAGTCTTATCAGTCTACGCTGACCTACATGGAGTAGGCTACACAGTGAGAGCTTATCAGTCTACGCTGACCTACATGGAGTAGGCTACACAGTGAGAAGCTTTATCAGTCTACGCTGACCTACATGGAGTAGGCTACACAGTGAGAGCTTATCAGTCTCCGCTGACCTACATGGAGTAGGCTACACCGTGAGAGCTTATCAGTCTACGCTGACCTACATGGAGTAGGCTACACAGTGAGAGCTTATCGTCTACGCTGACCTACATGGAGTAGGCTACACAGTGAGAGCTTATCAGTCTACGCTGACCTACATGGAGTAGGCTACACAGTGAGAGCTTATCAGTCTACGCTGACCTACATGGAGTAGGCTACACAGTTGAGAGCATATTTCAGTCTACGCTGACCTACATGGAGTAGGCTACACAGTGAGAGCTTATCAGTCTACGCTGACCTACATGGAGTAGGCTACACAGTGAGAGCGTGCGTAACTGTACATGCTGAAAGGCTTTCCATATATGGGAAAGATCCGCAGCAGGTTAGCGAGCGTCAGAGAATGTGGTGATGAGGCTTGTGGAACCTTACATTGGCAAGGGGAGAAATGTCATGAACAATTTCTATACTTCACTGGCGAACAAGTTGCTTGCAAAGAAACAAGCCTTGTTTGCACCATGAGCAAAGTGAGACGGAAGTTCTCTCCCTCTGCGAAAAATAAGGGACGTGCACAGCCGTTGTACTCCACAATGGTGCTGAAGATTGACAAGACAACACTCACACTTTACCAAAGCAAGGCAAGAAAGAACGTTTCTGTCATGAGAATCATGCATCTGACAGTTGCCATCGATGGGGACGCAAAGAGAAAACCGGAGACCGTTACACACTACAACCAAACAAAGGTAGTCCTATGTCAAAATGTAAAAGTGACAAAGATTTATGTCCACTGTTAGGACAAGGGATAACAGCTGATTGAAATACAACTTATATTGATTATAATTAAATTATTGCTTTGTGCTGATTTTCACTTTATCAAGCACACTTGCCATTAATGATGTTCAGGCTATATTCTGTTTTCATCATTTGACTGTGCATCTTGGTTGTAGTATTTTATTTTAAATTTGTCGTTATAAAAATAAGCTGTTACCGTGTTCCAATGCTTTCTGTTTCATAGTTGTAACAAAGGCACTCTACTAATAAAATTGATTGACAACTTGAATTTGTTTTTAGTGGTTTGTTTTTACTATTTTTATTTGAAGTAAAATTAATCTTATTCTGTTACCCAAGACATTCATAAATTATTTTTGCGATAGCATGTATTAATTACACTGTTAGTGTTGAAGTCCGAATGATTGCTCATTAGCTTGAAAGGGTGGTCCCTCGAGTCCCAGCGGTTCTAGTGTTACATTAAATTACACCACTTGATCCTGTAATACCGCATGTGTGTGTATATGTACACCTACTGTATGCCATTGGTTTAATTGGTGGTGGGTCAGATTGCTTGAATTACTTAACGAATCTGTCTTTCAACTCATCCCTACAAAGATCTTGCAAAACAACTGCAGCCAGGCACTAAGAAATGATGGGTTTAGTGTCTGGTCTCGAATCATTAAGACAGGGGATTACTGCTGGGCCAGAGAACCCCAGGAATGTGTTGTCCCCTCTGGTGACCCAACACACCGCTGATGAAATGGAATTGAATTAATGGGGCCGCCCACTGGGCTGCCTGATTAAAATGACACGCACCTTTGATCCCAGAGCGAGGTGACCAGGCTGCCCCCCCGAGGTATATGTAGGAGACGTGTGTGTGTGTGTGTGTGTGTGATTCACACGGCTGTGTGCTGCGATCCACCTCCAAACCCCAGAGCCTTCTCACTGGGGGGGCTGGACCTCTCAGGTGTAGAACTGGTTGCCTGGTTTCGGGTCGATGGGTATATAAGACTGCGGAGATTGAACCTGGAGCCCTTCCAAATATAACATTGTCATGTACAAATAAAGCAAACCGAAACAAAATAGTCAATGTTTAAACTTTCAATCAAATTTATGTAACAAGTCGTTTTTCTATCAGCAGATGTCACAAAGTGCTTTTACAGAAATCCAGCCTAAAACCCCAAAGTGAGCAATGCAGATGGAGGAACACGGTGGTTCGGAAACTCCCTAGAGAGGAACCAGGATCTGAGGGTTGGCCAGTCTTCTGGCTGTGCCGGGTGGAGATTAGAAGAGTACATGTCCATTAAGACCAGATAGTTCTTCAAGATGTTCATACTGTAGATAATGATGATAATAAGTGGTTAAAAGGGGTGCAACAGGTCAGCACCTCGGGAGTAAATGTCAGCTGGCTTTTCATATCCGAGGGAGGGGAGAGAGGTCTGCGACAAGGTAACACGTCATTGTTCACTACTTTGCGACGTTCCTTTGATCGTAAAGTAAACATCTCAGTATTTAATTTCTCTGAGATACTGTAAATAGAAGTAGATGTGTCAAATATGAACAAAATGAAATGCTTTAATGCTTGTCTTTTGAGATGGAAAGTAAAATAAGAGGTGTGTGTGTGTGTAGCCATGTTAAGCCATCCTTGGATGATAAACGCGAATCTGACCATCACCCATCGTGAGACAAAACTGCGACTCGTCAGTGAAGAGTACTTTTTGCCCGTCCTGTCTGATCCAGTGCCGGTGGGTTTGTGCCCATAGGCGACGTTGTTGCCGGTGCTGTCTGGTGAGGACCTGCCTTACAACAGGCCTACAAGCCCTCAGTCCAGCCTCTCTCAGCCTATTGCGGACAATCTGAGAATTGATGGAGGGATTGTGCGTTCCTGGTTTAACTCGGGCAGTTGTTGTTGCCATCCTGTACTTGCCCCGCAGGTGTGATGTTCGGATGTACCGTACCTGTGCAGGTGTTACACATGGTCTGCCACTGCGAGGACGATCAGCTGTCCGTCCTGTCTCCCTGTAGCGCTGTCTTAGGCGTCTCACAGTACAGACATTGCAATTTATTGCCCTGGCCACATCTGCAGTCCTCATGCCTCCTTGCAGCATGCCTAAGGCACGTTCACGCAGATGAGCAGGGACCCTGGGCATCTTTCTTTTGGTGTTTTTCAGAGTCAGTAGAAAGGCCCCTTTAGTGTCCTGCTTTTTCATAACTGTGACCTTAATTGCCTACCGTCTGGAAGCAGTTAGTGTCTTAACGAGTGTTCCATAGGTGCATGTTCATTAATTGTTTATGGTTCATTGAACAAGCATGGGAAACGGTGTTTAAACTCTTTACAATGAAGATCTGTGAAGTTATTTGGATATTTACAATTTATCTTTGAAAGACAGGGTCTTGAAAAAGGGCTGTTTATTCTTTTTGCCGAGTTGACAACGCACCTTTTGCAGTAATCATCCTCAGTTTCTGTTTGCGTTGTGACTCCAGACAGTTGTTATCGGCCTAGTATAATCACCCTCCTGGGTTAGCTAGAGTTGTACTGGTTTCTGCATAATCCGGTTAGCTAGGGGTACAGGTTTCTGCATACTCCGATTAGATAGGGGTACTCTGGTAGGCTCCCGTCACCCACTAACGACGGTGGAAATGTATGTCTCCTGTACACTTAGGAAGGGTGTTTCATTCAGCTCAGTGAGGTTCTTAGCTGTATTGACAGAAAAGCATTAGGGTTGTCTGTTGTAAAGGTGTCTGCAAAGCAGAAAATATAATGATTCTAAAGACATGGACATCGTGTGTGTGACCTCTGGGTCATTAGCAGTAAAACTGTCTCTCCCTGCCTACACATCCATTGTCAAAATAAAAGTGTTCCACTAATTTGAAGCCTGAGCTCGCACTCACACACTGTACACAGACTGCAACACACACAGATGATTCCGAGACATAAACATTGAAGCACTGTCTCTCAGCCGAGTGATTAAGACATTGCGCCCAGTGGGGGGCGTCAGGTGGTCATGCGGGGAGTGGAGACCCCTGGGGACAGCACACAGCAGGGGTCACATCGTGACATCTCACCCGTGCCATTGATCTTAATATCTGTGAAGGAACTGCTGAAACACAGAGTATAATCATCCTCAGCGTCAGCCTCTTCAACATCCGTTAGGTACCAACCAGGCTTTAGCATTAACACCATCTAACGGGAAATGAACTAAACCCACAACACTATCCATAGTTATTGATCTATACGTTGCATAACTTTTTGTTGCCTGCTGTTTTTTTGTTCAGTGCATTTCAGTGGGTGGTTGCAATGACTGAATGTGTATTATAGCTGTGATCTAAAGCAGGGAAAAACTAAAATGGAGAAACCTCAATCCACTTGACACCTGGACGTGTGAATGTACAGTATCTAGCTGTGGAGTGTTACGTGCTGAGTGCGTCCTTTTTCTCTGTGCGCTGTTTGATTTCCTCGCTGGAATCCATGTCCAGTTGCAGTGGTGGGCAGGTAGATATGCTGCCAGATCTCTGCTACAGTGGCTCCCAAATGGTGGTGGCTCAAGAGGAAGTGGCTGTGAGGGAATAAATACTGTATGCGTAACAGAGCAGTACCTAGTGTGATTGCTTGCTTACATCGATGATAATGGACTTGATTTATTTAGCACTTTTCCAAGTGCCTTAAGCCCTGTATATCAGTACTGTAGTAGTTTAATTGAGCACTTAAATCACCAACTCCCCAAGAAGTCATTTTGATGTCGTTGCTAATTCACATCAAGAACAATTAGGAAAGAGAAAAATACAGTACAGAAAAGCCGTGGTGTCGTTGATGCATAGTTTGTGTCCGAAATGGCACCCTATTCCCTATATAGTGTACTTTTGACCAGAGCTATGGACTCTGGTCAAAATAAGGGCGGCAGGTAGCCTAGTGGTTAGAGCTTTGGACTAGTAACCGAAAGGTTGCAAGATCGAATCCCCAAGCTGACAAGGTAAAACTCGGTCATTCTGCCCATGAACAAGGTAGTTAACCCACTATTCCTAGGCCATCATTGAAAATAAGAATTTGTTCTTAACCATGCCTAGTTAAATAAAGGTAAAATATATAGTAACCAAAAGTTAAATCATCAGTTTTGATGTCTTCACTATTATTCGACAATGTAGATAATAGTAAAAATAAAGAAACCCTTCAATGAGTGTGTGTCAACTTCTGACTGGTACTGTATGTTGTGTCATAAGCTGTTAGTAGCCCTATGTGCCTCACCCTAATAATTTGGTCCCTTTTCCCCTTCTAATTTCACCTACTGTTCTGACTTGGTGGTGCACGTGTAGCCTGTTTTAGAGAAATGTAATAATAGAATATTCTAAGAGCTTTCGTTGTCTGCTTATATGCCCCTTTATTTATCCTACGGTTCTGACTTGGTGTCCCGGGAGAATATTGTAAGAACAGCCATGTTCTGAATTCTGTCGAGGTACATTTAGAAAGTGCTGTAGCGCACTCATTAACGGATTGCCTTTTATCCGCTCGTCGTCGCCTTATGCCATAGTTTGTAGATCTCAAAAGCCAGTAGAAACCACATTTGTTTAAGCAAGTCAGCCATGTTTCTTTAAGTCAGTAAATGAGGCTGAATTAACTGTTAACTGCTGCCAGACAAGGCTCCGCTGATAGCCAGGTGTCGCAGTGGTAAGGTGTTGGGACTTGTGTGGGTACCGTTTGTCACCGTTATAGTGCAGTTATGTATTGTTTAGTGTTGTGTTGTATAGATTTACATGCTAAAATCGCCACTGCTGGTAGAAGTAAATTGATACATAAACAGGAATTAAATTTTATATCTGAAATTAATTCATAAATGTGATGGTATAATAGTAAAGCCCTTTCAAAACAGCGTGGGACACACTATGGAAGTAAAGCACAAGTGGCTGCCACTTTCACAGCTAATTCTATTTTGTTCCATTTTGTTATATTACTAGCCTCAGATTACATAGCTTATATAAGTATATTCTCAACATTGAATGGGCCAACCTATTTCTATCTCAATTAGGCAGTGTTATTAGGACTGTGTGTTTAATCCATGCAGGGCCGACACTGGTAAGGGAGTGATTTCCCTGCTCTGAACAGTCCTGCTGCTAAATGTTCATTACATCTCCTAACTACCCAATGTCCTCGAATGAAATAATTCCCCTAACAGAGGGACCTCTTATCTGAAAAATTATTCAAATGTTCTGTTTTATCATTTACGGTCAACTGGCCAACTGAGTGAAAATTTACTCTGAAATAATTGCTGAATATCAGCCGGCCCATTGCACCGCAGTGTTATTATATATCTCCTTATTTTGACATAGGTTTTAATGGCCCACTGCGGAGTGCAACTCATCACCCAGCACATATCTCTATCCTACATATGTAGAGGAACGTCTGATGTTATATGTTATTTTTCACTGCTGTTCAGCAGTGTGGGTAAGGGAGGCAGAGACGGGGAGGTTGGCTGTTCAGGGCTCTAGTCTGCTGGAGGCGTGAATAGAATAACTGTGCAGCACAATCTGTTCTGCTTCCTCAACAACCAGTGCCAGTTCAGACATTTATGTACTGACATATCTGGCAGTACTGTAGCTTTCTAGCGTTTGTACAGTATGACCTTGCAGTAGTTAAAATGCTTATTTCCATGGGCTTATGACAATACTTAGACGCCCACCGGGCTCATGAGGTTAGGTCTTATCCTCCCAGGAAATGATTTGATAGAACATGAATAAATTCAAGCAAACCATTTGATTTATATATAGTTGAAGTCGGAAGTTTACATACAATTAGGTTGGAGTCATTTAAAACTAATTTTTCATCCACTCCACAAATTTCTTGTTAACAAACTATAGTTTTGGCAAGTCGGTTAGGACATCTACTTTGTGCATGACACAAGTAATTTTTCCAACAATTGTTAACAGACAGATTATTTCACTTATAATTCACTGTATCACAATTCCAGTGGGTCAGAAGTTTACATACACTAAGTTGACTGTGCCTTTAAACAGCTTGGAAAATTCCAGAAAATTGTCATGGCTTTAGAAGCTTCTGATGGGCTAATTGACGTCAATTGGAGGTGTACCTGTGGATCTATTTCAAGGCCTACCTTCAAACTCAGTACCTCTTTGCTTGACATATATAGAATTGTTTGGCCATAATGACCATTGTTTGTTTGGAGGAAAAAGGGAGAGGCTTGCAAGCCGAAGAACACCATCCCAACTGTGAAGCACGGGGGTGGCAGCATCATGTTGTGGGGGTGCTTTGCTGCACGCTGGACTGGTGCACTTCACAAAATAGATAGCATCATGAGGCAGGAAAATTGTGGCAACATCTCAAGACATCAGTCAGGAAGTTAAAGCTTGGTCGCAAATGGGCCTTCCAAATGGACAATGACCCCAAGCATACTTCTAAAGTTGTGGCAAACTGGCTTAAGGACAACAAAGTCAAGGTATTGGAGTGGCCATCACAAAGCCCTGACCTCAATCCTATAGAGAGTTTGGGGACAGAACTGAAAAAGTGTTTGCGAGCAAGGAAGCCTACAAACCTGACTTACACCAGCTCTGTCAGGAGGAATGGGCCAAAATTCACCCAACTTATTGTGGGAAGCTTGTGGAAGGCTACCTGAAACATTTGACCCAAGTTAAACAATTTAAAGGCAATGCTACCAAATACTAATTGATTGTATGTAAACTTCTGACCCACTGGGGATGTGATGAAGAAATAAAAGCTGAAATAATTCTCTACTATTATTCTGACATTTCACATTCTTAAAATAAAGTGGTGATGCTAACTGACCTAAGACACTGAATTATTACTATGATTAAACGTCAGGAATTATGAAACTGAGTTTAAATGTATTTGGCTAAGGTGTATGTAAACTTCTGACTAACTGTAGATACGCAGTCCATCACACTTCTCTAGATCCACGGACTGTCCATGTGCTGCCTGTGTAGACAAATGGAAACAGATCCACACACAGATTTATGGACGGGACATGTGCCTTGCAGATGTCAAGCCAACGTTATAAGCGGAAAAAGGGGTTGCTCCAATTCAGGAAACCTGGCGAAGTGCATTCCTACCGCATTATGAAATTTCATGTAATTGTAAAGTTGTTTTTGAGAGAAAACGGTCAGCTGTTTTTTGTTTTTTCCAGCAGGCTGATTTTTAAAAGGCATAACACCAAACTAATAAAGCAATGAATGTTGTTTTGTAAGAAAGTGTCGCTTGTGTTTTTAAGTCGGAGGCAAAGATTCAATATTTTTCGCAAAACCATTACAATTAACTAGTACTAGTAAAATGAAAACATTAGTTGTAAAGTAGTTTTTCAGATTGACGCAGTGATATATATATATATATATATATATATATATATATATATATACTAACAATCCCAGCAGCCATTTCTAAACCAGCGAGAAGTCAGATGTCCAGAACAGTGTGTGATTGTCAAGTCTGGAGAACCAAACAGAGTTGATGTTATCCCTCAGATATAGGCAGGCAGGCACTCTGCTTTCCAGGGAAGACAGACAGCAGTTCTGAAAACGGACACTTAAATGGGCAGATACCCTGGCCTAGCCTTCAACCGTCAGGAGGATGAAAGGAAAACGGTAAGGATCACACAGAGAGAACAGACAGACCATCCTGTATCCTCCCACACACGCTCCCCATGCCATGAGTTATATGAAAACCAGACTTTCAAGAAACTCAAACAAATAAACTAGCAAATTAAGAGTATTCTACCGAACAAAAATAAATGAAACAAGTAAAGTGTTTCATGAGCTGAAATAAAAGTTCCCAGAAATGTTCCATTATGCACAAAAATCTTATTTCTCAAATGTTGTGCACAACTTTGTTTACATCCCTGTTAGTGAGCGTTTCTCCTTTACCAAGATAATCCATCCACCTGACAGGTGGCATATCAACAAGCTGATTAAACAGTGATCTTTACAATAAAAGGCCATTCTAAAATGTGCAGTTTTATGTCACATATTTATGTCTCAAGTTGAGGGAGCGTGCAATTGGCATTCTGACTGCTGCAGGAATGTCCACCAGGGCTGTTGCCAGAAAATGTTTATTTCTCCACTATAAGCTGCTTCCGACGTCATTTGTAGAGAATTTGGCAGCACGTCCAACCGGTTTCACAACCTCAGACCACTTGTAATCACAACAGCCCAGGACCTCCACATCCGGCTTCTTCACCTGCGGGATCGTGTGAGACCAGCTACCCGGACAGCTGATGAAACTGGGTTTGCACAACAAAATAATTTTTGCACTGTCTCGGTGAGGCTCATCTGCGTTCTCATTGTCCTCACCAGGGTCTTGACCTGACTGCAGTTCGGCATCGTAACTAACTTCAGTGGGAAAATGCTCACCTTCGACGGCCACTGGCACACTGGAGAAGTGTGCTCTTCACGGATTAATCCCGGTTTCAACAGTACCGGACAGATGGCATACAGTGTATGTATGGTGCCGTGTGGGCAAGTGGTTTGCTGATATCAACGTTGTGAACAGAGTGTCCCTTGGTGGCTCTGGGGTTATGGTAGGCGTAAGCTACAGACAACGAACACAATTGCATTTTACCCTGATGAGATTCCGAGGCCCATTGTCATGGCATTCATCCGCCGCCATCACGTCATGTTTCAGCATAATAATGCATGGCCCCATGTTGCAAGGATCTGTACATAATTCCTGGAAGCTGAAAATGTCCCAGTTCTTCTATGGCCTGCATACTCACCAGACATGTCACTCATTGAGTATGTTTGGGATGCTCTGGATCGACGTGTGACAGTGTTCCACTTCCCGCCAATATCCAACAATTTCACACAGCCATCTTCGAACAGGCCACAGTCAACAGCCTGATCAACTCTATGCGAAGGAGATGTGTCGTGCTCCATGAGGCAAATGGTAGTCACCAGATACTGACTGGTTTTCTGATCCACGCCCCTACTTTTTTTTAAAGGTATCTATAACCAACAGATGCATATCTGTATTCCCAGTCATGTGAAATCTATAGATTAGGGCCTAATGAATTTATTTCAATTGACTGATTTGTGACCCATCGCCTCGATTCGGGCTTATCTAGCAAAATTTGAAATGGTGTTATGGCCATTGGATAAAAGTGAAGACCCAGAGCTACAAAATGGTATATCATACACTGCAGTTGAGGTACAATGGGAAAGTAATTCTGCTTTGAAATTAGATAAACTTGTAACCCCACTTTTAAGAGAATTGCCCCTGAATGTTTTGGTACCTACTGGAGAGCTCTTCTTTGTCTACGCCTATTCAGCATCATTCACACCCTATTAAGCCTTAGCCCCACCAATCTCTTTACAATAAGGAAAAACTCCTGGTAAAAAATACTTTATCTAGTCCTTGGTCTATATCGTAATCTGACTTTAGAGTGTCCAGATAAAAAATATTGTAAAAATATTATTAGATGCTTAGCCAGACACTTGTCTAAATTGATGAGTCGTGAAATAAATGCTAAGTGGATGAGTCACTAGTGTCTAAACATGTACACATGTTCATGAAATGCAATAGATGGCCATAATCACCCCCAGACACACTTGGCTAATTTGATGGTTCATGTAAACTTCATCTTGCAAAATGGAGTCTTTGTTTACTTAACTAGCTACATGTCTAAACAAATGAACCATAATCACAACCCGTAGCCACAGTACAAATGGATTGTCATAGCTTGCTACTATGCATGAAATGCTGGAGTATGACCCTGTAGGTAGCTAAAGCTAGTTAACTAACATTTGGCTATAACTAGCGATGCAAATAGTTTTCTGACATACAAATATTATTCCTACACAGTTCATACATGTAAAGTGAGCCAGCAAGCTAACATTCGTTAGCTAGCTAACGGTACGCTTTAACTTGCGATGAAAACAACTTTCTGACCCAATTCGAAACGTATAATATCTTAAAATGTAGCTAGACTCTTACCTGCATACATGGATGAACGCTTCACAGCAGCATGTCTTTTCTGTTTGGTTTGTAGCTAGCTACAACATGTTTGGCCCATTTATGTCAAGTCACTCCCGTTCACACTGACTTTGTGCAGAAAAGTAGTCCATCACAACTTTTCCCCACTGAACTTTGTCGATTCTTGGCAGCAATGTTGTTGAGAGCAGTAGCCATAGAGACGTTAGCCATAGAGACCTGCAAAAGAGTTATCTATAAAAAAGCCGCGGTAGCAAGGATTATCTACACATACTGAGCAGCTCATGTTATAGACAAGCGTGCTACACGACAGACCAATCCGAATTCATCTCTTGGCATGTCCAGCCTATGCATTATCTCAGCCAATCATGGCTAGTAGGAAGGTTCCTGACTTTTTCCATGGTTAAATAAACCTGGCTCGTAATTTAACAATTGTATTCGTATTGATGGCATACAGGTTTGTTATTGAGGCACATGAAAGTTCACATGTTCCAGAAGGCATTTCTGCCAAAAAACGCATTAAAAAAAGTATCACATTTTTAAAAAACACATTCAAGTGCCTCTACTCTGAAGTAGTGACCTGCAACATTAGCCTAGCTTGAAGCGGGTCACATTTCCTTATGAACTGTAACTCAGTCAAATCTTTTAAATTGTATGTTGCGTTTTATATTTTTGTTCAGTGTAGAATTTGTCTGGTCCTCATTTATTTGCAAAACACGAGTTTATGCAGGATGTGATTAATTAGAACAGATTTTATCAATAAATTAATAATTTATTGACATTCTGTTTATGTATGTGGCGTGCTATTATTATTATTATTGGCTAATGTGTCGATTTGAAACTTTTTTTAGTGCAGTTTGACATCACCGTCTATCTAATTTTAATTCAGCTAATTATTTCTGTCTGGATTGTTGTTTTGAATGTTTGAATCTTTTATACTCCCCACACATTTTGTTCAGAAAGAAAGCAACCACAACAAAATGAATTCTACCATTTAAAGAGTCATTCTCCCCTGTCCTCTTCCTCAGTGTTGATCCTCTGCTCAGAGTATCAGAAACTTTCTCCCTTGGAGTGATGCGGAAGGGTCACTACCCTTCTACCCCGCCGTTTCTTCCGGCCGAGCTCCCAGACCAAGGCAGATCTCATCCAGAGTGCCCCACCATGTCTATTTCTCCCTCTTCACATATTTTATTCTTTCATTTAATTAAAAATATATATTTTTACCAATTGGGTTAGCTGCCACTTCTGGGTCTGAGAGGAGGGCTCTTGCTTTGGCAGTAGAAATCAATAGCCATTACAGGGTAGGGAAGTGGTGCTTCTATCTGTGTCAATCTGGCCCTGTGCCTGACAGCTTGCCCTGCCTGACGGCTGTCATCTTACTTAATTGCTTTGCTAATATCATCCGCTACTCTGACTGGAACTGGGTCAGCAAAGCCCTTTTGGATCAGGCCCGGATATGACGCTGTCCCTCTACTCTATCTAGTTATTTTACTATGGGCCTCCGTATTGTTATTTTGGGACATAGGCCTACTCATTATGTTAGGCTTTGCTCAATTAAAACCGAAACATTCAAAACTTAAGAATTTTAATTTAACTAGGCAAGTCAGTTAAGAACAAATTCTTATTGTCAATGACGACCGAGGAACAGTGGGTTAACTGCCTTGTTCAGGGGCAGAACGACAGATTTTTACTTTGTCAGCTCGTGGATTTGATCTTGCAAAATTTTCGGTTACTAGTCCAACGCTCTAACCACTAGGCTACCTATTATCGTGCTGGGTCGACACTTGGCTTTGAATCAGTAAAACAAGGTTTTCGGTGAAGAACAAGAATTCTGAAGTAGTTTATTACAGTGGTTTTACATTTTTGATTGAATAGTCTAGATCAGTGGTTCTCAAACTTTTTATAGTCCCGTACCCCTTCAAACATTCAACCTCCAGCTGTACCCCCTCTAGCACCAGGGTCAGCGCACTCTCAAATGTAGTTTTTTGCCATTATTGAAAGCCCACCACACACACACTATACAATACATTTATTAAACATAAGAATGAGGGAGTTTGTCATAACCTGGGTCGTGTGAAGTGACAAAGAGCTCTTATAGGACCAGGGCACAAATAATAATATAATAATCAATAATGTTGCTCTTTATTTAAACATCTTACATATAAAACATTATTTGAAAATTGTGAATAACTCACCACAGGTTAATGAGAAGGGTGTGCTTGAAAGGATGCACGTAACTCCACAATGTCGTATTGGAGAGAGTCTGTCTTATATAATTTTCCACACACAGTCTGTGCCTGTATTTAGTTTTCATGCTAGTGAGGGCCGAGAATCCACTCTCACATAGGTACGTGGTTGCAAAAGGCATCAGTGTCTTAACAGCGCGATTTGCCAAGGCAGGATACTCTGAGCGCCGCCCTATCCAGAAATCTGGCAGTGGCTTCTGATTTTTAAATGTAATTTTCAAAGGACCGCTTGTTGCAATTTCGATCAGTCTCTTGTCACATTGGCATAAATGGATCGGGAGACAGGCGCAGGAATGCGTAATAGGGGTTTTTATTTCCCAAATTACAGCGTGCTGTGTAAAGGCACGGGGACGAAGACCAAACATACACATATATAAAGCACAGGGTTGAAACCCAAACAAAAGAGCGAGCAGTACCTCGAATAAATAACACAAGTGCACAATGATCCCACACGAGACCCGTAATCATCTGCGCAATACAAGTGGCACGAAAGCAAAAACAACACAGCACAGGTACTCACACGACCAACGGACATTGGAACAATAATTGACAGCCCAATGGAAACCAAAGGGCATATTTTAAACAATTACAATCAGTGGAAATGGGGACCAGGTGTGCATAATGACACAGTTCCCGGAGGAATCCATGACAACTCTCTTGTTCAGATATCGGTGAGTGGACTGGAGGCAGGGCATGAAAGGGATAACAAATCCAGTTTTGTGTCATCCGTTTCGGGAAAGTACCTGCGTAATTGCGCTCCCAACTCACTCAGGTGCTTCGCTACATCACATTTGACATTGTCAGTAAGCTTGAGTTCATTTGCACACAAAAAAAATCATACAATGATGGAACAACCTGTGTGTTGTCCTTGTTAATGCAGACAGAGAAGAGCTCCAACTTCTTAGTCATAGCCTCAATTTTGTCCCGCACATTGAATATAGTTGCGGAGAGTCCCTGTAGTCTTAGATTCAGATCATTCAGGCGAGGAAAAAACATCACCCAGATAGGCCAGTCGTGTGAGAAACTCGTAATCATGCAAGCGGTCAGACAAGTGAAAAATATGGTCAGTAAAGAAAACTTTAAGCTTGTCTCTCAATTCAAATAAACATGTCAATACTTTGCCCCTTGATAACCAGCGCACTTCTGTATGTTATAAAAGCGTAATATGGTTGCTGCCCATATCATTGCGTAGTGCAGAAAATACACGAGTTCAGGGGCCTTGCTTTAAAAAAGTTAACAATTTTCACTGTAGTGTCCAAAACGCCTTTCAAGCTGTCAGGCATTCCCTTGGCAGCAAGAGCCTCCAGGTGAGAGCTCCACCATAAAACTGTAGGCCTACATATGTCTGCTCTTCTGAAGCCCAAGTCCTTGGAGCTGCAGTGTTACTTGTTGTTTACGTTCTCAGTGTAGGCTACAGGTAGCCATTTTAAACAACCTAGCCTCAGTGTAGACGAGGGAGGAGTGGCTAGTAGTCCTGTCAGTCTTAAGGCCCATGGCCAGGAATTATCAAGACCTCACTCTCTGGGAGAATAAGAAAATACCTTTGCAGGATTGAGGCTGATGAAGTCCCTTGTGGTTGAAACGTTGCTAATAAATTACAAGAGCATCTTTAAAAAAAAGTGTTTTTCCTGTTCTACCATGATATTTTTATACCCTGAACCTGTGGCGGTTTGTTGGGTGTGTTTACACTGTTTTCATTCTGAGGGGAAAATGTATTTTATAGCTACAGGCCGACACTTGAAACAACCTAGTCTGAGCAAAGACGAGGGACAAGGGGCTAGTAGTCCTGTTGACTGCGGCAGGGCTTGGAGCCAGAAACAGCCAAGGCTTGATTCTTTCCCCTCTTGTTTAATGGAGCGTGCAGAGGCCCATAGTGTACTTGCTGCTGCTTTGGACCTACTTGTTGAGTCAAAATGGCCTCTGTCCTTCCTTTCTGCGATAGGCACAGTGGAACAATAAGACCAAGGTGGAACAGCTGAACAAGCCATTTGAGTAAAGAGGCTTCCTGCAGGTTACTGCTGTTGTAGACTCTCTGCACTTCCACTCCCTTTCATGGCCAAAAAAGGACACAAACCCGGCATCAATGCCATCACAGTTCACTCCAAGGTGTTATGATGGAGTGCCGTATTCAGATGTAAAAACTCACTATATAGCCCTAATGGATACCCAGAGGTAGGCCTAATATTAGTTTTCACACCTCCAGGCCTGTAGGAGCATTAGAAACCTTATGCTGGATTCAAACATTAGGTCTGACCCGAACCTTACTGAGCTAGTTCAAATGTTTTTCTTTGCCATCCCAGTAGAGCTCGGCTTGGCTAAGTTTGGTCCTATAGTGTGAATCAGACAATACAGTAAGCTAACAGGCTACTTAGCTTCATCAGTGCCCTGCCCAAGAGACCAGGGCAGATCATTTAATACCTTCCACCCACTATGTGTCTGTCGATCCCTAATCTTGTGTCTTTTGACCAACATCTCTCGCAGATACCAAAGACAATCTGAGCAAAGCACCTTTTGATGGCGGAAAGTGAAAGTCCAACTGTCACCTCAACAATCAAATCAAATGTATTTATATAGCCCTTCGTACATCAGCTGATATCTCAAAGTGCTGTACAGAAACCCAGCCTAAAACCCCAAACAGCAAGCAATGCAGGTGTAGAAGCACGGCTATGTGTTTGGTTTGGAGGATTCTGGGGTCTGAACAGAATCAGTGTTGTGGATAGCGTCGCCACCGGACGGCCTGGGTTGTTTAACTGTTTGTCATGGGAACTTACTGTTGATATTGGTGAATGGTAAAAAAAATCTACATTTGTTCACTTACAAAATGTTCTTAAGAAACTCAGAGACCAATCTAAGAAATCCCTGTCTCTCTCTCTCTCACTGCTTACCTTGCTCTCCAGATCCCATTCAGATGTGAATGCCAAAGCAATCAGATGGAGAGGTATTGACATGTACACCCGGAGGACGCATTTGCGAGTCAAACCCCTCCCCCCCCCCCCTATTCTAGCTCGCTGGTAAACAGTATTTGGAAGATGCATTTGTCAGGTTGTGAGGGAGGAAGAGGAGAGACGTGTCACACGGAAACGGAGATGATGACAAGTCTTCCATTAGTTGGATCTTTTCACCGCCTTCTGAAATGGCTTCATTTATATTCATGTGTGTATTTGGCCTGTTGGTAGTTGATATTTATGTGTGTGTACTGCTGTATGCCATTGATGGTGTATGTCCTCTTCTGACAATGGCCAATTGAGTCCCTTAGTTAGACAGTGGGATGGGCAAGGGTGGCTGTTTCGACCTAGAAACGGAAGAAAATAAATGAGAGGCGCAACATTCTGGCAAAAGGCAACGAGGCGCGGCATCTGAGATGTGTACCACCGTTGAGGCTATTTTTGAACATTCCCCCGGATTATATCAAACTAGCGTTTCCCACTGTGCTAGCCTTGCAAATCCTTGATGTGAGGTGCGATCACATTTTTTCATTCAATCGTTCTGTGATGTCGGCCAGCGGGGAGGTACAGAACGGCTCAAACAAAGCAGTCCAAAATATATAATAACCTTGTAAAGACATCAGCACTGTGCGTTTGTCTCGGCTATTTATTTTGGATCAATTCTGCTGTTAAGCAATCGTCAAGGCTTTGTGTGAGGTGTAATCCTCCTAGAATTATGATAACATCCACGGAATTGTGTATGAGTCATATCCCGTATATAGTGCAGTGTACTACTTTAGGACAGAGTTATGAGTTAGGCCTACATGGAATAGGGTGCCATTCCATATGGAACCTGGCTGAGATGAGATGGTGTCATACCGGATGATGATGGACACATCGGGGAGATTTCATTGAGATCAAACCTAGCCGAGTGTTTAACAACTCTTCACGGCGGTCTGGGTAGCAGTCGGGAGAAAATTGATTCTACAGAACGTTCTCTGCAGTGGTCACATTAATCACACTGATGACTGTCATTCCTGGACTATTATACTTCCTGGACTATTATGTGATATATTTATTATCATTAATCGATTATAAAGACCATTGAAATGATTTTAGGTGACAGAATTGTACGGTTTCCCATCCTCGCCATACACACCCTATACACACTCACCACACACCGTATTCGTTTTAGTGCCTTTTTAGACCTGAATGTAGACAGGTTGACACCCTGAAACCCCCACTGAACACTTTTCATGGAGCAACCCTATTTGGGTCAACAAATTGTTGACCACATGAATCCAATCAATCCTCCCTATCAACTACAATATGAGGCATGTAGCTATACATAGCAGTCCACGTAAGTATTCTTAAACAGTTTGAAGTTTAATACCCTCAGTAGCAGCACTGGAATTTCAGACCGCTCAACTCCTAGACTTGAGGTCAAGTTTGATAGTGGCTGTCTTAAACACTGTTTTATGATTGGTCTAATTGGAGTGACCAGTCATTAGCCTTGTTTTATTACTCTGGCGCTCCTTCGTCCATTTTACGATTCCCTCTGAGCCGAGGACAGTCCTGATGAGTCACGTCTTGTATAAGGACGAGAGGCGTTGTGTGTGTGTGTCATAAGACAGCATTGTAAGGACATGATGAGAGGCTTTAGCTTCATTCATCTTTCATTACTCAAGTCCTTCAGTCCTTCTCACCATAATCGAATTTCTCCTTTCTCATCCGCAGACAAAACAAGCTCAATATTAAGTTAGTTTTCAGAGTCTCGGTGGCATGCTTTATAAAGATGCCCAGAGTATTAGGAGGATTACATTTCTGCATTTTGACAATGAGGTCTGAAGCGTCCCATTTTAGTCACAAGTCAGCATGCAAGGACATAATCGAATTTAGAGCTTCTCTTTTTGAACTGCCTTGACTTACTTTTTGACTTACTTTTTTGGGTTGTGAGGCTTTTTTTGTAAGGTTGTGAAATACAATGGGACCAAGTCCAATGTGCAGTAGTACTGTACCCAAATACAATAGTTAAAGTATATCAGCTCTGTTATTAGACATAAATGATTGTCCCTCGGTGAAGATATGATTAACTAAGCAATTTAGTGTTTATTACTGTTGTGTCCAGTCAGTCCCTGATATGATTAAGACTGGTGGGTGTATGAATCAGAGAAGGACTGAGGTGATGGTCAGTTTTGATAAGGTACTCCGTGTGTGTGTTCAGTTGGTTGCAGTGATAAGCCATTGTGCAGCAGGGGGTGTAAGAAGGCCGGTGGACAGGGGGGGCAGGAAGTCCGGGGGGGCAGGAGGTGGAGCAGCAGGGGGAGCAGCAGTGGGGGCAGGAAGTTCGGGGGGCAGGAGGGGGAGCAACATGGAGGGAAGGAAGTCCGGTGGGCAAGAGGGGGACAGGGTGAGCAGGTACCGGACTAGTGGTGGCTGTTCAGCAGCCTGATGGCATGTTTTTTTTTGGGGGGGGGGGGGCCGGAAATTTGTCAGTTTTTGCCATGCTCCTATACTGCCCGTGGCTTGGGTGACTGAGGTCCCTGATGATCTTCTTGGCCTTCCTGCGACACCTGGTGTTGTAGATGTCCTGGAGGGCAGGCAGTGTGCACCCAGTGGTGTTAGGCTGAGCATAACACCCTCTGTAGAGCCTTGCGGTCAGTTGTGGTGGAGTTGCCATACCAGGATGTGATGCAGCACTGTAGTATGCTCTCTATGGTGCTCCTGTAGAACACTGAGGGCCCCTCTGGGACAGGTCAAATTTTTTCAGCCTCCTGAGGTTGAAGAGTCACTGTGGTGCCTTTACCATGGTGTCCATGCGGTTTGTACATTCATTTGAGCTCCTCTGAGATGTGTACACTGAAGAACTTAACTCCTTTGACCATCTCCATGGTGGCCTCATTGATCCTTTGTTTTGCTGAAGTTGAGAGGTTGTTTACCTTCCACCACTCTGTCAGAGTGCCTACCTCCTCTCTGTAGGCTGTATCGTCGTTGTTGGTAATCGCCTACCACTGTCGTGTCATCAGCGAACTTGAGGGAGTTGAAACTGTGTGAGGCCATGCAGTCGTGGGTATACAGGGAGTACAGAAGGTGACTGAGGACGCACCCTTGTGGGGCCACCGTGTTGAGGATCAGTGTGGAGGTAATGTTGCCTAACTTCCCCACCTGGGGCCGGCCCGTTAGGAAGTCCAGGATCCAGTTGCATAGGGAGGAGTTGAGTCCCAGGGCAGTGAGCTTTGTGGTGAGCTTAGAGGGCACTATGGTATTGAAGGCTGAGCTGTAGTCGATGAACAGCAACCTCACGTATGCGTTCCTTTTATCCAGGTGGGTGAGGGAAGTGTGCAGTACAATGGTGATTGCGTTGTCTGTGGATCTGTCAGGGCAGTAGTATAATTGGAGACGGTTGAGTGTTACGGGTCGGTAGTGGTGATGTGGTCTTTGACTAGCCTCTTCATGATGATAGAAGCGAGTGGTACAGGTCGGTTGTTGTCCTCACGGGCTCTCCTCAGTGGCTTAGAGTTGTTATGCTCGAAGCGTAAGAAAAAGGTGTTTATCTCGTCTGGTAGGGCGGCGTTGGTGTCCGTGACCTAACGCTTTCTTGAGGAGGAGGAGCTCTTTTTCATTTCTCCTAACACTCAAGGTTACGAATGGGGGTTGGGGAATCTGATCCTAGATCTGTGGTGAAGGGCTGTGCATGCATGTGTGAAAGAACAGAGCTAGGGGTCAGCCTATGAGGCCCAAACCCAATTTCCCCAGAAAGATGGAGACTGGCTGATGTAGGTCATGGGGGTGAACTTGCTCTGGGCAGCCAGTTGAACTCTTCTCTGTTCTCTGCCATCCCAATCACATCAGTCTTGAACCAGACTGACCTTTTTTAACCTTTTAATGAGGGAAGAAAGGGGTTGAGACTGCAACAGAAGATCTTCTTTTCTTGTTCTCTGGTATTTTAGCGCCACTGTGCTAGAGGGTATTCTTTGTTTCAGCCCAGCAGACGTAGTAGGTTATAGCTAAGGGGAAGTTGACTTTGTCTGATGGGCTTATGATGACTTACATACTAATACCATACTAATACACAACACCTTTGTGTGTGTGTGTATATATGGGTGTGTGTGTATATATGGGTGTGTGTATGTATATATATTTGTGTGTTGTGTATATACTGTACAATATAAATCATTCATTTATTTGCTGGCAGTAATCACAAACTGACCAATGTCACCTGCTATTTTCAACTGTTCACCTCTTGAACAATCAGGTCATTATTATAGAAGATTATGACTCATTCTCGATTCTATACATCGGCCTGCCTGCACCTTTTAGATGAATCAGACACCTCTTATTTCCATGTTAAGCTACCGTACTATAGCGTCATGGCAGTAAATGAATGGTAGACATGGTCAGTGTATGTCCAAGCTGGGTGTTTGATGCAGTAATCCTGTCATGTTTTACACAGTGTCTGTCTGTGGGCTGCTGTCTGTGATTCAGATAAACTGTCTGAGATGGCCCCAGCCTCTCAGACCATGTCTGACACACACACACACTCGCGCAAACACACACTAATTCTTGCACACGCACGCATACCTTATCTTGAAAATGAAATATTTTAACTTTACATAATTTACCCTGTCTAACGTCTCGGGTTGTGTTTTATGTCTAACTCTAATGATCAAAGCAGAGGTTTGTGTTTAAAGTATCTCTCTCTCTTTCTTTTCTTTCTCCTTCTCTCTCATCTGGCAATGCCTACTGAACAGGGCTTACAATAGATTTTATTAAGATTGTTCAGGTTCACCCTCAGCAATGGTTTTGGTAAAAAAAAATCTTTAAACAATCAGTGTATTTGGTCATTTTTAGATATACAGGGTAAAGTTGATCATTTCTTTCATAACGACGACAGCAATCACTTTGCAAAGTGCGCTGCATGGTCAAAGCAGGAGAAGAAAATAAGCTCACTAAAAACATTTGATTTTGCTATATAGTCATTGGTTATGTCATAGCTCATTTGTAAACGATAAATGTTGATAAATACTTAATCTGCAAAAATAGCAAGTTAATTAGTGGGTGATGGTGATTTCAGAACCAAAGTGGGGTGACTAAAAACAGGCTGCATTGCCCCCCCCCCCCCCCCCCCTACCCCCCTACCGGTAGGTGCTCTTATGGGTCAGATCAGATGCCTTCATAGTACTACATGCACCATAGACATACATAATTCACACATTTGAATATTTGTAGTAATTTAAGTAAATACCTGCAGTCAACTTGTGCAATGCATTATGAGATAAAGCAGATTGCGTTCTTCATTTCACCTGTCACATTATTTAACATTATGAAGCATATGTAGTTCCCCAAAACAGTTTCACCAGTCACATGTTTGTTTGTAAATAGCACAACGGGAGGATTAGAGCTTGTGAGTCCATAGTGTTCTGTATCGGCGAGATGATGAACTTACATTTGTATGCAATTCACTACTACATTTTTGCCATCATATCTTATAATGGCTTTTTTGCCAGATGTCTAAGAGCTCTGGATGAGTTATCTGTACAGCTGCCATTTTTTCCCTGTGCTTCCTACTGGTATTTTTTTCTCCTTCGTTCTCCCATCTGCTTGGTGTACACAAGCTGCTCTCCCTTCAGAAAGTCATGTATCACAACTTTGTTCATTTGCACAATTTACAAGCAAAAGTTCACTTTCCACCCTCAACGAAAATGCTATTTGTTATCTACTAGCTATGCATGTATAACTATATGAGCTGGATTTGCTGCAGAAGCTAGGAGAGAGACAGGCTGAGAGAGACTTGCGAGATGTGCAAGAGCTACACTAACGGTCAAAAGTTTTAGAACACCTACTCATTCAAGGGTTTTTCTTTATTTTTACTATTTTCTACATTGTAGAATAATAGTGAAGACATCATCAAAACTGTGACATAACAGATATGGACTCATGTACTAACCAAAATGGTGTTAAACAAATCAAAATATATTTGAGATTCTTCAAATAGCCACCCTTTGCCTTGATGACAGCTTTGCACACTCTTGGCATTCTCTCAACCAGCTTCACCTGGAATGTTTTCCCAACAGTCTCTTGAAGGAGTTCCCACATATGCTGAGCACTTGTTTACTGCTTTTCCTTCACTCTGCGGACCGACTCAACCCAAACCATCTCAATTTGGTTGAGGTCGGGGAATTGTGGAGGCCAGGTCATCTGATGCAGCTCTCCATCACTCTACTTCTTGGTAAAATAGCCCTTACACAGCCTGGAGGTGTGTTTGATCATTGTCCTGTTGAAAAACAAATGATAGTCCCATTAATCCCAAACCTTGCTGGTTGAGTGTGCCTTGAATTCAAAATAAATCAGTGTCACCAGCAAAGCACCCTCACACCATAACACCTCCTCCTCCATGCTTTACGGTGGGAAATGCACATGCGGTTCACCCACACTGCATCTCACAAAGACACAGCAGTTGGAACCAGAAATCTCCAATTTGGACTCCAGGTCTAATGTCCATTGCTCATGTTTTTTGGCCCAAGCAAGTCTCTTCTTATTATTGGTGTCCTTTAGTAGTGGTTTCTTTGCAGCAATTCGACCACGAAGGCCTGATTCACGCAGTCTCCTCTGAACAGTTGATGTTGAGATGTGTCTGTTACTTGAACTCTGTGAAACATTTATTTGGGCTGCAATTTCTGAGGCTGGTAACTCTAATGAAGGTATCCTCTGCAGAAGAGAACTTTGGGTCTTCCATTCCTGTGCTGTCCTCGTGAGAGCAAGTCATCATAGCTCTTGATGGTTTTTGCGACTGCACTTGAAGAAACTTTCAAAGTTCTTGACATTTTCCATATTGACTGACCTTCATGTCTTAAAGTAATAATGGACTGTCAATTCTCTTTGCTTATTTGAGCTGTTCTTACTATAATATGGACTTGGTATTTTACCAAACAGGCACACCTGTTAAATTGAAATACATTCCAGGTGACTACCTAATGAAGCTGTTTGAGAGAATGCAAGAGTATGCAAAGCTGTCATCAAGGCAACGGGTGTCCACTTTGAAGAATCTCACTTTGAAGAATCTTTATTTTAACATGTTTTTGGTTTCTACATGATTCCATGTGTTATTTCATAGTTTTGATGTCTTCATTATTATTCTACAATGAGAAAATAGTAAAATAGTAAAAATAAAGAAAAACCCTTGAATCTAATAAAATTTCTTTATAAAGCCCTTTTTACATCAGCCGATGTCACAAAGTGCTGTACAGAAACCCAGCCTAAACCCCCAAATAGCAAGCAATGCAGATGTAGAAGCACGGTGGCTAGGAAAAACTCCCTAGAAAGGCCAGAACCTAGGAAGAAACCTAGAGAGGAACCAGGATCTGAGGGGTGGCCAGTCCTCAAGATGTTCAAATGTTCTTAGATGTCCAGCAGGGTCAGATGATGATAATGATCATCAGTGGTTGTAGAGGGTGCAACAGGTCAGCACCTCAGGAGTAAATGTCAGTTGGCTTTTCATAGCCAATCATTCAGAGTTAGAGACAGCAGGTGTGGTAGAGAGAGAGTCCAAAACAGCAGGTCCGGGACAAGGTAGCACATCCAGTGAACAGGTCAGGGTTCCATAGCCACAGGCAGAACAGTTGAAACTGTAGCAGCAGCAGCAGCATGACCAGGTGGACTGGGGAAAGCAAGGAGTCATCAGGCCAGGTAGTCCTGAGGCATGGTCCTAGGGCTCAGGTCCGAGAGAGAGGAGTGGAGAGAGTATATACTTCAACTCACACAGGACACCGGATGAGACAGGAGAAATACTCCAGATATAACAGACTGACACTAGCCCACGACACAAACTATTGCAGCATAAATACTGAAGACTGAGACGGGAGGGGTCGTGACGATACCCCCGGACAGGGCCAGGTAGGTTTTAACCCCACCCACTTTATATCCTGCCAAACAGGCAGGGAGACAGCAAGGGCGGTTCGTCGCTCCAGTGCCTTTTTTGTTCACCCTCACACCCCTGGGCCAGACTACACTCAATCATAGGACCTACTGAAGTGATGAGTCTTCAATAAAGACTTAAATGTTGAGACAGAGTCTGTGTCTCTCACATGGGTAGGCAGACCATTCCATTAAAAATGGAGCTCTATAGGAGAAAGCCCTGCTTCCAGCTGTTTGTTTAGAAATTCTAGGGACAGTAAGGAGGCCTGCATCTTTTGACCGTAGTGTACGTGTAGGTATGTACGGCAGGACCAAATCAGAAATATAGGTAGGAGCAAGCCCATGTAAGTTAGCAGTAAAACCTTTAAATCAGCCCTAGCCTTAACAGGAAGCCAATGTAGAGCCTTGTTTAGCACGATCTGAAGTTTTAGTGCTTTATCTGGGTAGCCGGAAAGTAGAGCATTGCAGTAGTCTAATCTAGAAGTGACAAAAACATGGATACATTTTTCTGCATCATTTTTTAACAAAGTTTCTGATTTTTGCAATGTTACGAAGATGGAAAAAAGCTGTCCTTGAAATATTCTTGATATGTTCGTCAAAAGAGGCGTTACTCTGGAATCCTTCAGTTTTATTTGAGATGACTATACAGCCATCAAGATTAATTGTCAGATCCAACAGAAGATCTTTGTTTCTTGGGACCTAGAACTAGCATCTCTGTTTTGTCCGAGTTAGAAGTAAAATATTTGCCACCATCCACTTCCTTATGTCTGAAACACAGGCTTCCATGGAGGGCAATTTTGGGGCTTCACCTTGTTTCATTGAAATAGACAACTGTGTATCGTCCGCATAGCAGTGAAAGTTAACATTGTTTCCAAATGACATCACCAAGAGGTAAAATATATAGTGAAAACAATAGTGGTCCTAAAACGAAACCTTGAGGAACACCGAAATGTACAGTTGATTTGTCAGAAGACAAACCATCCAGAGACAAACTGATATCTTTCCGACAGATAAGATCTAAACCAGGCCAGAACTTGTCCGTGTAGGCCAATTTGGGTTTCCAATCTCTCCAAAAGAATGTCGTGATCGATGGTATCAAAAGCAGCACTAAGGTCTAGGAGCACGAGGACAGATGCAGAGCCTTGGTCTGACGCCATTAAAAGGTCATTTACCACCTTCACGAGTGCAGTCTCTGTGCTATGATGGGGTCTAAAACCAGACAGAAGCATTTCGTATACATTGTTTGTCTTCAGGAAGGCAGTGAAGGCAGGAAGGCAGCTGCGCAACAGCTTTTTCTAACATTTTTGAGAGAAATGGGAGATTTGATAGGTCGATTTAAAAATAAATAAAAAATAAAATAAAAAATACAAATAAAAAGTGTTGAAAAATAAATAAAAATAAAAACATTCTGGGTCAAGGTTTGGCTTTTTCAAGAGCGGCTTTATAGCTGAGAGCTACCACTTTTAGTGAGTTTGGTTCACATTTGGTGGATAGGGAACCGTTTATTATATTCAACATAGGAGGGCCAAGTACAGGAAGCAGCTCTTTCAGTAGTTTAGTTGGAATAGGGTCCAGTATGCAGCTTGAAGGTTTAGAGGCCATGATTAT
>NC_036854.1:14434328-14450426 GCF_002910315.2 Salvelinus sp. IW2-2015 | reverse complement strand
TGGAATGGAATATTCGTATCCTGTATATTTGACTGTGATATGTGGTTTACCAATATTTTCTGAAAATGGATATATCATTTTGGAATGAAACTCTTCATATAGAGGTGAGAGGAGGAGGGCGGGTAGACTACCTGGTAGTTCAGGTGTACTATCTCAATCTCCACGGGATCCTGCAGGTTACTGATGGAGTAATTGCCCACACTGCTGGCCACAACATAGCTGTTAAGAGACAACCCGTCCTGTTCATCCTGGGAATGATAAAAGAAAAGTTTGATTTTGAAATATAAACACATAACACTCAAAACTATAGATGCACATACCAGGCATACGAATCACCATGCATTAGTAGGAAACAAGAAAATAAATCACAACACGCTAAGCAGACACACCAGTAGTGTTGAATTGCATCAGAAAGATGCATAAACCTGAAAATATCACTCAAATCTATAGATTCACATACCAGACACATGAGTCACCATCCATGGAAAGGATGTGTGAGAAAAGAAGACATACTGTTATATGCTGAAAAGACACTAAATCCGATACATTCCACCAAAAAGAGGTATAAACCTGGAATAGTCCTATCTTGCTGAAGAACATGAAGTTAATCCTGGAGATGGCAGCGGTCTCAGCGTCGGTCAGGTTTCTGAGCAAAGTAGCTGGCAGTGTGACCTGAGCCAGGGGATTCAGCTGGTTAGACTCAAAGTCAATCTGGTGGGAGAGAAGTTAGTTAGACTAAGTTAGTTAGTTTGCCATTAACAATTTGAATTTGATTATTCAACGTAGACAGAGGTATGCTGATTATTATGCTGATTATATAATGAGTCCCCTGCTGTACCATCTGGAGGTCACTTCCAAACCTCTGTGGTGGACAGGTGGCTTACGACTAAAGTGTGCCCCTTCTGCTGGCACAGCATTGACACGTATGGCAGGGGCATAGGGTAAAACACATGAAACCGAGCGAGAGGGAAGGCTGTGGTGGACTTGACGTTAGTCAGTTGTATCATGTTCGCTTAACTCTACAAACCTTGCAGAATGATAAATGACAGGACTCCCACTCCGTCCATGTGTGTCACAAGGTTGCGAGTGTGTTGTGGGTACAGAAAACATTCTTAACGACTTAAACAAATAGACATCCTGCCATTTATGTTAAATGGACTCAACAGGCCTGATGGGTTGTGAGTCACCTTTAACACACAACTAGAGTTTCCACAGGAAGGCTTTCCTGGAAGCCCTGCCTGACTGGTAGGACTGGCTCACACACACAGTAGGAGCGAGGCATAACATACCCTATTTACTCTCAAGGCACATTGAATGAAACAATAACCTCAGCTCTCATCTTGGCAAGTATGTATGTTATGAACAGTCCCTGCATATATAGTACCACACTGCCCAGTACAGTACAGTGCAGCAGATAACACTGATTTCTGTATAACACTTCTGTATAACACTGACCCTAACTGTCCGTACCTGGAGGTCTGTGGTGTTGGGTTGTATGAAGGCACTGAAGGAGGTCCCGTTGAACTTGCCATGGTTCAGTGTTGAGATGCCCAGAGCCAGATTTTTAGAGGTGATGCTCACTGAAGGCCCATCAAACTCTAACTTCTGAACCAGCTCATCCACCGTCTTCAATGTCCTACACGCAGATAGAGTTATCATACTAATGGACTGGATAGTGACTTTCACTAGGGTCTCACAGTGCTTTACTTTGGTACAAAGAGACAACACAAAGTGAACATACAGTACATCTACCTGGGAGATAGAGTCATAACTCAAGTATGCTTACTCCCGGCATGCTGGACACAGTAAGAGGTGGGTTCTGAGGAGAGGAGAGACCACGGCAGTGGGAGCAGACAGGGGGAAGATGAGGAGAAGGTATCTTACCTCTCTGAGGCTACAGCCAGGGCTGACACAGAGCTGGTCATCACGTTAGAGAGGATGCTAACTACGGTTTTGGCCAGAGGGGTGTTGATCTTGGCCACTTTCACCAGCTCATTAACCTTTCTCGCCACCTTGAACACCTCGTCTGTGGAGAGCTCGTTGTTGGTGATGTCAGCAAGCTGGTCGGCAACTTCAGCAGCGTTCTCTGTTTGGGGAAAGTTAGGCAGAGAGAAAACAACTAGATGAGGGCTGTCAATAGATAATCATTATTAGTTGTCTGCTGACTGTCCACTCTCTGCCATGGTGAGGCTGTTTTATCTCTAAAACTGCATCTCTGTCCCTCTATCGTGTTGAGATCAAATATATCTCAAGTATTCATTCTTGCAGCTGTTTTGATTCTATCTGCTGTGGAATCATTAAAGTGATTTAAGATGTCGGTGGCCTACCTGCTGAAACATTGATGGAATCGATATCAGTGCAATTACTGAGGTCTGGGCCGACCCAAAACGCTGTGTAATTCAGGCGGCTGATCTCACTGGGGACAAATCAACACAAAATCAGATCTAGTATTTTAAGATTGATCCAAGATGAATTACCTCAAACAAGTTCATGCAGACAATGTCAGCATGTCAATAGTTTGACATAGTTTGATATAGTAGATGTGTCAGTCTCACCATGTTCTGGATGTAGTCTGGTCTTTGTTGGGGAAACAGGGGACATACTGAGTGACCGTTGGTCTGCTCTCTGGCCAGATATAATGGAGGGGAGTTTCCTCCGGGCAGTTCTCTGAATGAGAGAGAGAAAACCGTGCAACTTAAAAATGTTAACACCGCACATCAGCAATATATTAATGTCCAATGACTACAAGAGGAAGTTGGGAAACGTTAGAGGCATTCACTTTTCAAACCTAATCGAATTAGGAGGTGCTTTAGAATCTGTGGTGCGACTGTGCACCGTAAAARAATAAAAATAATCTGGGCTGTGGGAGTGTCATGTTTTTCCACAGTCACTTTCTGCAGTAAGAAGAGAGGCATTGAAGTGATTAAAGCGGGTCTGGGTGAGATCATGTCCTACCGACAGACTGCACGGCGACAGCTTCTAGCTCCAGTCCATTGCCAATGTTAGGGCTGCTTCCCACCATCCTGGTGGAGATGGCTACTTCTCCCAGGGTCACATTGGTGGTGGTCTGATAGACCAGCAGGGCCTGGCAAGTGAATCTGGAGGGGGAAGGGGATGAGGGAGAGGAGGAGGGAGTAGGAAGAGGAGGAGGGATGGGGAAGAAGGAAGAGGAGGAAGCGGTGGGGAAGAGGAGGAGGGGTGGGGAAGAAGGAAGAGGAGGAGCGGTGGGGAGAGGAGGGGGGAGGAGGGGGTGGGGAAGAAGGAAGAGGAGGGGTGGGGAAGAAGGAAGAGGAAGAGGGGTGGGGAAGAAGGAAGAGGGGTGGGGAGAAGAAAAGGAAGAGGGGTGGGGAAGAAGGAAAGGAAGAGGGGTGGGGAAGAAGGAAGAGGAGGAGGGGTGGGGAAGAAGATTGAGGAGGAGGGGTGGGGAGAAGGAAGAGGAGGAGGGGTGGGGAAGAAGGAAGAGGAGGAGGGGTGGGGAGAAGGAAAAGGAAGAGGGGTGGGGAAGAAGGAAGAGGAGGAGGGGTGGGGAAGAAGGAAGAGGAGGAGGGGTGGGGAAGAAGGAAGAGAGGGGGTGGGGAAGAAGGAAGAGGAGGAGGGGTGGGGAAGAAGGAAGAGGGGTTGGGAAGAAGGAAGAGGAGGAGGGTGGGGAAGGAGGAGGAGGGGTGGGGAAGAAGGAAGAGGGGTTGGGAAAAGGAAGAGGAGGAGGGGTGGGGAAGAAGGAGAGGAGGAGGGGTGGGGGAAGGAGGAGGAGGGGTGGGGAAGAAGGAAGAGGGAGTAGGGGTGGGGAAGGAGGAAGAGGGGTGGGGAAGAAGATTGAGAGGAGGGGTGGGGAATAAGGAAAGAGGGGTTGGGAAGAAGAAGAGGAGGAGGGGGGGGAAGGAGGAAGTGGGGTGGGGAAGAAGGAAGAGGAGGGGGGTGGGGAAGAAGATTGAGGAGGAGGGGTTTGGGGAAGAAGAAGAGGGGTTGGGAAGAAGGAAGAGGAGGAGGGGTGGGGAGAAGGAAGAAGGAAGGGAGGGGTGGGAAGAAGGAAGAGGGTGGGGGAAGAAAGAAGAGGGGTGGGGAAGAAGGAAGAGGAGGAGGGGTGGGGAAGAAAGAAGAGCGGTGGGGAAGAAGGAAGAGGAGGAGGAATAGCAGGAGACTTAACACACATGGAAAGGCAGGCTTAATAAATGACTGTCATTTTTTTGTCACGTAACGTGGTCAGGAAAAACTCCGATCCTTACCTACTACAGTAACCCATAGTAAAAATTGGCCTTACTTTTTACTGGCACTCCTCTTAAGCTGTGAGTCACTGTTAGGCTGGATACTGGAAACAAGATAAACAAATTAGGGTGGACATTATTATTGACCTGTAATACAACTCTAAAGAATAATACATTGAATGGGCATGGAGGTAGGTGCATTTTATGATGGTACAAATATCTAATTGCTTACCTGAAATGATCGACATAGACCACATGTGTCCAGTTTTGGAATGTTTGATTGAGCTGTTAATGAATCAGTAAATCAGTCAATTCAGTGAGGTCCTCTGGTATTCTATCCATGCTTTGATCCAAGATGAATTGAACATGACAACAAGCCTTACCCATTGTGCAACAGTTTTCTCAACATCAGACTCCGTTAGTTTGGCCTCCTTGTCATTGACAACAAAGGAGATCCTGTAGAAAAGACCCTCTGCAATTGAAAAGCAGAAGAAAAACGATCTATATTTGACACAGGTAATTTACAACACTTAATGGAACATTTGTCTGTGCTGCATAGCAGGAGTGCAGGGGTTGAGACATAATTTTGTCATTTAAAATCCAATTTCATATGATAAATGATGTTGAAAGGCTGCTACTCCACAGATAAAACATGTGGGGGGAGTGTTTCATCAGGAAAAGGATCAATTAAAATATTCTGTTATCATCCTAGATGATATCATCCTAGATGACACAAAATGGAACTAATGGCTGACTGATGTGTATTCACGGGCCAAATGGGTGATTGTAAATGGGAGCATATCAGTTGAGGCTGCTGAGGGGACGACGGCTCATAATAATGGCTGGAACATAGCAAATGGAATGGCATCAAATGGAATGGAAACCAAACCTTATTCCGCTCCAGACATTATCACGGGACCACCCTCCCCAATTAAGGTGCCACCAACCTCCCGTGGAGCAAATACTGTGTGGTACATCACTCTGTTTGATTGTGTTGGTGGTCTGCTGCTATGCCTCACAGCCACCACAAGATGGCTCCCAAGCCTCTCCTGTTGTTAGTGCTGAACTAGCTACAGTACGATGCTGTTTCTACTCCATGCCAAGACTGTTCTTAAGAGACTCCAGTGATTGCCGATCAGGAAGGAAGGCCACCTCAGAATGTTTTGAAGTATCCAAAATGTATGTGGTTTATCTTTGTTGATCAAGAGCGTTCTTTTCCTTTGATTTGCTATAGTATAGCAATAACAGATTACATTTAGATGAGCAGTTATTTGCACTAAAATCAAATGATAACAGCATTGGAAGTCTCCCAAGAAACAGGAATGATTGAAAACTTAAAATCACAAGAGAGCTGCGCCCCATGAGGGACGCCCCATCAGCCGAGCAGAGGCCACTACAGAGCTTAATGATTGGTAAACTACAGTACACGCCTATGTTAATGTTCTACGCCCCATCCAAAATCACAACACAACCTCAATCATCAACCTCCTCCAACAGGGCACCCCATTTTCACCAGATTAGATTTTCCCCTATCAACATACCACCACTACAACAGTAGCATTCAAAGCAGAGATTAGGTGGTCGAGAGGCTCTCTATCTTTTTGTTTCTACATCTACGTTGTTATTGCAAAACATACTGTTCCCGGTTGAAAGTCCACACAGACATGATAAATGAAAGCGAGCTTTACATTGGCATGGGGCAATAACAGGGGTGCCCGCTGAGGTCCGTGGGGTGGGGTGTGTGGTGGACACTGTGCCACTGCCTGCATTCACCCCTCTATGTGGAGTGGTAAGAGGCAAGTAGGGGCCCTTTGTGGCTACAAAAGACTGCTCATCCATGCCATTGACGGCTAGTGGATTGGGAGTTGTCTGTGTCTCGGTCTCTCGGTCTGTGTTGGTGTTCTGATTCACAGTCACATTGTTGCCAGGGCCCATACTGCTTACTGACGTGCTTGCAGCAGTGGAGGGTGGGTGATCGATGAGGGCCGATCCATGTTTACCACCCTGTGTGTCCTCACTGTGGTTGGCCCTCCAGGGGACTGATAAAGGGCCAGCCCCAGCAAGGTAAGTGTTTTGGGCCATAGGAGGCTGGCTGTTGGAGGTAGAGGTGGACTGGATATTTGGGAAAAGAGTTGCCTGTTTGTTGGCAGTGGTGAGTTGTATGTTTGAGGCAGAAGGGGGGAGGATATTTCTGGTAACAGCGGTGGGCTGTATAATTGCAGCACTAATGGTGAGGTTACTGGAGGCAGCAGCAGTGAGCTGTGTGTCTGGGGCAGCGGGTGATACTGTGCTCTCTCTGCTCTCTCCATGCCAGGCCAGTGTTCCGTCAGTTCCAGCAGGCTGAGTGGGCTTTGATTGGCTGCCAATGAGTGTGGAGGATTGTTGGAATGCAGCCGTTGATCGGGTGGGCAGTGAGGCGCCAGCTCCCGAATCAGCCATGTTGGCTGCTCCSGCAGACAATGTCCCACTCAGAGGGGGGATATGGGTGGGAAGGGGAGTCGGGGTAGGGGCGGGGAGCAGCCTCTCCTCTCTAATACGAGGAGGGTTTGTTGTCATCGGTCTGTGGAATAAGAGGGCTTCAGAAGCATCTGACATGAGCTGGTCTGCCCTGGAGGTCATGGTGGAGAGCGGCTCAGACACTGGGGTGTGTGTGTCTGTGTGAATCACAATGCCAAGACCACTGACCGGCCGTTTCCAGCCTAATTCATGCATGTAAGCATGCCGCTTGGGTTCATGAGTAACAACACTGTCATATTCTGAAGCTGTGCTGCTGATGAGTGGCGCTGGCAGAGCCAGAGGACGAGAGGGGGCTAGCAGGGAGGAGTAGAGGTGGAGGCTGGTCTGGGAGAGATATTCAGATCCATCATCATTGATGTGTGAGGTCCCATGGTGTCCAAGCTGGGCTACAGATGGCTCGCTCTGTGTGCTGGGGCGAAAGAGCGAGATCAGTGATGGCGAGGAGGACGAGCCACTTATGGGTGACATGTGGACTTCTTCTCCTTCCTGTCGAGCCGAGTGTCTCTCTATCCCATCTGCACTTTCCCATTCAGTAACCGTTTTGATATTAAGCTGCTCTGGCAAGTCTGTCACAGACAGGAGGTCAGAGCTGAGAGAGACCAAGCTGAACGTGGTGTGCAATGCATCCCTCCACTCCTGTCTGCTTGGGGAGATTTTATTAGGAGGTGAGGAATGAGAGAAAGTCCATTCGTCCGTCACGGTGGCTGGGAGGAGGCCCTGGTGGTGTAGTTGCTCTGTGATAGGAGTGACAGAAAGATGGGATGTACGTGAAAAATCTCTCAGGTTAGAACTGAGTGGATTAAAGCCCTCCTGCCCCTCTGAGCTGCACAACACACTGTCTGACACACTGCTCATATATGACGATGGTTCCAGAGCCAGAGGTGAATATAAACTGATCCACTCACTCTGGCTACCTGACTCAGAGGCAATACTCTCACTGGGAACCATACCGTCCACAGGATGAGAGTTAGTCAAGAAGGAACTTAATTGATTCCTCAAAGAGGGTAAAACCAGGTCACTGTGGTGTTTGTCAGAGGAAGAGAGGTATGTTTTCTCAAGGACGGGTGTCAGAGCTGTAGCGGCATCAGTAGGGACTGACAGAGACAGTGGACTGAGCCTTGTGCCCTCCCGCATTAATACATGTCTTTGAACCTCCATGGAAGGGAGCGATGTCTCTGTCTCAGTGGCAGCTGGCCTGACGTGTCTTGAATGACTAACATCACTTTGTTCCATACTGTGAACAGAAGAGGGGGAGAACGCAGGATGGGGAGAGGTGGGGAGAGGTATGGTTGGAGTGGTGGGGAGGGAGTTAGGGGCCGGTATCTCTGTGATCACAGCTGTCCATAGGCTATCTGGCATAGCAGACGTGGTAGGTATGGATATGGGACTGGGTGTGGGTGTGTAGTCTTTAGGTATAGAGACCTCCACTGTGGGGTCATTGTCAGTGGTAATCCCGACCCTCTCAGAGAAACAGAGCTTGGCTACTGTTAATAATGAGGGAGACTGTGTGGAGATGTTTGAGAGGGACTGAGTGGTTCTCTYTGCTGTTTGCTCACTGAAGCCGCTGCCGGGCCGGGCCTGATCCGTTTGCACACCTGTCCTCTCTGGAGTCGTGCTGAAAGGAGGGATTTGAGCCCAGCTGCTGTGTGCTGCCACCACCACACCCTGCTCCCCGGTCCTAGCCTCTCTCCCAGCCTCTGCCAGCACGCCTCCTGCCAACGCCTCCTGGGGCAAACTGGGCTCTGATTGATTGTGTAAATGTTCCCCTCCTCCCACGGCGGTAACAGGGTCGCTCACAGTCACACGGCCTGGGCCCTCAGTACTGACTCCAGTCCCAGCGTGGGAAAGGTTCTGTGGGCCGGAGGCGGCCAGAGCCAGGCCTTCATCCAGGGAGTAGGACGAGTCATATTGGAAAAGGCTAAAGGGGTCATCCYCTAGGTCCAGGTCGTAAATGAATGGCTCAGAGCCTGATGTGTACTCCTCCAGGGGCTCAGTCCAGTTCACAGTGCTGCTGTTGCTGTTCTCTCTGCTGGGACTCAATGGGATCCAGTGGGGGGGAGCCAAGGGCTTATTCTTCTTACGGTTGCTGAGTGATGCTGACGCCGCTGCTGGGAATGACTCCACGTCCTCCGCATCGCTACTGTTCCCAACATCCACCGGTCGCCATGGGAACAACCCCTGGGGACTGGTCACGGCCCTGGATACGGCATGTGTTTTCCTGGCCACGGGCGCTGTTGTTGTTGTAGTCACATTGGGCCTGAGAGACATATTTGTTGCTGGTACAGGATGAGGCTTGGTTAGATAGAGGATGGGTCTGACTGGGAGGCGGGTAACAGAGGCCTCAGGTTTCTTCCTCACGGGCCAGAWGAGKGGGGTGGAGATGTAGCCCAGKGAKGTTTTAGAGCTGYGGGGGCCAGGCAGGACGTRAGGCCTGGTGTGGGGGGTGGTGGTGGTGGAGGAGGTCACTGGACGGGGGGTGAGCCGGAGCACAGACCACAGATACACCGCTCTCTCCTTCTCTGTGGCGCCTCAGTCCAGTCAATATAAAAACGGAGGGGTCAAAGCAGGTTACATATTTTAAATACAGACGGATTTTAGAAACAGGGTCTTCTAGCTTATACTGTAGCTGAATAAACAAATACAAAACATGGAAGAATACAGTATTTGGATCACCTATATTTACAGCAGTCAACTAGGCCTTCCCTGATATTGTTAACATCATCTTGGCTGAGAATAGGATAGAGTAGGAGTGAGAGGGAAGCAGACAGGTGGAAGCAGGCTGAGAGAGAGAACAGGAAGCTGCAGAGTCTCATTACAAACAAGACAAGGACAAGCTTAGTGAGTGTGTGTGTCTTACCCAGCTTGATGATGTTAGTGGACATGACAGTAGGAGACATGTTAGTCGAGGACGGTGGGGTAGTAGTGGCTTCAGACACTGTTAGCAAGAGTGACAATACAACTAAGTCAGCAAGGAGAGCATCTCAAGATTTCCCATGTGTACGTCTTACCCAGCTGAGCAGAATTTTTTGCAATGTTAGAAGACATGCCAGTAGAAGAAACCAACAATAATGTAATAACTTCAACTACTGAAAAAGTGTAATTATTATATGTGTGATTAATCACGTTTCTTTTTTTGAAGATGTGTACAGTAACTACTCATAAGCCTTTCTGAAATACGTAAAGGGACATTCTACTTCATATTCATCATCGCAGCACCACCCCAACGTCAACATATGTGAAAATGGTTCACTTCTATGTTTTGTAGGAAGAAAGATAGAGGAAGATAATTGTTTCCAATTACATCACTGGTGTGCATCATGCGATTTTAACCAATTACGAGTAGGAATTGCCTACTAATTGGTTGACAGTGGTGTAAAGTACTTTTAAGTAAAAATACTTGAAAGTACTACTTAAGTCGTTTTTTGGGGTATCTGTACTTTACTTTACTATTTATATTTTTTACTCCACTTACATTCCTAAAGAAAATAATGTACTTTTTACTCCTTAAATTTTCCCTGACACCCAAAAGTACTCGTTACATTTTGAATGCTTAGCAGGACAGGAAAATTGTCTAATTCAYGTACTTATCAACCAAACATCCCTGGTCATCCCGACTGCCTCTGATCTGGCATACTCACGAAACACAAACTGTGCCCCTGGCTATCCGTATATTTAAAAAAACAAGAAAATTGTGTCATCTGATTTGCTTAATATAAGGAATAAAAAATGATTTACACATTTATTTTTGATAGTAAAAGTACATTTAAAACCAAATACTTTTAGACTATTACTCAAGTAGAATTTTACTGGGTGACTTTCACTTTTACTTGAGACATTTTCTTTAAAGGTATCTTTACTTTTACTTGAATAAAGAAAACTGGATACTTTTTCCACCACTGTTGGTTGATGATGTCATTGGAATCTTCCTCTATCTTTTTTCCTACTAAACATAGAAATGCACCATTGTCACATATGTTGATATTGGGGTGGTGATGGAGATGATGAATATGAAGTTGAAAGTTGTGAACCTTTAAACACTTACTAAGCCCTTTTATCGGGTAGCCTACCTTGGTTATTTTAGTAATTCTATAGTTGTATCATAGATGCAAAACGTTGAAAAATGGACTCTCCATGTCCTACACTTTGAGATCTGTTTGCACAATGTGTTTGAAAGTTACAGTGACAAATGAAAATTGTACTGAACAAAGACAGCAGGTGTGTCTTACCCGGGGTAGTGGTGATGTTAGCTGGGGTGTTAGTAGTAGGGGATAATGGGGGAGTAGTCGTTACTGTTAGCAAGAGAAAAGGGACAGAACATTTTATTCAAAATGAAGAATAACACATTTGAGAAAAAAAGTAAAAAAAATATGGAATTCTCCCCAGTCATTCCTTAGTCAATAACAGGCAAAAGAGTGAATGCTGTCTAAAAAAAGAGAAAAGTGGGGTGTCTTACCACGCTCTGTGTTGTTAGTGGTAGGCAAGTTAGTTGTAGCTGGGTTTGAAACAATGGTTGTAGCAGAAGCTGTCAGTGCTGGTAGAACATGGGGGGTGCAAAATGGTTACCAAAAAAAATGGAAGGCAATATGGTACAGGGCTACAATAGGTGGCTACTATAGGTGTTTTCAAAAATAGAAGCCTTATCAAGAACCACTTAGACAGCATTCACTACTGAGTCCATTGTTTAAAGCAAGCTACATGAGCAAACATACCATACTCCCATTGAGAAGCCATGACAATTGCTTCTCAGCCTAATCCATCTGGAAAGTTCCAAGTTGGTCAAGGATGGAACCGCTTTCAAACCCATTCCCCACACATAAAGAAAAATGCCACAAGCAGATTTTTCCATGAGTACAAAACAAGAGAAAAACAAAAACACATCTTACCATTGGTTGTGCTGTAGAATAGAGTTGTGTTAGTAGCGGCTGCTGCAGATGGGATAATGGTTTGAGTAACTGGTGACAAGGACAGCAAATGTGAACTAAATGGTTTGAAAGAGTGAAATGAACACACACAAACAATAAGCAATGCTCTAGAGTATGCATGGGGTTTATATGGGTCAGCACGTTGCCATGCAATTTTCAAGTATACGACGCAAATGGAAAAAACAACAAACAACACCACTGGCAAGATCTCTCATCTCTACCTTTTCTCCTGAAGGTAAATGACAATGCAGTGACTGCCAAATGTCATGTGATCAGACTAAACTACGTAGACATATATGAAGGTATCAAATTGAAGCATTCAGAAAAAGGATATTTGCACTATAACGATAATCAGATCAAATTGTCATCAACTGAGATCAGATCCATTGCTAGAGATAYCTTACCAGTGGTTGTGCTGGGTAATGTCGGCACATTAGTTGTAGCTGCAGTAGTGGTCGTGGTAGTGGTTTGAACTGGTGACATTTACAGCACAAGTCAGCAAAAATAAGGTATAATAACACAGTGGTTAGATAATGAGGGGAAATAATGTTGCGAACTAAAGATGACACCTTACCAGTTGATGAGCTGGTAGATAGAGGCATGCTAGTAGTGGTGGCAGATGAAGTGGTAGCAGAGAGAACTGGTGAAAAGGATGGACAGCAGACACAGTATGAGATGAGATGAGATGAGTAAAGGAAGGTGAAGTATTGAGAGCTGAGGTTGAGATCATGGAGTTATGAATTGGCCATGAAGCATCCACATCTGATCAACGATCAGGCCAGTTACACATTTGACTGTCAAATGAACCAGTGTACTCCGTTTTGGATAGGGGCTTAGCTACAGTGAGTTAAATCAATCTTGTTCCTCCATACAATTGATGCCATGCCAATAGTGGCTCCAAACTTCAAATGGAAACCCCAGGACCTTGTTTGCTTTACTTCAAGGAGGGTCAGATATGAGAGAGATGGAGATCAAATATCTTCTGCCGCAAAACTATTAGCTAGTACAGTATCAGAGGCATGSTGTTTACCTACTATATGGCCTCCAAAACACCAAACGGCCAATTAACTCTAATTTTTTCATCAAACATGTTTTATTAAGAGGCTTCCCACAGTATGGAATCCCACATGCTAAAACTGGTGGCTGCTTTTCATAAATCTTTATTTTATTTGGGCTGGGAAATTAACTATATTTTAGAAACGAATCAAGTGTTTGCAGATGCGCCTCTGGCGGGGTTAATCAAATCACAAATATGTTTCATTAACTCATTTTCTTAGGTTAGGTAGAAGTTTAAGTGAATGCACCTCCATGCCGCAAACAGTGGAGTCAGTATTATGTGGGTTTAAYAGACTGGAAATGGCTGTGCGWTTTTTTAGAGGGAGCCATGAGAGCAATCACTGAGACCATTTTTGGATAAGACTGAAATATCTCTAGTTTAATGGGCCACCTGTCAATATCCCCTCAATCAGTTAGAGTGGCCATTTTCCATATTGATTAGAACACCCATCAGCTGCACTCTGTGTGGAGTAGATAGTATTGGTTTACCTTCACAATAACAAGACAGGCTGAAAATAACATGTGCTCATTACAAACAATGGGGATGAGGGATGGATGCTTACCGTGGGTTGTTGAATTAGTAGCAATCATGTTAGTGGTGACAATGGATGAGCTGGTGGAAGTTAATGTTGCTGGTTGCAGGGATGGATGGAGAAAGGTTACATATGGATTAACTGGGTGTAAAGTGAGAAGACACAAATGCAAGATGACTGATGAGGCAATGAATACAAGTRTAGCATGAGGAATATGAATACAAATATGCAGAGAAATCTTGTGGAGTTGTGTAATGCAGTAGATTTATAAGCGATTAAAAGCTTTACAAGTTGTAATAATATTCAGTATAATGTGGATTCTACCAGGATAGGATCACCAGATGAAGAGATGAAATATATTTCTCTGTCAAATACAGTTGAAGTCGGAAGTTTACATACACTTAGGTTGGAGTCATTAAAACTCGTTTTTCAACTACTCCACATATTTCTTGTTAACAAACTATAGTTTTGGCAAGTCGGTTAGGACATCTACTTTTGTGCATGACACTAGTAATTTTTCCAACAGTTGTTTACAGACAGATTATTTCACTTATAATTCACTGTATCACAATTTCAGTGAGTCAAAAGTTTACATACACTAAGTTGACTGTGCATTTAAACAGCTTGGAAAATTATGTCATGGCTTTAGAAGCTTCTGATAGGCTAATTGACATAATTTGAGTCAATTGGAGGTGTACCTGTGGATGTATTTCAAGGACTACCTTCCAACTCAGTGCCTCTTTGCTTGACATCATGGAAAAATCAAAAGAAATCAGCCAAGACCCCAGAAAAAAAATTGTAGACCTCCACAAGTCTGGTTCATCCTTGGGAGCAATTTCCAAACGCCTGAAGGTACCAAGTTCATCTGTACAAACAATAGTACGGAAGTATAAACACCATGGGACCACGYAGCTGGAAGGAGAAGCGTTCTGTCTGCTAGAGATGAACGTACACAGGGCGGAGATAGCATGTTGGAGTGAACGGCTGTGTGTGAGAGAGGCTCCTGCAACTTCTTTGCTAAACAATCTAACTTAACCTACTTCACGGCACTTTTTACAACAAACGTCTCTTTCTAATACAATATTGTGACTTTCTATGTGAACATGCCGAGTAATAAGCGACCAAAGGACAATAAATCCTCATCGGAGGCCTCCTCCCCACCAAACAACGAGACAGACATGGTGGAAGGCACAGGTAACAACGTGACACTTACAGAACTTACCCGGGCTCTGGGAGAACTACATGTTGCTATAGCTGAGGATTTCAAGGCTACTATTCCTGAACTGAACACCAAAATCGAGAGCACCATTCGAACGGTTGCTTCGCAGGGCCAGAGTATTGTGGACCTTGAGAAAGCTTCTGAATTCAACGCTGGTAGGATCGACGAGTTAGAGAAGCTATGCACGTCCTTGCAGGATAGTGTGCAGAGGYTTTCTGTGAAAGTGGTCGACCTAGAGGGCCGATCCAGACGTCATAACCTTCGCGTTGTTGGTCTGGCAGAGGRGGTGCAGGCTGGCTCTCGCCCCACCGACTTCTTCGCCAARCTATTGAGAGAATACTTTGGGGTCAGATGTTTTGGCTTCGGATCCCCAGCTGGACCGTGCACATCGCACTCTTGTCCCAGTGCCTGGTCCGGGCCAACGTCCTCGCCCAGTAATCATCTGTTGTCACAGTTTCAAGACCAAAGATCTTATCCTGCGCGAGGCTTGAATGAGGGGTAACCTGTTACATAAAGGACATCCCTTCCGTGTCTCTGAGGATTATGCGCCCGATGTGGCAAAGCATCGCGCCGGCTACAGAGATGTCTTGACCAAACTCTACAAACTCCACCTTCGCCCAGCCTTGCTCTTCCCTGCTAAACTCAGAATTAACCCTCCTTCCGGTGAGAAGATTTGGCTCTCCTCGGTTTTGGATGCAGAGAAGTTTATCCGGGAATATACACCAATCCCCCGTACGGGTTAGAGCGCCTTGTCATTGTGTGTTAGGGTCTGCTCATGTACTCGAATCCATACTATACCATAACGGGTGAAACCTTATTAAAGTGTCTCAGCAAGGGCTGCCGACTGAAGGTTTATTGTCGCTACCGAACATGTAAGACGCTGAGCCGACCATTGGAGGGCGGTCAGAGCTCTCATTTAACGTTAATTTCATTTTCATTCCGGCTGGACGACTGACCTGTCATTGGAGTTCAGAGTGATGCCTGTTTGGGTGGCCTTCCAGGTTTGATCATTGACACTTTCAGATGGATATACTTATATTCCACCATTTTTGCTTTGTTTCATTATTTATTTCTCAATTTCTACATTATTCTTTTTACCATACCATTTATTTATTGCTTGCAGGGGACTGGGGGTGGTGGTTGGGGAGGGGCAGACACAGACACCTGGATAGCAAGTTGGTGTTTTGTGCTGTTCTGCTTCTGTCATAGCCGTGGGCCGCTCTCCCAATTAGATTCCCCCCAGCCTTCTGTGGTGCTTGTGTCTATGTGTAGATGTGCGTACATATAATTATTATTTGTACTTTATTATTATAATATTTTTTTTCTCTTAGCATTTTATTATTATTATGTATGTGTATATTATAAATTAGTGTAGATTATTATTTTGGGGCATGAATGTTTGTGTAGATATATATATATAGATATATATATGTGTATACTTGTATGTATGTATGTATGTATGTATGTATGTATGTATGTATGTATGTATGTATGTATGTATGTATGTATGTATGTATGTATGTATGTATGTATATGAATGTATGTGTATGTAGATATGTATGTGTGTATGTACAGTGGGGAGAACAAGTATTTGATACACTGCCGATTTTGCAGGTTTTCCTACTTACAAAGCATGTAGAGGTCTGTAA
>NC_036854.1:14424442-14433400 GCF_002910315.2 Salvelinus sp. IW2-2015 | reverse complement strand
GGGAAAGTTTGGGGACAGGGGTCGAGAGCAAAGGTGCCTTTGGCCTGGGATCAGGAGGGCGTCGTGGATAACTGCTTCGGTGTAGGTGCTACATTAGCGATCGTTGATGATTTGGTGCGCTCTCCTTACCTTTTTAGTGAGTTAACATGTTTATGCAGTCCACCATTTAGAACTACAAACGAGAGGCTTACATTTACTCCGGAATGTCAGGTAAACGAACCAATTAAGAAGAGGCAAGGTCCTAGCCCACTGAAAGCACTCTCGTCTGATTATATTTTTGCAAGAAACCCATCTGAAAAACCAATTCTCATAGCATACTTAAATGTAGGTGCGGTTGGGTCTAAGTTGGTATCATTCTAACTTCTCGCCAAAACGAGAGGCCACAGCGATTCTTCTGGTACGGAAAGGAATTCCCTTTCTACATAAAACCACTATTGTGGATAAAGAGGGTCGTTATGTGATCGTAATAGGAGAGATCCACTCTATTTCTGTAACTACTGAATATCTATGGGCCAAACATCGATAACCCCTCTTTTTTCAAAAGAGTCCTTGCCTTGATTTCAGATATCTCCCATACTAATTTKGTCATTGGAGGGGACCTTAACTGTGTGCTAGACCAACATTTGGATAGATCCTCTACCCGGCGTACCCCTACCTCCTATTCAAGCGAATTCTTGAAAACATACATAAAAAATTCTAACTTATTTCATATATGGAGGATCTCTAACCCTACGGGTAGCGAATACTCCTTTTTCTCTCATGTTCACAATGTTTATACTCGAATTGACTACTTTTTGGTTGATGCAAAATTACTCCCCTATACCTGTAATGTGAGGTATCATGATATTATAATCTCTGACCACAGYCCACTCACCTTCTCCCTGAGATTGGGTGACATCGTACCAAACGAGAGGGTCTGGAGGTTGAATCCTCAGCTCCTCACAGAACCAACATTCTGTGAACATCTTAAAGACCAAATTACATTTTTCTTTGATACCAACGACAACACAGAGACTTCCCCAGCATTATTGTGGGAAACACTGAAGGCTTATTTGAGAGGCTGTATCATCTCCTTTCAGGCTGCCAGGAGTAGGCAAAACAGAGAAAAATTGGTAGAATTGGAGAGACAAATTCACTTACTGGATAGGGAGAATGCTAGCCATCCATCTATGGAGAAACATAAAAAATGACCTCTTTAAAATTTGAATATAATCAGATTCTCTCAGCTAAAATTTCTAAATCTTTTCTCTATGCCAAGCAAAAATACTTTGAGTTTGGTGACAAACCACACAAATTACTCGCCAGACAACTTCGAAAAAWTGTGAGTGACCGAATGATTCACAAAGTTAAATCTGCATCTGGGGAATTACTCTCTTCCCMAAAAAMATCAATGACAKATTCGTCAGTTTTACGAGACTCTATATACATCTAAAGCGGATCCTAACCCCTTAATTATGCAAAACTTTTTGGAGGACTGTAATCTCCCTGCCTTGAACCAGGAAGATTCTAACTTCCTGAATGAGGAAATATCTCTTGGAGAAATTCGAGAAACAATTACATCTCTAAAGAGTGGCAAGACCCCGGGCCCAGATGGATACCCTGGTAAATTCTATAACACATTCAGCAACATGCTCTCTCCCTACCTGCACAAAATGTTGGTTCAGGCCATGGGGATGGAGCTCTCCTACCTACTTTGGATGAGGCGTTCATTACAATTATACATAAGAAGGGTGAAGATCCAGAAGAGGTAGGGTCATAGACCAATATCTCTCCTTAATACAGACCAAAACATTTGAGCAAAAACTCTGGCTAACAGGCTTAGCACTTTAATTGGCAAATTGGTCCATTCGGACCAGACCGGCTTTATTCCTAACAGCGCCTCTTCAACATTATGTATTCTCAGAGGTTACCTAACGTGGACCTTGCCGTTATATCTCTTGATGCCAAAAATACCTTTGACCAAGTTGAGTGGTCCTATCTATTCAAGGTCCTACAGAAATGTAATATTGGAGATGGGTTCATAAATTGGATCCAGCTTTTATATAGGAACCCCTGTGCGAGAATACTCACTAACCAATCATTGTCGCCCTGATTTAACCTTTATAGAGGGACAAGGCAGGGTTGTGCGCTGTCGCCTATGCTCTTTGCTCTAATTATTGAACCTCTCGCTCAGGCGATCAGATCTCATGCAGCAATACACGGCTATAACACAAAAGATACTCTAAAAAAGAATTCCCTATACGCAGATGACATTCTCCTCTATGTAACAGAACCTCAAACTAGTATCCCAGCCATTCTTGATGTGATTAATTTGTTTGGTACCTTCTCGGGTTACAGAATAAACAGGAACAAGAGCGAATTAATTCACATACGGTTGCAAAACACCTCTTGGCTAGAATATCTTCCAGTTAAGTTATCTTCAGAAAACTTTACCTACCTAGGAATTGTAGTTACCAAACAATACTCCTCACTATTTAAGGAGAATTTCCCCTCTCTGATGCAAAAACTCAAGACAAGGTGTTCGCCTTAGCAATCTCACTAGGATAAAGACCTCCTCCATTCCTGCCATTATTGAAAGAGATCGTGATACCTCACATCTCAAAATAGGGTTACTTAATGTTAGATCCCTCACTTCAAAGGCAGTTATAGTCAATGAACTAATCACTGATCATAATCTTGATGTGATTGGCCTGACTGAAACATGGCTTAAGCCTGATGAATTTACTGTGTTAAATGAGGCCTAACCTCCTGGTTACACTAGTGACCATATCCCCCGTGCATCCCGCAAAGGCGGAGGTGTTGCTAACATTTACGATAGCAAATTTCAATTTACAAAAAAAAAAATGACGTTTTCGTCTTTTGAGCGTTCTAGTCATGAATCTAATGCAGCCTACTCCAATCACATTTTTATAGCTACTAGGTTTAGTATAGGCCTTCTGGGCCAGTATACAGGCGTTCGCTCTCGTGAGTTCCCTGAATTCCCTATCAGCACCTTGTAGTATTCATAGCAAATCAATTTAAATTTTTTGGTGATTTTAATATTCATATGGAGAAGTCGCACAGACCCCACTCCAAAAGTCTTTCGGATGCCATTGTCACTCGACTCAGTGGGTTTTGTCCAACAATGGTCTCTGAGCCCTTACACTCACTGCGCCACAGTCATACCCTCTGACCTAGTTGTATGTCCCATGGAATATAATGTGTTGTTAGGCATCTTAATGTTTTTCCCGTCATAATGCCTGGACTGTCGGATTCCACGCTTTGTTAATTACGTTTGCAATCGCAACCAAATCAATCTGTCTCAGACCCCAACCAAGGAGCATCAAAAGATTCCGTGCTATAAATTCTCAGACAACACAAAAATTTCCTTGACGCCCTTCCAGAACTCCTTCTGCCTACCCAAGGACGTCAGAGGACAAAAATCAGTTACACCACCTGAACTGAGGAACTCAATTTTAACCTTGCCGCAATTACCCTAGATGCAGTTGCCCACCCCTAAAAACTGAAAAAAGCATTTGTCATTAAGAAAACTAGCTCCCTGGTATACAGAAAATACCCGAGCTTTGAAGGCAAGCTTCCAGAAAATTGGAACGGGAAAATGCGCCACACCAAACTGGAAGTCTTTCCGACTAGCTTGGAAAGACAGTACCGTGCTGCAGTTTTACCGAAGACCCCTCACTGCTGCTCGATCATTCCTTTACTTTTTCCAAACTTAATTGACGGAAATAAGAACAATCCAAAATTTTCTTTTGATTACTGTTGCAAACGCTAACTAAAAAGCAGCATCCCAAGAAGAGGATGGCTTTCACTTCAGCGAGTAATAATTCATGAAACTTTCTTTGAGGAAAAAAATCATTCATTAGAAAGCATAATTACGGACTCCTCTTTTTAAATCTGCATATTCCTCCAGCGGCTAGCATGTCCTGATTGCACAGCTCTGCCAGGGGCCTGGGATCGGGGAGAGACCACTTTAAGTGTTTTTAGTACTATATCTCTTGACTACAATGATTGAAAAATTAATCATGGCCTCTAAAACCTTCAAGCTGCATAACTGATCCTATTCCTTACTAAGACTCACTTGAAAGAGCTGCTTTCCTTGTTCGCTTGGCCCTCCTTATGTTGAACATTTAAATAAACGCGGCCTCTCTATCCACCGGATGTGTATCCAAACCACTAAAAAGTGGCAGTAATTTTAAAGACCTCTCTTGAAAAAGCCAAACCTTGGAACCCGGAAAATATAAAAAACTTCGGCCTATATCGATCTTCCATTCCTCTCAAAAATTTTTTTTTAGGAAAAAAGCTGTTGCGCCAGCAACTCCACTTTGCCCTTCCTGAAGAACAAACAATGTATACGAAATGCTTCAGTCTGGTTTTAGACCCCATCATAGCACTGAGACTGCACACGTGAAGGTGGTAAATGACCTTTTAATTTGCGCGGGTTCAGGACCGAGGCTCTGCATCTGCCTCCGTGCTACTAGACCTTTTAGTGCTGGCCTTTGACACCATCGATCACCACATTCTTTTGAGAGACTGAACCGCAAATTGGGTCTACACGGACAATTTCTGGCCTGCGTTTTAATCTTACCTGTCGGAAAAGATATCAGTTTTGGTGGTCTTCTGTGAAATGGTTTGTCCTCTGGACAAATCACTGTACATCTTCGGATGTTCCACAAGGCTTCCTGTTTTTAGGACCACTATTGTTTTCACTATATATTTACCTCTTGGGGATGTTATTCCGAAAACATAATTTTGTTAACTTCACTGCTATGCGGATGACACCACAGCTGTACAATTTTCAATGGAAACATGGTGAAGCCCCAAAAAATTGCCCTCGCTAAGAAGGCCTTGTGGTTTCAGACTAAGAAGTGGATGGCTTGCAAACTTTCTACTTTTAAACTCGGGGACCCAAAACAGTAGATGCTTGTTTCTAGTTCCAAGAAACAGAAAGATCTTCTGTTTAAATCTGAACCAATTAATCTTTGATGGGTGTGTATAAGTCGTCTCAAAAAAACGTGGAAGGACCTCGGCTTACTTCTGACCCTGATCTCTCTTTGACGAACATATCAAGACTGTTTCAAGGACAGCTTTTTTCCATCTTACGTAATCATGCAAAAAATTCAAAAATTGTCTCTGTTCCAAAAATTGATGCAGGAAAAATTTAATCCATATGCATTTGTTACTTCTAGGTTAGCACTACTGCATATGCTTCTACTTTCCGGCTACCGGATAAAGCACTAAATAAACTTCAGTTAGTGCTTAAATACGGGCTGCTAAGAATCCGACTAGAACCCAAGAAAATCTTGATCATATTACTCCAGTGCTAGCTTCCCTTACACTGGCTTCCTGTTAAGGCAAGGGCTGATTTCAAGGTTTTTAACTGTTAACCTATTTAACGTTACATGGGCTTGCTCCTACCTATTCTTTCCGAGTTGGTCCTGCCGTACATACCTATACGTACGGCCTAACGGTTTTACAAGACGCAGGCCTCCTTAATTGTCCCTAGAATTTCTAGGCAAACAGCGGGCAGGCAGGGCTTTCTTCCGTAATATCTCAATTTTTTATGGGAACGGTCCTGCCTTACCCATGTTGAGAGCACGCAGACTCGGTCTCAACACTTTAAGGTCTTTACTGCAAGACTTATCTCTTTCAGTAGGCTCATATGATGGAGTGTAGTCTGGCCCAGGAGTGTGAAGGTGAACGGAAAAGGCTCTGGGAGCAACGAACCGCCCTTGCTGTCTCTGCCCTGGCCGGGATTCCCCTCTCTCCCACTGGGATTTCTCTGCCTCTAAAACCCTATTACAGGGGCTGAGTCACTGGCTTACTTGTGCTCCGTTCATGCCGTCCCTGGGAGGGGTGCCCGTCACTTGAGTGGGTTGAGTTACTGACGTGCATCTTCCTGTCTGGGTTTGGCGCCCCCCCCTTGGTTTGTGCTAGTGGTGGAAGACTTTGTGGGGCTATACTCGGCCTTGTTCTCAGGCATTGTAAGTTGGTGGTTGAAGATATCCCTCTAGTGGTGTGGGGCTGTGCTTTTGGTAAAGTGGGTGGGTTATATCCTTCCTGTTTGGCCCTGTCCCGGGGGTTTCTTTGGATGGGCCACAGTGTCTCCTGACCCCTCCTGTCTAGCCTCCAGTATTTATGCTGCAGTAGTTTATGTTCGGGGGGCTAGGGGTTCAGGTTGATTATACCTGGAGTACTTCTCTATCTATCCAGCTGGTCCTGTGTTGAATTTAATTATGCTCTCTCTAATCTCTCGTTTTCTCCCTTTCTTTTCTTCTCTCTCGCGAGAACTAGAGCCCTAGACCATACGTTACACGGCCCAATACCGGGCTATCGTATAGACTCCCTTTGCTGTCCCCAGTCCGCCTGGCCTCTGCTGCCGCTTATTATCCAGTCTCTTAGTGTTCTGCTGCGGTTCATGGAACCCCCTACCGTTCCCAGACCGTGCCTGTTTTTCAACTCTAAATGATCGCTAACTGAAAATGCCAACTGATATTTATTCTCTGAATTATTATTTGATCCGTATGCTTGCTCACTTATGAACATTTAGAAACATCTCTGCTCTCTCTAATTCTCCTCCTTCTCTTTTCTCTGTCTCTCTCTCGGAAGGCGACTCTGAGCCCCTAGGACCCATACCGGTCCCACGGGAACACGGGCATGATGACTCTCTCTGCTTCGTCCCCAGTCGGCCTGGCCCTGCTGCCTATTCCATGTTTCCACTGGTTTCTGCCTGCCAGGGTTATGGAACCCCTACTTGTCCCCAGACCTGCTCGTTTTCTAAACCTCTTTCACGATGATCGGGCTATGAACAATGCCAACTTGCATATTTATCTCGTGAATTTACTCTTGACCATGGCTTTCTCATTTCATGGAACATTCTTTTTTGCAAAATTCTGTGCTCTCTTCTTAACTTCTCTCTTTCTTCTCTCTCTCGGTAGACCCTGAGCCCATAGGACCACTACGCTCAGGCACTACCGGCGCATGATGGTACTCCTGCTGATCTCCCCAGTCAACCTGGCCGGCCTTGCTTGCGTCATTCCTTGTTTCAAACTGTTCTGCGCCTGGCCGGTTATGCGAGACCGCCCATCCTGTCCCAGACCTCTGCTTTTTCAACACTCATAATGATCCGCGACCTATTGAAACAGTGCCAACTGAAAATTATTTCTAATGATCTATTATGATTGACTCATGCTTCGTCCACTTGATGATCACTATTCGTTGATATCGATCGTGGCATCAGTGTCTGTTAATTAATCTCCCACCCCGGCACAGGCCAGAAGCAGGACTGGCCCACCCCTCATCAGCCTTTCCTCTCTGGTTTCTCCTAGTTTTTGGTCCTTTCTTAGGGACGTTTTTCCTAGCCACCGTGCTTCTTTACACCTGCATTAGCTTGCTGTTTTGGGCGTTTTAGGCTGGGTTTCTGGTACAAATGGCACCTTCGAGATTATTACGCTTGATGATACGAAGGGCTACTATAAAATTAAACTTGAATCTTTGGAAGACATTTACATTTACGATTTTAGGTTATTTAGCAGACGGCCTCTATATCCAGCAACGGCGCATCACTTACAGTAGAGTTGCAATACATTTTATTTTACATTCCTTTCTACATACTGAGATCTGAAGGACATTCTGCCCTATCCCGGCCAAGAGCAGACGCTTGAATTCTGCTTCCTCTTTAAATCCAGGTGAGCAGATTTTAACAAGTAGGGATGTGCATACAATTTTATTACATCTCTTTTCTTTTTCTTATTTACATAACTGATCCGACAAGGAAATATCCACTACCCTGGCCAAACCCTCCTCTAACACACCCGGGCACGACCATCATGCGCTAATGTGCTGCGGTCACCCTCACACGGATCTCCCGTTTCCGGCCGGCCGGCTGCGGGACAGAAGCCTTGGCGCCGAAAACCCAGCCCAGCCTTGGCGCGAACCCAGAGGACTCTGGTGGCGCAGCTAGCACTGGCATGCAGTGCCCTAGACCACTGCGCAACCCGGGAGATCTATGAAGACAAACATACAATTTTTGGAGAACACCCCAATTTCCCTGCTCGGAAGAATTACTTGCCATTAATAATTGGTCTCTTCCTCCGCACCAACTTGCTCTACTATACCAGAACATCCCAGTATTCATACCTAAATCCTTTCATAAACAACTGGACTCAATTATCAATCCTTTCATCTGGGATTATAAAACACACAGGATAGGTAAAAAACACCTCTGTAAATCCAAGATGGAAGGAGGATTGTCTCTCCCAAATTTTATATTTTACTATTGGGCCGCTAACCTCCGCGCTGTTACGTTTTTGCTGGATGACGCACCTCTGTCATCCAGCTGGCTTAGTATGGAGCGTGAGGAGTGTCACCCCTTCTCTATTGGCACTGTGATTTTGTCGCCTGTCAATCTGGAGATGTCACTTTATAGTAACAATCCTATTATACATAGCACAATCCGGATCTGGAAGTAAATTAAAGTCCACTTTGACCATAGACCAATACCATTCATGCTCCCTGTTGCGAGGAATCCCTCCTTTGCCCCCTCTAACCTTGACAACACTTTTGAGCGATGGGGAGAGCTAGGGATAAATACCATAGGGGATCTATATATAGAAGGGACCTTTGCCTCCTTTGAGTTGCTGAGGGAAATGTATAATCTTCCCAGAAGTAACTTTTTCAGATACCTACAAATTAGAGACTATGTTAGAAAACACCTCCCAACATTTGGGAAYGCTAAACCTTCCATGTTTGACGGATGCATAAAAATATGCCCCACCTCAGACAAACTGATATCTCGTCTATATGACGCTTTTCAATCTGTTAGCATACCTTCTACAGATGCCATTAAGGAAAAATGGGAGGAAGAACTAGGGACTGACATTTCTGTGGCAGACTGGGAAGATGGCTTGGAGTATATCCACACATGCTCCATTAACTCCAGACAATTCAAGGTATTACACA
>NC_036854.1:14306607-14424417 GCF_002910315.2 Salvelinus sp. IW2-2015 | reverse complement strand
TACCAAGCCTCGGACGTAACATGTCAATGATACATTCTAGTTTGATTCATCTACAGTTCAAATTGCCAAAAATCTATACACAAATAGACATTATTAGTCTTGTGTCATACATCGAAAGCCTCCATTCAAGACCAACCAGGTAAAGTTATAAAGTGTTTTTTTTGCTTGCAGACTTGTGTCGTGACATAACAAGGCTCTTCTGCATGACGCCAAGTCGACCAGCAGTGATACTCTTGCTTATTGTCTTCCCTCCTTGCTTTGAATAAACATCAATGTACTGTATCTGCCTGCCTCATCTTTCCAGGGCTCTCATTGCTGAAAAACATTTACTTTTTACAAGACCAGACAGTGACTCTTAGGAACTAGCATGTAAAAACCCCCCTGTACACTGTGAACGTCAGTCGAGGCCTATGAGTGGCAGGAGCCTGAGGGGCCAAACTTTAGTTTAGGTAGTCTGGTTGGTAGTCTGGTGGGCGCCAAGCTATAGCTGTAGTCTACCTGGGTAAACTAGCTCTGGCTAATTATCAGACTTGTAAAGAGGACTGGCCCAGTGAAGCTCTTTGGGTCTCCTTTCATCTCTCTGTGAGGTCAGTGGGGGAGTGACTGTCTGCATGGCTACACTCTGTCAGAGATCCGATTACCCGCTGAGTCTTCACATTCCTCACAGTCCTGGCCCAGGCACGATGGGGTAGTTTAGTCTTGTGGGTCTACTAGTTCAGATATATGGAATAGCACTAGCCATTCATCCACATCCCTAAAGGCACAAGACCTTTTGGGTGGGAGTATGGGTACTGGCCTGGGAGTGACAAGTGAGACTAGTTTCTTAAGTTTCACTTCAATGATTACAACTCAGACAGTGCATGAGGTAATAGTTGAATATTTGAAGACTGGAATCCACGTCACCAGAACAATGGTTCACTGGACCATAGTACAGTCCCAATAATGGACAACTTCACATCCACTAACTGATATAAAGATGCCCTCTCTCTCCTCTGACAAGTCATTACTTTCATTGCCAGCGATTATCATAATTATTAGCCATGTCCATCGAGTCCAGGTGGGTCTGTCTTGCAGTGTTCTGCTCTGAACACTTTTGTGTACAACAGCATTTAGCAAAAATGTGAGGGGGGCAAACAAAGCAGCATTCATCGCTGTATCACAAAGTGCTGCATATTTTATACGACAGATAGTGTTGGCGTAGGAATGGGCACAGCTTCAGAAACAGTGGGGAAAAGATCAAACTCCCTGCCCTTTTCAAAAGATGAACAAATATTCAGGCTCAGAAATTCCAACATTTATTTGGCAGATCATACTGAATATTTATTAAGATTTCTGGGTCCCATACCAGCCTGAGAGCATGTAGCTAGCCGAGCTGAGCAGCTGCTGAGAATACTGTCAATCCTGTTACAATGGAGGTACCTAATTCCCAGGGCCGAAGTCGTGCCAAATCTTTATTTTTCAATGAATTTATCAGTGTGGGATTGTACTGATATTAATATAAAAACTGCATAGAGTTGTTTAGGTTCTCTTTAACCCTCTACCATTGCGAAATGCTGTTGATAATGGTGATTTAACATTGTTATTTCCAATCCACTTGAAGGTACCTCTTGTACCCGTCAATACATCACAGACCACCAGCTGTGCCTCTCCTGGACTGGCTGCCCAGGTAGGAAAACCAATGAATGTTACACATGTCAATAATTTACAACAGACCGTACAATTGGTTATTAAGCACCTCCCAATCATACACTATCATTCTTATTTAATACGAGTTCATATTGATTAACAACCAACAGACATACCATTTACCCATCTCACCTCTAATATGTGTTTGTGTGTTATCTCCCTTTTTCTGTTTATTCATCATATTATCTTAGACATATTGACATACAGTATGCCATCATGTTAATCGGCACACGGTACATCAGTCTTTCTCCTCAACGTCACTTTGCAGTCTTGACCACGGTATCAATTACATAACATGAACTTTGACGTCATTTATGCAGTCTTTGTGAAAAACAGACACCTCTAGTGTACCACATCTCCAATTCACCCAGTAGTGTGTACACTGGAAACATACTCTCTTGTACCCATTCACCCAGTAGTGTGTACACTGGAAACATACTCTCTGTACCCATTCACCCAGTATGTGGTACACTGCGAAACATACTCTCTGTACCCATTCACCCAGTAGTGGTGTACACTGGAAACATACTCTCTTACCCATTCACCCAGTAGTGTGTACACTGGAAACATACTCCTCTGTACCCATTCACCCAGTAGTGTGTACACTGGAAACATACTCTCTGCTTACCCATTCACCCAGTAGTGTGTAACACTGGGAACATACTCTCTGCTACCCATTCACCCAGTAGTGTGTACACTGGAAACATACTCTCGTTACCCTGGTCTCCTTGTTAAGGGACCCTCCAAACCTTGTCATTTGCCATAAAGCTTCCAAATTCAACTGAAGAAACCATGAGAAGTAGACCTTCCATTTCCGTGGGGAAGAGAGGAGTAGCGGGAGGGAGGGAATGGGGAAATTAGTGTTTCCTGCTAGTTTGACCCCTGTTCTGGTGAGGTCGCAGCTGCAGAGATGATGCAAGGTTTATGGCCTCTGCTCTTCATAGACATCAGCCACAGAATGCATGTTGACTGATAAGAGACACTTCCCCAAAAGTAGGTTCTCTCCCGGCGAGCAAATCTATTAAGCGCTGTGAGATGATGGATTTAGACAGCTATTTTGAAGGTTAACTCTTATATGCTTTGCTTACGAGGAAAAAAGACCCCTGTGACAGACTTTGCTGTAGAATCAACAAGGTGATTGGATGGAAATAAATGAGACAAGGAAGGAAGAGGGTGACCTCTTTAAGACCAGCACTGTGGCTTATGATGGCCAGAATATACAGTTGAAGTCGGGGATTACATACACCTGAGCCAAATACATTTTAAACTCAGTTTTCACAATTCCTGAATTTAATCCTCGTAAAGAAATCACCACTTATTTTAAGAATGTGAATTCAGAATAATAGTAAAGAGAATGATTTATTTCAGCTTTTATTTCTTTCATCACATTCCCAGGGGTCAGAAAGTTTACATACACCAATTTAGTATTTGGTAGCAATGCATTAAATTGTTTAACTTGGGTCAAACGTTTCGGTAGCCTTCCACAGCTTCCCACAATGAGTTTGGTGAATTTTCGCTCATTCCTCCTGACAGAGCTGGTGTAACTGAGTCAGGTTTGTAGGCCTCCTTGCTGCACACACTTTTTCAGTTTGCCCACACATTTTCTATGGGATTGATCAGGGCTTTGTGATGGCCACTCCAATACCTTGACTTTGTTGTCCTTAAGCCATTTTGCCACAACTTTGAAGGTATGCTTGGGTCATTGTCCATTTGGAAGACCCATTTGCGATCAAGCTTTAACTTCCTGACTGATGTCTTGAGATGTTGCTTCAATATATCCATACAATTTTCCTTCTTCATGAAGCCATCTATTTTTGAAGTGCACCAGCCCCTCCTGCAGCAAAGCACCCTCACACCATGATGCTGCCACCCCGTGCTTCACGGTGTGGATGATGTTCTTTGCTTGCAAGCCTCCCCTTTTCCTCCAAACATAATGTATGGTCATTATGGCCAAACAGTTCTATTTTGTTTCATCAGACCAGAGGACAATTCTCCAAAAAGTACGATCTTTGTCCCCATGTGCAGTGCAAAACCGTAGTCTGGCTTTTTTATGGCGGTTTTGTAGCAGTGGCTTCTTCCTTGCTGAGCGGCCTTCAGGTTATGTCGATATAGGACTTGTTTAAACTGTGGATATAGATACTTTTGCTACCTGTTTCCTCCAGCATCTTCACAAGGTTCTTTTGCTGTTGTTCTGGGACTGATTTGCACTTTTGACACCAAAGACGTTCATCTCTGTTCAAATTATTTTGTATTTGAACACACACAAGAATGGTGTATAGGTATAAAAGACAAGTATGCAATTCTTATCTAAACATAAAAGAGCAGACAGAAACAACAAGACCCAGATTCTGGGTACAAAACAAATATTACAAAACAAGACATACAGAACAAGGACAGGTAGAAAGAAAGAGGTAGAGTCACCCCCTCCCATCCCCCCCAACTGCTCGGGTGCCGGGCAAGCACATGCTGCCCAAAGGTAGATTAAAAATTACAATTGAAGAGTGCCGTTAAAATGTTACAAATTCACAGCGCCGACTGGTCCAAGTAAGAGAGGAAAGGCTGCCAGATTTGTTCAAATGTTGATAATTTATTGTTCAGATTATATCTAATGCTTTCAAAGTGTTACAGTGTTTTACCAATTCGCTGAGCCATAATTTGTAGAGGAAACTTCCCCTCTTTTCCAAAACAACAAGACTAATTTCTTTGCCGAAATGAGACTGTAAGAGATTAGTTGTTTTGGGGGGTTGGTTAATCCGTTTAGGGAATCAGACACTCCCAGGATATCAGAAGCGGTCTGGGTCAATTGAAGTCTCCAGAAACTTCAGAGAGGATCCTAAAAATTCCACACCAATAACCATACAAGTTAGAGCATAGGGCAAAGCAGTGGTATAGTGTACCCTGCGCAGCCTGACATTTTATCACACATAGGGGATGTATCAGGAAATATCCTTTGCAGTTTAGTTTTGGAATAGTGTAATCGTGTAGTTGTAATCTCCCGGGTGGCGCAGTGGGCTAGGACTGCATCGCCAGTGCTAGCTGCGCCACCAGAGTCTCTGGTTCGTGCCCAGGCTGGGCTGGGGTTTCGCGCCGAGGCTCTGTCGCAAGCCGGCCGCAAACCGGGAGATCCCGTGGGGCGACGCACAATTGCATACGTCGTCCGGGTTACTAGGGAGGGTTTGGCCGGTAGGGAGGGTTTGGCCGGTAGGGATATCCTTGTCTCAGTATGTAAAAATGTAATAAAATGTATGCACTCTACTGTAAGTCGCTCTGGATAAGAGCGTCTGCTAAATGACTAAAATGTAAAAATGTTACACCAGCTCTGTCAGGAGGAATGAGCGAAAATTCACCAAACTCATTGTGGGAAGCTTGTGGAAGGCTACCCGAAACGTTTGACCCAAGTTAAACAATTTAATGGCAATGCTACCAAATACTAATTGAGTGTATGTAAACTTCTGACCCACTGGGAATGTGATGAAAGAAATAAAAGCTGAAATAAATCATTCTCTCTACTATTATTCTGACATTTCACATTCTTAAAATAAAGTGGTGATTCTTTACGAGGATTAAATGTCAGGAATTGTGAAAAACTGAGTTTAAATGTATTTGGCTCAGGTGTATGTAAACTTCCGACTTCAACTGTATATTCTGGGCCATCATAAGCCACAGTGCTGGTCTTAAAGAGGTCACCCTCTTCCTTCCTTGTCTCATTTATTTCCATCCAATCACCTTGTTGATTCTACAGCAAAGTCTGTCACAGGGGTCTTTCTTCCTCGTAAGCAAAGCATATAAGAGTTAACCTTCAAATAGCTGTCTAAATCCATCATCTCACAGCGCTTAATAGATTTGCTCGCCGGGAGAGAACCTACTTTTGGGGAAGTGTCTCTTATCAGTCAACATGCATCTGTGGCTGATGTCTATGAAGAGCAGAGGCCATAAACCTTGCATCATCTCTGCAGCTGCGACCTCATCCAGAACAGGGGTCAAACTAGACAGGAACACTAATTTCCCCATTCCCTCCCTCCCCGCTACTCCCTCTCTCTCCCCACGGAATGGAAGGTCTACTTCTCATGGTTCTTCAGTTGAATTTGGAAGCTTTATGGCAAATGACAAGGTTTGGAGGGTCCCTTAACAAGGAGACCAGGGTACAGAGAGTATGTTTACAGTGTACCACCCTACTGGTGAAATGGGTAGCAGAGAGTATGTTTCCAGTGTTACACACTACTGGGTGAATGGGTACAGAGAGTATGTTTCCAGTGTACACACTACTGGGTGAATGGGTACGAGAGTATGTTTCCAATGTACACACTACTGGGTGAATGGGTACAGAGAGTATGTTTCCAGTGTACACACTACTGGGTGAATGGGTACAGAGAGTATGTTTCCAGTGTACACACTACTGGGTGAATGGTACAGAGAGTATGTTTCCAGTGTACACACTACTGGTGAATGGGTACAGAGAGTATGTTTCCAGTGTACACACTACTGGGTGAATGGGTACAGAGAGTATGTTTCCAGTGTCACACTACTGGGTGAATGGGTACAGAGAGTAATGTTTCCCAGGTACACACTACTGGTGAATGGGTACAGAGAGTATGTTTCCAGTGTACACACTACTGGGTGAATGGGTACAGAGAGTATGTTTCCAGTGTACACACTACTGGGTGAATGAGATAGTGGTACACTAGAGGTGTCGTTTTTTCACAAAGACTGCATAAAATGACGTCAAAGTCATGTTATGGAATTGATACCGTGGTCAAGACTGCAAAGTGACGTTGAGGAGAAAGACTGATGTACCGTGTGCCTATTAACATGATGGCATACTGTATGTCAATATGTCTAAGATAATATGATGAATAAAACAGAAAAAGGGAGATAACACACAAACACATATTAGAGGTGAGATGGGTAAAATGGTATGTCTGTTGGTTGTTAATCAATATGAACTCGTATTTAATAAGAATGATAGTGTATGATTGGGAGGTGCTTAATAACCATTGTACGGTCTGTTGTAAATTATTGACATGTGTAACAGTCATTGGTTTCCTACCTGGGCAGCCCAGTCCAGGAGAGGCACAGCTGGTGGTCTGTGATGTATTGACGGGTACAGAGGTACCTTCAAAGTGGATTGGAAATAAACATGTTAAATCACCATTATCAACAGCATTTCCAATGGTAAGAGGTTAAAGAGAACCTAAACAACTCTATGCAGTTTTATATTAATATCAGTACAATCCCACACATGATAAATTCATGAAAAATAAAGATTTGGCACGACTTCGGCCCTGGGAATTAGGTACCTCCATTGTAACAGGATTGACAGTATTCTCAGCAGCTGCTCAGCTCAGCTAGCTACATGCTCTCAGGCTGGTATGGGACCCAGAAATCTTAATAAATATTCAGTATGATCTGCCAAATAAATKTTGGAATTTCATGAGCCTGAATATTTGTCATCTTGTTGAAAAGGGCAGGGAGTTTGATCTTTTACCCACTGTTCTGAAGCTGTGCCCATTCCTACCGCCAACACCTCCTCTGTCGTATAAAATATGCAGCACTTTGTGATACAGCGATGAATGCTGCTTTGTTTGCCCCCCCTCACATTTTTGCTAATGCTGTTGTACACAAAAGTGTTCAGAGCAGAACACTGCAAGACAGACCCACCTGGACTCGATGGACATGGCTAATAATTATGATAATCGCTGGCAATGAAAAGTAATGACTTGTCAGAGGAGAGAGAGGGCATCTTTAATATCAGTTAGTGGATGTGAGTTGTCATTATTGGGACTGTACTATGGTCCAGTGAACCATTGTTCTGGTGGACCGTGGATTCCAGTCTTCAATATTCAACTATTACCTCATGCACTGCTGAGTTGTAATCATTGAAGTGAAACTTAAGAAACTAGTCTCACTTGTCACTCCCAGGCCAGTACCCATAACTCCCACCCAAAAGGTCTTGTGCCTTTAGGGGATGTGGATGAATGGCTAGTGCTATTCCATATATCTGAACTAGTAGACCCACAAGACTAAACTACCCCATCGTGCCTGGGCCAGGACTGTGAGGAATGTGAAGACTCAGCGGGTAATGGATCTCTGACAGAGTGTAGCCATGCAGACAGTCACTCCCCCACTGACCTCACAGAGAGATGAAAGGAGACCCAAAGAGCTTCACTGGGCCAGTCCTCTTTACAAGTCTGATAATTAGCCCAGAGCTAGTTTACCCCAGGTAGACTACAGCTATAGCTTTGCGCGCCACCAGACTACCAACCAGACTACCTAAACTAAAGTTTGGGCCCCTCAGCCTCCTGCCAACCTCATAGGCCTCGACTGACGTTCACAGTGTACAGGGGGGGTTTTACATGCTAGTTCCTAAGAAGTCACTGTCTGGTCTTGTAAAAAGTAAATGTTCTTCCAGCATGAGAAGCCCTGGAAAGATGAGGCAGGCAGATACAGTACATTGATGTTATTCAAAGCAAGGACGGACRGACAATAAGCAAGAGTATCACTGCTGGTCGACTTGCGTCATGCAGAAGAGCCTTGTTATGTCACGACACAAAGTCTGCAAGCAAAAAAACACTTATAACTTTACCTGGTTGGTCTTGAATGGAGGCTTTCGATGTATGACACAAGACTAATAATCGTCTATTTGTGTATAGATTTGGCATATTGACTGTAGATGAATCAAACTTAGAATGTATCATTGACATGTTACGTCCAGAGGCTTGGTAAAAAGTGAATCCATAATATGACTAATGCAACTCTCTGTTTCCTGGGAAACCTAAAGTCTACACTTTATAGTGGTTAGCACCGTATTTCACATGCATCCTCTTGCATGGTACTCAAGCAAGCAGCTTTCACGAAGCAATCAGGTTGTTAGCAGCACACTCACCACTAGATGGAGCAGCCGTTGTTAAGTGTATGCAATGTGGGAAACAGACTGTAAAGAGAAGACTTGACATTAGTAGGTATCGTAGCAATCAGACACAGGCAATTATTAAGCAGCAGCTGCATCAGCCAGTGACATGTAAACAAACTCATGTGGGCAGAGCAAAGCATTTATTGACTAATTAATAAGTTAATACATGTTTAATAATCTAATGGACCACAATGAAACATGGAGGTGTTTATGTAAAGACAAACAAGGACACAAGGACTAAACTCCGTTCCTTGGTGAAGGAAGTTTCTGATGAACTCCACCGACTGCGTGGAGCAGAGACCGGGCTTTTGAAATTCAGCTCAGACTACATTGATTTGCCCAAGGTCAATACTTTAAAAAAAATGTAAATTATGAAATTCTTACTATTTACCTATGTTTGTCCTCTGTAGTTGCGTCCCTTTCTTTGTTTGCTGAAATCCATACCTTTTCAATAGATATTAATTAAATATAACCACTGACTGTTTCTGTAGAGTTTGAGAGATAAGCAGCATGTTATTATGCACATCTGGTTAAAATAGTATGCGCGTGTTCAGTGCGTGATATTGGGAAACATGTATCTGATTGGATACGCATAGCTTAATTGGCAGGTCCTCATTGGTTGTTGGCCAGGGTATTCAACCTTTGAGAGGGTGCAGATGAACTCAGCTTGGAACAGGCTATGTTGAATCCGCTGTCATGTTGGAAATAACCATTTTCGTGATGTTAATGCTTTATACTGTCGAGTTTATCTTTGCAAGAACTAAAAATAACCCGCTTCCTTTAACCGGGGTTGYAACAGTTTCCTTGTTGAGATTCAATTGGCACATGCGTTTTTGCGCTGAGTTGCCATCTTAGAGCAACAGCAATGAGCAAACGGTCAGTGGTTGTATTTGACTAACGTTTATAGAAAAAGTATGKATTTCAGCAAACAAAGAAAGGCATACAACTACAGTGGGTATTTCATAATTTACATTTTTTGAAGTATTAACCTTTGGCGATGTAGTTGGAGCTGAATTCCACAAAGCCTTGTCTCTGCTCCCCTCCGAAACTTCCTTCACCATGGAGGGGAGTTTAGTCCGCTACTAATGTTTGTGCTTCTCTTATAACTAATTTCTGTGTTCTATTCATGTGCTGTTTTATAAACCAATTTCTGTGTTCATGCAAGTGGCGACTGTACAAAATCTCACTATCAGTAGCTGCAATTTGGCAGTACGCCCAGACCTTGTTTTGAGAACGAACGAAAGATATCTCAGATTCAAGGTCTCGGCTTAGAGAGAAGAAGCCTTGTGAGGTGTTGGTCTGTCACATGAATGAAACAAAACTGTAATGATTCATTAATTATGCTAAATCATGCAACTATAATTTCACTGTGTATAGAGCTAATATAAGACAACTGCTGGGTCTGCCCAGGCAGAGCTCCTGATTGACATGTGTACTATGGTGCATTGAGTTGGTTGGAACCTCTCCAGCGCGCTGACAAATAAACAATGATTCATTAAGATTGACTTCGACTGTCCCTGTGTAAGAATTTCCACGACAATACTCAAACAACAGTTAGAGCTGGCACAATTACAATATAACCGTGTAACCGACAGTTATGAAAAAAGACTGTCATGAAAATAAATAACCGTCATAACCGCTTATTTTGTTATTTTTTTGTGAAATGAACAGCTGACTGAAGGTGGCGGGGCATTAGTGCGGTTGAGTCCGTTTCTGCAGTAACATGGACTCTTAAGAACTTGATGAAATCAGAGAGGAAAAGGCGAAGCGAGAGGATTTACTCCACCCAAAATCTGTCTGCGTGAGATAAGCCCCTTTTTTGTATGGAGGTCTATGACTTACTTGAGGCTTATATGAATGAACATACATTTCGTAATGTTTAGGCTGTCACAAATGTACTGATATACTGTAAGTGGATGCACGTGGCATTCTGGCAACTTTGAGAAAAATTACTTCGTTTTGCCTGTTGTTCACACGTGTATCTGTCCTCTCATTGGCTAGAGTGGTCCCACCTGATCTCGCCTGCCTTAAATCATTGAGAGCATGTATTTCCATTTCTAGAGCGGTCATCCGGCAATCTTGTCAATATAATATATCATCTTTGATGAAACTTTGTTGCTCCTTGCTGAAATGTAGAATGTTCATTCAAATGATGTTAACTGATRCGAACTGATGGCTCATGCGATTGAGTGTAGTTTKTGTAATGTCAGTTGAATCAACAAATCACAGCACACATGATGGGTACATTTCCTGCTTTTACTTCCTGCTTTGCTCCTATGGGTACACTCGGGATGGCCACCAATCCACCCATTATGACATCATTGACTAGAATGGGGACGCCCAAATTATGAATTATACTTCTATGGCGGCACATGCAGTCAAGACCAAAGTAGAACATATATTTTTTTAATTATTATATATTTTTTTGCTATTCAAACGGATATGACAGTGACCACGGTCATTTGGCTGGCAAATTACCGTCATCCAACATTCCATGACCGTCACAGCCCTAACAACAGTATATTGTTTACCCTACTCCTCTAAACAGTRTACAGTATAGTAGAACTAGCCTATCGGTTTTAACATCTGGTATGTATGATTTTCAACTGGAGCAGCAGCAGAGATGTAAACTCAAAGAGTACCCAAGGGGAGTTGGTTGTTCCAGATCATCCACGCCCATGAGCAGTTCCAAGACTAACACAGAGCGAGCTAATGTTCAGAGAGACAGGCATCTTTCTCTGTGCACCTCTGTGAAAGGGAGAGCTTAGCACTGGGAAGGGAACTCCTACCATTTGGTCTTAAAAGTCCTCTGAACACCCCTCTCTTTCACAAGCTCTCAGGCCAAAGCTGTGGCAGAGCAGATAGTGTTTTAGGAATGGGGCTAGGTAACAAGTTTCCTCAGCCATGGGGCCTATGTGTGTGTGTTCCTGTGAGCCTTATAATGGGTTGGAGAAATGCATGATTCTGCACTTCATACTTTCCCCAGCTAAACCACACACAGCACCATTTTCTAGTCGGCTCCGGGCGGTTGGGCAGACATACCCCGACACCCTTGGCTCCTTCGCTGTGGCTACCCTCCTATCGCTACAAACAGATTCCTAATACTATCATTGTTAGAGACATCGAGCATATCTTTGTCCTGCTGCTTTCATCTCCCTAAGCAGTTTAGATAACCTTGGACTGTTTGAGTTACTAAGGATTTTGATGTCATTTTCRTCACTCTCATAACTGGTATGCATTAACTGTTACTACCGAACCATGAAATTGTCCCAATAACAACATAAAGACTATTGTCAGTCAAACTCTTTTGAATAATAACAATTATTATTTTCAGAAGTTCTGCTGACTGGAAATCAGTAATCATAAATACAATAGACCAGTGTGTTGAGGATGACTATATTGGGATACTTACTGCAGCTCAGCGTGCTGTCCGTCTGTGCCAGTGAAGAGGGGATGTCCCAGAAGCTGTTGTCCCAGTCGATGACGTTGCCGACGGCGTCACAGGTAAGGGCGACCAGCTGTCTCATGTTCATGGCGTAATCCCACAGGCGGAAGTTATAGATGGTCCCATCAAAGCTGCTATGGGACCCCAGCCTGAAGAGCCCCCCAGCCCCCACCGAGCACCCAATCGTGTTGGAGCACGTCTTGACCCTGTAGTTGCTGTTGTAGTAGAGGGTCACTTTGCCTGTGGTGGAGGCCCACGTGAGACAGAATTGCTTCATGGTGGAAGTGAAGTCCGAGGCRTTGAGGATAGAGTCTAGCAGACATGTCTCGTTACTCATGACCAGCGCCACTCCATCCTGGTTATTTCCGAAGCTGAGGGCTTCTTCACCACTGCTGTTCTCTTGCCAGGTGTAAGAGAAGATAGTCTCCTTGCTCTTTTGGTTGGGCTGGGCTATCTCAAAGCACACGGTGAACTGCTGAAGGGTAGGTATGGTCACCAAGTTGGAGACTTGGACCACTTTGCCTGCGCCGTTGGACACTGTGACCTTCTGGTTCCTTAGCRCCACGGCAACTACAGCACACAGGTAGAAAGAAGAGCATTAGAGAACAAAGTGTTGTTCAAATACAGGCCTAAGGACTCACAACCACCTGATTCAACCAATCAAGTCATCAACTAATCATAAGCCTTTGATCAGTTGAATCAATGTTAGTGCTGGGCTGGAACAAAGACCAGCACTGTGGTTCTCCTGGATTGGAGTTGGGAACCACTGCATTAGATGACTGTCAGATGTTCAGTAGAACCAGGGGCTCTAACAAACTGTACAGGACATCTTGTCTAAAGCCTGATGCGACTAATAACATACAGTATGTCTGGGTAAACACACCACTTACCTGCCATTATTATATACTCTGATTGACTTCAAAACAAATGATCAGGCCAATTCATGCTGTGTGAATCCAAAGGCTACAGGTTGAATAAATCTCATTTGTCACTCTCCTGCTGTCTGTCATTATTCACTATTTGCATCTAACGAGACACCGTTTCCACATCATCATTGTTTGACTCCAGAGTGTTCCACAGCCCAGAGGATGAACGGTGCCAGTTAGGCAGGGACCTCAGCTTCTAACATCTCAGGCCTACCTCTTATCACTAAGATTAAATGTCAACCAGCACTCCATTTCCACATTCCCACCAGTCAATGAGGCTTTTCAACAGGAAGAATAGTGTTCTATTCCTTTTTAAATGTACATATGCTCATGCCATACTTTCTGACATTTCATTTAATGAAGCTCAGATTTGGTCGGCGGGTTTGTTGCTGTTGGCCATCCCATTGCCAGAGTGACAGCCAATTTGGAATGGAAAAACACAGCTCAGCTTTGAATGTGGTATCAGGATTTGACACAGCTGAGAGGCCCTTTTTGATGTCCTGCAGGGCTTTGTTTGTGTTGTTGATCTCCGATCTGCTTTGCGAGCCGTACGGAAAGACCAGGGCTTACTGTGACAACGTCATATGATTCCAGAGCTCCACTCAGGACATTGGGCTGCCAACAGGTTGAAAGCCAAGTTCAATAGGTTCGCCTGCCTGTTGGGATACCACCACAGAGCCCAAACCCAATAGGAGCTTAGACCCCAACTGATGGGTGTGGGAGAATATAGGTTAATGTGATGTGGTGTATAAATGACTCAATCTAACTCATCTAATGTCCATGCTTTAAATTGATACCCATTGCCTGGCGACGACAAAGGAGCCAACTAGAACCAAGCATTGTGGAAACCTCCCAATGCCAGTTTTCCTTAGCCTCCCTGGTGTTTCACAGCAAGATTGCTTGCATAAATCAAAGCATACCATGTTCCAACATGGCTGGCTGAAAATCTCTCACAGTAAAATGTTGTGAAAATGTTATTGAAACATTTGAAGGCGTTGGAAAGCTACGGTACCATTCCCTGACACTTCATTCACACTTGGACTCGTTGTGAATACGAGGTTCTATTCCCGCTGGGAGAGATTTTAATTGATTAGGCCATGTGAAGGGATAATGTGGTGGAGGAGCTATGTGTGATTACGTTTAGTGTACCTCTTTGATGTGGAGGGTTTATGGTGCCTAGATAAAGGCTGGACTGGGATTCTATAAACTGAGCATAGGCTAAACACTATAAAACACTCCATTTTATCATTCACTCACCCTGTCATTGGTTTCTCTGACTACTATATTGAGAATTCAAAATAATTTTATTTCATGTCACTTGTGCTTATTAGGGTTCTTTCAATTTGAGAAAAGGGAACGGAATATTATAGAAGGGAGAAGCACAGCATTGTGTCAGAAAAAAAGTGTAATTTTTTAAGGAATACCTAGGATAGGATAAAGTAATCCTTCTCACCCCCCCCCCCCTTAAAAGATTTAGATGCACTATTGTAAAGTGGCTGTTCCACTGGATGTCATAAGGTGAATGCACCAATTTGTAAGTCGCTCTGGAAAGAGCGTCTGCTAAATGACTTAAATGTAAATGTAAATGTAAGTTAGCATAGTGGATGGAAGACATGTTTGTCCCGAGCCATGTTGCTGTTTGGTTAGTAGAAGGGCGGAGATGTTTGATGCTTGCGTAATGTTTCTTTGGGGAATGACTTATAAATACCATGAAGCTAACAGTCATAGGACACGGCTAAACATTAACATCTAAATAAGCATGTTGAAAATAGAGAAGAAAATGTAATGTAAAAACATTCAAACTACAAACATAAGAAGAATCATAATAATCATAATAAACTTAACAATCAAAATAGCCATAAAAATATACCTGTAAAAACAGAAGTAAGTAAACAGAAAAGAAAGCTTGCCTGCTTTAAAACATACCTTGCCTGTAACTGACACTGAATCCTTTCTTTTGGACGCTAAAGTCTGAGTTAAATGACACCTCCATCACATTGCCGGTGGAGTTTAGCGTCAGTCCGTTGGCTGTTAAGCCACAAAACTTAACATCTTGGTTGCCCGTGTTGACAATGATGCGGTCGTAGATGCACCCAAGGGCCTCCTCAAGCTCAAAGTCGAGGAAGGTTATTTGCACAATGAATCCAGCTGGAGCCTGCAGAGTCCACTTGCAGGCCTGACTACTGGGGTAATCTTGTGGGTAGCAGGGGGAGTTGAATGTACCCTGGGAGTCCTTGAGCACCACAACGCAGTTGGAGTTACTACAGCTCAACACTGCTGAACCAAAAACAGGGACATGTTGTCACTACTACATCCCAGCACCAGGGAGGACAGGAAGACACCAGGAGACACCAGAGGACACCAGGACAGGACAAGGGACAAGTAAGGCAGTGGAGGAGGAGTCAGGTCAGTAGTGCAACAGTGCAAGGCCAGGTAATAAGGTCAGAGGTCAGAGAGACTGTGTTAGTGGACCAGTGACAGAGTCAGACAACAGGGACCATCTCAGGTTTAGACTCACAGGAGATTTCGATTAGGAGTAGCAAAGATTCAAGAGTAAGTCAGTAGAAAAAGCTACTCATACTACACATGCAGTTGAAAAAATGTATGTTGAGATTATAAAATACCAAAGCTATGATTTAAAGGTAACCTGAAGACTATGCGCAGAGAAAATGTTTAATAGGCTGGAAAGAAATCTTCACTCAGAAAACAATGACTCCTGTTTACCCAGGCCAGTCTAATATGTGAGCCAAAACCATAGCAAACATTGGAGTGAGGCAGAAACATTCAAGAGCAAAAACCCACTGCGGAGCAATTCAAGTTGGTCAAGTGGCGTTCTTGATCGGCATCCAACACAAAGTACAAGACCGCCTATTCTATTTAGCATAAACAAACATTAAATGTGAATAAAAATGAGAGCGGTCTGCAGACATCTAAACATAAGCGCAACTCAAACAAGTAGTACAGTCAGAAAACACATAAAGCCTGCATAATGACGGGATCTCTTTCAGAACTGTTAACAGTCATTTAACTCGGTTATGTAATACTGTCTTCTAGAACTTTAATAAGACAGAATTAAATTCCGCAATCTCAATATGGCCAGTAATCGTTTTTGTCTCTTCTCCATAAGCTTCTTGATCCAACTTTTGAACTTGATTGTGAGCAACAGTAAATGTTCTGTAACTGTAAGTCTTTCTCGATGAAATGTCAGTAAAATTTGGATTACACATCAAAAGCCAAACCCTGGACAAAACCCATACAATGGAAATCAGCAGTGGTTATGTTGGGTGTTCTCGTTTGCTCGCCTAACTCTCTGATTCTGGTGGCTGATGGCTTACAGGCAGGAACAATGCTACCTTTGCGGTGTCATTTCTCTACAAACTGAATCAAATCAGGGATCAGGAAACCTGGATGGCAACAATCCAGAGAATTCTACCCTTGGAGAGGGTCGAGGGAATTCTCTATAACAGTAAGAGCAAAATCTCCAATTACTGGAAACAATTCCTACCAAAACCACACGTTTTTGTTTATCACCTGATTCCAGGCCAGAGTTGTTCTTGCTTCAGAAAATCGACTCATTAGAAGTGTTATGCACCCCACAATGGATGGCTGATGCTGGTTCAGATTACAGCCTGGTCCTCCTGTGGCACTGTTATACCTGCCAACATGTGCCCTCTTCTCAGCTGAGAGGGTCAAGAGAGCCCTAAAAACTAAATCCACTCACTCAGGCTGACCGAATTACAGCATAGAGTGGCTGTTCCTTTGTCTAAAAACACCTCCTAATATGTGAGGCCTAGTCAAAGAAAAAAATATTACAGCCAACAGCGTCTCAAGCATTCTCATACATATCACATGATAGATAATCATGGCAGACTAGCCAGACTAGCTACTAAGTAACAGCCACACGTATCTACAAAATAAACACAGATTGATACAATTAGTGCTTCAAGTGAAAGATATTATATTCTTATGGATGTAAGGGATTACCAAACAGTCCAATTAACGTCCTAAACATAATCGAATGTGGCATACTGGCCCTGTGCACTTGTTTCATTAGTAGTGTTTGAGTGAAAGATGAAAGACAGAGCAAGCGAGAGCTCCTCTCATTTGCCTCTATGATTCATCAGGGTCACAACCCTGGGCACAGTCCCAAAAATCTAAGATAAGTGACGTAATAAAGTGGCTGGGTATCTTTTTTTAACCAGTCAGAATCGCTAGTGATTTACCAGCTATGCCCAAACAGAGAGAAATACGAAGGATGACATTGGGATATGACTTTACAATGACACAAACTGCTACAAAGGGACAGTGAGATGAACAAACACTGGTGAGGAAGTAACACCAATGCAAATGATGACCGTGATAGCCATCGATAGGAGACATGTAAAAAGGGAATTAAGGTTACAATGGCGCACATTTGTGAGCTCAGGAGTTGTGATTGGGTTTGCAAAATGGTTTCTAGATTGATCTAAGGAGAAACAATCAAGTTCTTAGCCTCAATGATGACAGACCGGTATTTTTTACGTACTTGCCATAACAAAAGCGTGATCCGTGTTTGTAGGTAACTGTTTAGTGAACACAATTGTCACAATGACAAGTATTAATTATTTATTCAAATTTTTAAATGCTATGAAATTCCATTATCTCTTTCGTAAACCAAACATAAACACATCTAAATGTAAATGTTGTTCTTAACTAAAAGAGATAAGTCCCACAGGTATTTAATCCAACAAGTATTAATGATTTATCCTAGCAAATTTACTCTCAGAATGTAGGCTTTGGTATTTTCTGTGGTTCCAATTGCACAAAGCATTTAGCCTCAGTATYTAGCTACACTGTAGGTTACATTATGTGGGATCCCCACATTTCTATGTAATAGGAAACTGGCCTCTGAGAATCATACAACTTTAATAAAACATTTGACAAGCAGTATCAGTCTGATTTATTTCCACATGTCATGCCAGCACTTGAATAAGATTAAAATACGACTGAATTAGAAAAGTAAAAAGTGTGTAAACATTAAAATACTGATTTTGGACGCTCTTGGAACAAGCACAACTGCAAGGAATAAAGGTCATTTATTTTATTACCCTTCGCTCCTAAATGTACCACTTAGCACGTTGGCAAGTCTGAATCTTTCTTGATTCTGCCACCAGTAGGGAGTTCTAACACAGTGGTTTGCCATAAAATTAATTACCTGGATCCACTCTGCTTTGAACATGGTTTTCTTCTCCCCTTTTCCATGTTATGAGAATAACATGAATTATAAGGCTTTAACTAAACTAATGCAAAACAGACACTCCATGTAATTAAATCATGTTATTGAAAATGTGAACACATGTTGGAGAGTGTGCCAGGACGTCCCGACGAACCATCTCTGTTTTACTTCCACAACATCAAAAAGAAGATACATTAAACAACAAGAGTGATTCCTCAGAATATGATACAACATAGACAACAAGAATTCCAACAGAACTGTGGTTATAATTAAGTGGAGTCAACTAGAATCCCTCCCAACAAAATGGTGGCATTTTCATAACATTTGGCAGGGTCCAGAGAAAAAACAACAGCATGAACGAACTCCCTTCACGCTAAGGAGTTGAATAAACAAGTAATGGGATCAACGTTTGACAACTGGTCTGGGTCTGTGTTTGTGTGTGTGTGTGATGCTGTCAGCCACTGGTGTGGTGTGTGTGTGGTGCGCAAAAGGAAAAACAACATGCCAAATGATGTTTACTCAGTTTGTATGTCAAAAAGAAACAGTAGAAACACCAAGACCTGACCGCTGCTGAGGGACTGACCAGGCCCCTCTGTACTCACATGGCCCAGAGGACACACACATCCACACACACGCATGCACACGTACACATTTAGACCCACATCGAAGTATCTCTTTTTCAGTTAATACAGTTTATGAWGCAAGTCAATGAACATAATTACTACAACTAATTTCTGCCAATGTGAGAGTCAACTATAGCTGGCTTCAGCACATCATGTGCAGCAACTCCTGGAAAGTAATTTTATGTTAAATAAAAAGGCATCTTTGTTTTTCAATATTCAAAGTCTTTTCCATTCTGACTGGCAATGTGTTCAATAATTGCGGGTTTCAAAAAGTGAATGTGTACAGTACAGAATTTAAAAGAGCAACATTTGCATACATTTAACTTTCAAAGAGATGGGAATCTGCATTTCCATGATTAAAAGCATTCTAATCTTAATGAGACATTAGCATAAGAACACAAAACCCCATTGTTACTGTATAAACCTGAAGACGCTGACCTGTAATGAAATGCGTACGGTGTTGTTGCTGCAGCATGACTGAAATGTGAAGGGCGATGAAGGTCAGTGAAGAGAGTGCCTAAAAAACAGGGATTGATCAGAAAGCTCCTTTGAGAGGCGGCAGGGCAGGCTGCAGTGGGATGGTGCCAAGGGATGGAATGCCAGATACGCAGAGACGGGCAGAAAGGGGCTCAAACATTCACTGACACTCCCACCGCCTAAAAATAGACTCTTTCAGATGGAGGACCTCTGAGGAAAGTTTAATCCTCCAGATTACTCGGCTGCTTTCAAGCGGCCCCCTCCTGGTCTCCTGGCAGCACACCTGGGATACCTGTATCTCAGCTGGTCTCTGTCCCGCCCCTGTCTTTCATGAGAGGGCTAATTGAGTGGGGGAGTGAGGCCCATGCAGTTTAATCACATATGACCCCATCTTCTTAACACACGGGAGTACAGTACTGCTGTAACATGGCGGAGCACGGAACAGCTCTGCCAATTTGTATTTTGTTTTCAAAGGTCTGCTGAGACCATAGCTCATCACCAGGAACACACCCACGCATGTTATGACAATGTCAAAACTTTAACATAGCATAGATCATATTTTGTGGAATGCCAATTGATGGGGGGAAACTTGACGTTCTGTTCATTTGTGGTTGTAAGAAGTGTCCTATCACAATTCAAATACAACAGAAATGGGAGTTCTCTGCCCTGTGGTGCCAGATACCCATGTGGATTTAATCATAAACTGTTGACATATCTGAGTCAAAATTCCTCTCTTGATGTCCTACTTAATAAAGGAACTCGATTGACATTTTCCTTGTATCTTCAATTTTATCTTCTTTTTTGTGAGTAAATATCTTTCTCCCCTGTTTCTTGTGATAGATGGTATATATTTAATAGTAAAAATGGGACAGCATTTTATGACAATAATTGTTTGTGAGTTGAGATCACTCTGTTGATTCTCTCTCTGGCACCAAAAACACTTAAAACATGCCCTGTTTCCCGGCACTGAATCTCCTATGATCCAAGCCTTATCTGAACACCAACCAGAACTATTAATGTCTCTGCTTCAGGTCTGCCTGCCAATACCAACCAACACAGACAGCTATGACATGTAACAAATAGAAAAAAGACTATGCTTTCTAAAAACAAACTACAGAACACACAGAACTGCTTAAAATACCCAAGTCAGTCAGACTTACAACATGCAGGAAAACAATGTTTTATCTCTTAGGTGAGAGAAGTGGTGTGAGCTTTATAAAGCCTGAACTGGAACAGAGTGGAGGCCTTTTTCTGGCTTCAACAGGGCTAGCTCGTGTGGTAAACACATTAGCCAAGACCTACACACATCCTGAGCCTAAAGACTCTTAGCAGAACGTCCAAMGGCACTCTCGGGCAAAATTATATTTTGTTTTTTTGCTGTCAAACATCGCACGTGACAAAATGAAAACGCACTAAAGCGAAGTCATAAACATTTTTATTTGTCATTTGGGAAACAGTCACCCTCTTTCAGAGTCTGTTAGGGTAATGAAACACATATTTAAATCCCCTTTTGGGATTACCTGGTGGTGATAAATAAAAAGTGTCTTGTCATCTGTTTAAAGTGACACTATCCAATACTGCATAATGACTGCATTTATCCATCACGGGTACTGCCACAAGTATTTATCCAAGACTTAACTGCCCATGTACTGTAAGACATTTCTTTAGATATCATGACTGTCTTGTGCTTTCATGGAATCTACAGTACCCGTATATCAGTTATCACCAATGAACGGATTAATAGGTAACACCAATGTTTCTGCCCAGTGCATAGTTTGACTTGCAACACATTTTTCAAATAGGCCTGATAGCTACTGATACCAAACTACTGTACTGTGGATAACAATTGCCTTTCGGTGTCCAATCATTCTGAAGGTACATATGTAAAACAATGAGTGCCAGTGTTAACAGAAGCAACGAACATGAGAAAGCAGAAGCGCAACAAGCACAATCATTGAAACAGAAAAAAAGACATAGAATGAAAGGAGGGCAATGTTGAGAGAAAGCAATGGTATACAGTTTAACAATCATAATGAAACAATCAGAAATCAAAATCCATTTTTTATTTTTTATTTCAGGAGGCTTACTATTCAAAACATAAGAAAACACAAGCGACGCCAATAGTATAATCAATGTGTACCTTGTCTTTGCACGGACATCAACAGCAGGGCAACTGGCAGGACGTTACGGAACTTCCATCGCCACCATCCTCCACGGATGTAAGACTCCCTGTCAATCACAAATCACAATTAGGACGGAGACATACTGGTTATCGTCTTATAGTCATACAAATGACATAAATACACACACACTTACAGTATCTTTATTCATACTGATGGGTCTGCAATTTGAGTCCACTTTGAAAGTTTAAATKATGTATTTGTGGTATGGAAACATATTTTTCTGCACAACGAGGGACAACGGCGAAGCAGATGCAGTTTTTTTATATAATGCTAAATAATTATCCCATGTCAGTTGTAATGACTTCCAGTTAGACAGCACCAGTGGTAAGTATCCGACAGACTGCATCAGTGTGGTGGTTCATTCAATGCTCCTTGTTTGAATTTAACATGAAAATTGTATTATAATAACGAAAGGAAAATACACCAATTACTGTCATTAGCCATGCCCATAATAACCAATGTGGCTGTTTTGATCTCTGGGTACATACAGTATATACAACCCTCTTGCCTGTAGACTTTACATTCCAGGAATATCATTCAATTAATGGATAAAAGCTGTGTCTTTAAAATGTAATAAATAAATAAAACAATTACATATGAAACGTCCACATTGTCTGAGAGGAGTTCACCATCGATACATAAAAATGTATACACAAGTTAGTCAGCATAAATTCATTGTAATCCTATCTAACATGTACAGCTATTAAGTGAATTCGATAAATCACTAACAAAACAATCAAACAGTACAAATCTAAACCAGGTTCACAGCAAGAATACAGAATGAAAAATGCAATGTGATGGGAACAGAGAAGAGAAAAATAGCAAGCAGAGTCATTCCATTCTTCTTAACACATTTTTATTGCTGGGTCTCTGCTGTCCAGATACTGTACATCGATGTGGAGTTATTACAGAGATACTACAAAATCAACCTCTTGTCATGTGAGGATGTTTCTCTTTGGTTTCTAGGTGTCATTTTTCTCTGAATTCACACGTGACCCATGACCCCATCTGAATCTGAATCTGAGTCATTTTAACATTTCTGTATCACCTCATTTTCTAACGTTCTCTCAATCAACTCAAGGCCACACAAACAAACCTCTCAGTCAGTCAGGAAATTACAGTATACTCCAAACCCAAGTCATTTCACAGAGCTGGGTTAGCTACTATTAGCTACTCATATGGTTGAGCTGCTGTGGTCCTAAACTATAATGGACAGGATGGAGCATCTGCCAAGAGGCCCTGTTCGCCTCCTCAATCTTGGAGAGGAAAGGGCCTCCTCTGTTAACTTCCACTACACTGAGCAAGACTCTGTCTGGATGGACTGCTTTTCCGCTTCACCAAACACTACCTTCATTAGCCAATAGCCACGCCTGGTCTGGGCTTAATTGATACCAATTACTCTAGGTGTTGCCTGAGCTCTGGGTGGTGCTGGAGGAAGATTCAAAATAACATTTCAAAGCTTTCTATGTTGCATTTTCTCAGTAGGCAGTAGGTATCACCCATTGAATGATTCCTCAAGAGATGCAATCACTGTAGTCACGGGATAGTAATTTACTGACATCAATGTGATCCTGGTGACTCAGAGCATCTTCGCAGCGACAGCATCAGAGTATGGAAAAATACCAAACCCTCTCCCTTGCTTCAATGAAGACTATAAATAACATCATTATATTCACAAAATTCACTAAACTTGACCCACTGTTGTTTTGTTCACTGTGTGCCCTCCCAAGTTCACWGCGTCCTAACTCAAAGCCCTGCCGGGGAACTCACTTAGACAAGATGATGAGTATCGCAATTCAACTTCCTCGCAAGCAGAAGGAGCACCGAGAGAAGTGATATGGAGTATATATATAGGCCAACCACACAAAGGCCATGATCCCTGGTCATATTTTATTCAGACATCACGTTCATCATGGCTACCAGGAAACAAAGATCAAGAGAGGTGATCTCATCAAGAGAAGGAAGGAAAATCGTATCTTACAGTCATTCAGAAAACAATACTCAGTAGTGAAGAACTGGCGTTTTTACGACTCCACGACCTTATAACTCCACGACCTTATAACTCCACGACCTTATCTCATAGGACAGTCAATATTCTTTCTGAACAGACTCAGTATAAACAGTATAAATATGGCAAAGCAGTCTATACAAATTTCACACAAAAAAAGCCACGTATATACTTTCTCATAATTCTAAAGTCATCCATTGTTACTTTGACTATTCAAATAGTAACTAATATGGTTATTGGAAATGATTGGATATGATTGTGTGTTGTACAAAGGAAGGAAACCTCTGAAATAAAGTTGACATTTCTAACAATCCCCTTTTTTAAATTTAGTAGCCTAAACAGTCGAGTAGACAGTAGCCTTTCAAATGTAGAAGAAAAAAATAAGGAAGTGAATTACATCTTTACACATATTTTATAGCATTAGGCCTAGAGAACAAGACTCAATTAATTGCTTGCTTATTACATTAATTCATGCAATTCCTGACATTAGAGAAAAAGTGTTCTTTGTTGAAAGTTGTTTCTCTCAAAATATGTAAATATGAATGCAAAACAAGCAGAGAGAGGTCAGTGCTTTGGGTCCCATGGAGAACACATAAAGACTGATTCATCTGATGGCTAGGGTGGATTTTCATTGTACGTACGTCCATCCATCCATTTCATTGTACATACGTACGTCCATGATGCCAGGCCCTCATAATAAAAAATGGGCAGTAGTAACATAGATGAAGACAGTATTATCCATATCCAAACTAGTAGGAATACATGTTTAGAGTGTACTTATAGTAGAGAAGACTGGTTGAACAAGAGTCATGAACCATCTTCAGACACATTCATTATGATAGCTAAAGGCCTGTCTTTCTCACCCTTCACAGAGCTCTCCTTTGAGGATGCCTTATAATGGTATAGTGTCATCACTGAGCTGTGGGTCTCAGGATATGAGAGCCATCAGATTAAGACTTTGATTTTTAATTAAATCCTCCAGTTTATTGGAGTGACTGACATCAGCCACCTGGGGCAGGTATAGGCTATTCATCTTCTTTTCAACAGATTCTCTGTGACTTCATTTCACATCTCTTAATATTTGCTGTCCTGTCAGAGAAGCCCCACATTGAGGACCTGATGGAACTGGCTGGAAGCTGTGAGTTTAGTCTGTAATCGTTCAGTTTACATCACCTTTTGGAACACATTCTAGGGTTGTGTAACACCAGTGAAGAACATTATAAGAACACTCATTCAAMAGCAATTTCTCACATGCTGATTACACTTCAGAAGACAGCGCATGTCAATGTATAGTCTTTATGAAGATACAACATCTGGTAGAAATGATTTTTTTTTTAAACGTGGTATACATCAATACAGCATCCAGAGAGATGAGGAAATAATACGAATTTCACTCATTTTATTGTTYAGTAATGTCAGTAGTGTGTTCAGTAGAGCTAGGCGGAAAATCCATGTTAGTGAAAAAGCTGTTCTCTATAATGTAAGCAACTTTCACTTCCTCTAAAGTAGTTGAGTTTACTTTGTGTCATAATCATGCAGTTTGCATTTAGCATGTAATACTTTACCAGGTCTTGAGTGCTACTGAACATGAATTTATGAAAACCCTATAGCAATATGGCCAGCGGCGTTACATTAGCAGTCAAATGGGTTAACTATACAGAACAAGTTGTTGACTGTGTTTTGAAAACATTATGACCACTCTCAAAGTCAATAGGCTAATTAATACATTTAGTAAATAAACACAAAGTGTAACAATGTAACATCCATGAAGTTATCCGCTGGTCACACTCAGAACAATCTCTAAGACAATGAAAAAGTCAAGCATTGACAATAACGCCATGAGCAATCTTTTTTTTTAAATAACTTACATGATCTTATTGGAGAGGGAGCTGGTCTCCTTGAAGAATCATATTATCTCCTCTCCTGTCGTCCGACTGGAGTTTGCAGTTTTGGAAAACTTTTGGAAACTTCTTCAAATTCGTGAGACGCCGACGTTTGAAAACTTAATTCAGTCAATCACAATTCAGTGTATAAACGCAAAAACGCACTTATCCCAAAGTCGAAACTCAAATCGATTGATGAACCTTTTCCCCGTCCCGCAAGATGCTTGAAACAGCAGTAAAGCTGTTTTACCGTTCAGGGCCGTGTCCTTGCACACAGCTAGAGGACGTTCTCTCTCCCTCTGGCGCCCCACCCTCAACTAAAGCCAGGCAGGCAAGTCCCAGGGGTTAAGAAAATGTGCTCAAAATGCTGCAAACCCATCCAGAATTCTACAGCAGTTGCTTCTCCACCACACTGTGAAAATTGACAAATTGGACATTCACAGATTCCACATAATTAGGTCCCATGATAATTGTTTTATTCTGTGTCTGTGATGCTTACTGTTGCAGCATGGACTGACAGTAGGCCATGCCACAAAGAAAGTAAACATTCTTTAAAGGGGTAATCTGCGATTGCYAAATATTTTATTTTACTTTAAAATTCATTATACACAGAGTAGTCAATACTGAGTTGCACCCCTTTTTGCCCTCAGAACAGTCTCAATTCGTCGGGGCATGGACTCTACAAGGTGCCGAAAGCGTTCCACGGGGATGCTGGCCCATGTTGACTCCAATGCTTCCCACAGTTGTATCAAGTTGGATGGTTTCAAGAATAGTGGTGGACCATTCTTGATACACACGGGAAACTGTTGAGCGTGAAAAACCCAGCAGCTTTGCCATTCTTGACACACTCAAACCGGTGAACCTGGCACCTACTACCATACACCGTTCAAAGGCACTTAAATATTTTATCTTGCCCATTTTCTCTCGGAATGGTACACATACACAATCCATGTTTCAATTGTCAGAAGGCTTAAAAATCCTTCTTTAACCTGTCTCCTCCCCTTTATCTACACTGATTGAAGTGGATTTAACAGGTGACATCAATAAGGGATCATAGCTTTCACCAGGATTCACCTGGTCAGTCTATGTCATGGATATAACATGTTCCTAATGTTTTGAAGAATATCTTATAAATGCTTAATGAGCTTAGTTCAAACGTCTAACACCATCAGAACCCAAAACCCCAAAACTTGTGTTATAGTTCTGTCATTCTCATTGAAAGCAAGTCTAAGTAGCATTCTATGTGCGTTATTTCTATGCTTCCCGTTCTTAAGTKTTAGCCTGTTTTACTTTACACCAGCTTCAAACAGCTGAAAATACAATATTGTTGGTTATGGAAAATATATTTCMCCGCGGTTTAGATGGTACAATGATTTTCTATACTATACTTGCTTGTTTTGCAACATAAACTGAAATGAACTATTAGAATTTTAGCAACTATGAAATTGCTGAGTAATTTCTGCACAGTGTATCTTTTATGGAATCTATTGAACTGAGGGAGGACAGGACTGAAACAAGTTCCTGCGTAGTGGAATTTAGTATGTAGGTCATGAATGATCCAAGTAATTTGCTTTCAATGGCAGTCTAAAATGATCTTCCTTTGAGATAACTTAACAGGGTTGGATATCTGAATTCAGCCTGGTCTCATAGACTAGATGTAACATAGTAAACATACRTCTGGGACACTCAAATTAGTACGATATGTTATGTTTGGTTACATAAGACAGGTTACTTAAGGCAAAAATGAAAGGAGGGTGGGTGTCTATATTATGTGAACATCTAGCAATCCAAATTTGATCACGGACAACTTTATAATTTTAGCTAATTAGCAACTTTTCAACTAGTTACTACTTTTTAGCTACTTTGCAACTACTTAGCATGTTAGCTAACCCTTCCCGTAACCCTAACCTTAACCCTTTTAGCTAACCCATGTCCTAACCCTAACCTCTACCCTAGCTAACGTTAGTCACAACAAAGTAGAATTCGTAACATATAAGTTTAGCAAATTCGTAATATATCATACGAATTGTAATTTGTAACATAGTGTACAAAATGGATGGACATCCACAAATGAATACCTACCATATGAACCATAATATATCATACTAAATGGAGTGTCCTGGATTCACGTACAGAATAATACAAAATGCTTAGTCTAGGTTGCTGAATTTGCATGCCTTATACACTTTTTCATCTTTTCGTTCTCCAAAGCCATCACTTTTGTGTAGTTGAGCTTTAACCACAGCCAAAATACAAAACGATATGTATTCTATTGTTGATAAAACTATTGGCTTCATTGTAGCTCCTTAATTGGGTTGGGGGGTTCTACTAAGATAATTAGACATGACAGATCTTTGAATGAAACTATGGGAAGCACTTTATCCCATCTTCCAAAACATCCCAAAATAGAATAGAACATTGAGAGTTTTATGGGGTGACAATACAGCTATATACTAACTTTCAGATATGGTTCCCTAAATGACAGACAATAGCCTGGCAAAAGTGATTCCATTTCCAGTTGTGAGGGACCTTTACAGCTGGGGACACAGCTGTTTTATAACGGCGGGGAGGCTTTAAACTATTACAAAAGCCAAAGAAGTAGCTGTTCTCCTACCAGTACATAATGAATCATGACAAAGGGATGATCAAACCCAGCTGATGTTCCCACAGTACTGTCATGTGAGCTAAATAGTGCCAGTATTGATGTCATGTGAGCAGTGTGTACGGGTGGTATACTAACCATCACAACAATATAAATTGAAATGTTGTAAAATAACTGTGGAAAGCAACACATGCCCGCATCTTGTCCCCATCACCTCCAATACTTACCATAACTCAAGCCACTCATTGGCTGACTGGACATGGTGCACAGATTTAAGGTGCAGTTGTTCACGGTCACAGAGAGAATATTACCGATTTCAATTGACGTGTGACTTTTCTCCCCCATAAACTTTACAGCTAGAAAAAATACGTAGAAGGAATCCACCTGATTTTCATTTGCATCAACACCATGCCCATCAACAAGGAAGGAAGGGACTCAGGCAAATACAGATGCTGGTGGTGATAGTTCAGCCAGTCGAGAGATAAAGGGCCAATGCCCTTTGTATAACTCTTAAGGCAACAGGCAATGAAGAAGAACAATGAGCGTGATGACAGCAAGAAACTAAGAATAGTAATCACATTGAACAGGTTGAGCAAACCTGAACATCACCCCAGACGACTAATTATTTATTACCTGAATGAGTAGAAGCCTAAGGACACTCAAAGGACTTGGTATTCATGGTACTTCTCCTGTCTCATTCATATTTTAATGGAGTGTAACCTGATTGAATAAACTAAATGTGCTGGAAGGTATCAGTGTGGTATTTTGGAAATGCAGGACTCAAAAATGTCAGTCAGGGATCATGCAGTTCATTAAAGGTTTAATTTCCAGCATTTCATTTCAATGCCCCTTGTAATGCAGCAGGGGACTACCTGGAGATATTACAAATGCTCTAAATGTAATTGTTCACTCCTTTCATCTCATTGATATACACATTTAAACATGTATTTAATATGATGAGCCTTCAGAGTGAACATTCCACAGTGAGGTCCACTCAATTATCTGCTCTTAGAGTTTCAGCACATTTTAATAATCGCCAATGGCTGTACATTACAGTTCAATTACTGTTATCAAACGAACACTAAAAGGGAGAAGAGAAGGTCATCTTCAAAGCTTGGCTACATAAACAGAGCAAATTAGTTAAATACATTTCAAGTGGAGACAGCAGTCGAGAGGGATGTTGCGTTCTGGATAAATCTATTCAAAAAAAACTCAACAGACTGTTGCTGTCTCTACGGTGTGGAGCACTGGCATGCTTCAATATTTCCCAGTTCAACATCACTATGGAAATGTATAAAATGATGAACAATGACCTAAATACTTTAATTGATGTGTTTTAATAACAGGGAAATGAGTCCTTCATTTAAGTACACATCGATAAATTAAATGAACAATTTAGAAATATTAGAAACACAAAATTCACTCAGAAAATTCGGCATATTTGAGGATGGACCGATCTACTGCTGTCAAAGATAAGAGCATACAAAAGTACAAGTTTCGTGAAGGGAAGGGCTTTCAACTAAAGTGACATTACTTCTCTATGGGCGGTTTCCTGGACACAGATTAAGCCTAGTCCCCAACTAAAAAGAATGCACAATGGCTAATCTCCATTAAAATAGCTTTTTAGTCTAGGACTAGGCTAAACCTATGTCCAAGAAACCAACCGTATATGTCCCCTTCTTGTTGAACAAAAGTCCTCCTCTTGCTTGGACAGTTTTGTTTACTAAAGCAGACAGTATCAGTATATACAAACAGGTCACCAACCATCAATCAATTTACACATTTTATTTAAATTGTGTTGATGCAGAAATGACAGTCCTTTCACCCGAGAAAATAAGACAAATAGATACTGTATTGAAAACACAGTAAAGGGCAGATCAATGTTGCCTGAAAATAGGGGATTATATCTACTGTCTACTTGAAGCATTGGGCTACTTACTGTACGTAAAATTGATGAGAAATTTGGTATTTTTTGAACTGCAAAACGAGTATGTTCCCAAAATGTGCATGCATACAAAAGGAGATATGTGTGTTACACAAAAGTGTTATCAAACTAAGGTGAACAGGTTGTTTGTGTAAACTAATATAAGGAGTATATTAGCAGGGGATAAATGCACTGTTTTAACACAGGCTCAGGAAGTCTTTAATGAGCAACTCACTAGTTATGGACAGACATGTTAGAAGCTCCACAGCAGGAGTCCAATATGGAGACACAGATGTCATTGTTGTTTACGTTATGTTGGGACAGAATTGCTTTCTTCAGACGGATACAGCTGGGGTTGCTGTAGATTATAGGGTAACGGTCTCAGTTCTTCTGGGCCAGATCAGCGATATAGTGATACAGTGACGCCGGGGGACAATGGGTCTCATTCTTTGCCAGTGGTAAGCAACTTCAGGGCCTTCTGCAGATTCTGCACCGCCGTGCCCACGTCTTCATACTGCAGGGCACTGTCGGCGTACTTGCAGTACTTCTGAGCTCTGGTGTAGTCCTCTGGCGTGAGGCGCACGTCACCTGCCGAGACAAAGAATAAGTTCCTTTGAGACAAGTGTAATTATTGAAAACAAAAGTTACATTCTATAATGTGATCTCTTAATTAAGAGAGATTGTGTGTGAGTAACACACGCCGCTCCTATTTTACTCCCTCACTGACCCGCCCTATTAGGTCATAAATTGTCTGAGGCAGACCAGCCTGAAACAGCTCTCCGATTTCTCCCTTAACTCAAAACGTATTTCACAAATCCAACCACACTCTGCAATATCACCAGAATTTGAGACACTGGCCATGAGTCCCATGACCATTTTACAATATAAGACACTATTTAAAACTCTTAAAGAACCATGTCGGTCTAGACACATATGCTAAGCATTTTCAATTTCTTCAGAATTCAAAATGGTTTAAAGCACATTTGTGGTAACATGAACATAAACATTGAATGGTGTGTTTCAAAATGATAGGTTTCTTGTGTATATGTTAAGTAATGTTAATGGCTATTTATCGGTATGGACAATGACTAAGAACATGTGGTTTTGCAACTTGTTAAAAACTAGAGGGAGGAAAAACTGAGGTGAAAAATAACATGATTCAGGATAATTGCTTACCCTTTCACTCCGCTACAGTGAGTGATATACTAAAATATGATGATCATGGACCAAATTTCCCCAATCTTGCATTGTCTACCGGTGACTGTCCCATTTACAATTTTTTTTTAATAAACATTACGGGCAAAAAGTATTCATGTATTAGCCACATGGCAAGGGATGCATTTGTGGCTTGCCACAAGAAGCTCCCATTTACCACCAGGCATTTAAATGATAGTGTTAGGCTGAGGTTGGGTAGATTCTGAACACTTGTGTTAAATCAAGGCAGTGGGCATTAAGGTAATTTTATAACCTTGGCCCTTCAGAATATACCACTATGCAAATGATGTTCCATCTGAGGAAAGATTTGCACAGCTCTGAGGGTGGTTACTCTACTTAATATTTGGGGGCAGGTTAAATGGTCTGGTCAAAGACCATCATTGCACTCTCAACTGTTTTCAAAACATCGCCTAAAGCCTCCTCAAATAGAGAAACAGAATGTCAATATTCTAACGTTTATCTGTTTCTTCTTATTTTGCTTGGCTTTGAAGGTCATAAAATAAAGTGATACTTCAGGAATTTGGCAATGAGGCCCTTTATTTACATCCCTAGAGTCAGATTAACTCGTGGATACCATATTTATGTTTCTGTGTCCAATATAAAAGGAAGTTAGAGGTAGTTTCGCGAGCCAATGCTAACTAGTATTAGCACAATGACTGGAAGTCTATGGGTATCTGCTAGCATGCCAGTCATTGCGCTAACGCTAGTTAGCAATTGCGCTAGTGCTAGGAATAGATCAGGCCAAATCACAGGTGTACAGCATTGTGTAAATATTATACTGTACACTTTTATTCTATAAACTTCCAGCAGATAACATTACCAAATACACTGAGGCAAAAAATTATGTAAATAAGGTATGCGGTTTTTATTTTTAATACATTTGCAAAAAATTYAAAAAAACGTTGATCTTTGTCATTATCGGGTATTGTGTGTAGATTGATGAGGAAAAACATTAATTTGATCCATTTTAGAATAAGGATGTAACGTAACAAAATGTTGAAAAAGTCAAGGGGTCTGAATACTTTCCAAATGCACTGTACGTCCTGTGTAACACTATCACACTGGCTCCTGCTGAGTAAGCTATGTAATTATCACCTCTCATGCCAACCAAACACTGTGTTTTCTGCTCTCTATTCATTAACATTTATTAAGGCTGCATTGTCATGACACTGCAATTGGTAATGTAGTCATTTTCTTTTCATCAGCCAGTGATTATTTGGGTTTTGTCTGTGGTCATATTTTTCCCACCAGTGCTGGAAACCAAGAGSCCGAAGTCTGTTTTCCATAAAGCATTTTATGAGGAGAACTGCCGTGTGCCAGTCTTTCTCCACCCCTCACGCCCCCCACCCTTCATCTCCTCACAGCCAGGAGGTGGTGGTTTTGGGGTGTGGGTGAGGTGAGCCCCAGGGTGCCTGGTGAAGGGAAGGGGGTACTATGCGGTCCCTGTCCTGTTCTCACTCCTTACCTTCCTGCTCTTACTCCTTACCTTCCTGAGTGGCACTCCGCAGTGAGGGGTCGACCGCTGGAATGCTTCGGGGAACAGGCACTGGTTTAATGGCTTCTCCTGCTAACACAGGGGAACAGGGCAGAGTTAGTCCAGTCCACCTCTCTAGTCCACCCAGAACCTCTAGAGTCCAGGAAAAACAGCACAGGGCACTTTCAACTTCTGCTACRCCACAACCAAGAAATGTGTTGGCTAACGCTGGGATATGACTTTATGATGTATAAAGACAAGTGGTTTGAATGCACTTGGAGACCAGTCCTCAGTCCATTCACTCCAGCCAAACGGATGATTGACTGCAGATCTATGATGAAAACAAGGTCACATTTGATGATCATAACCTGGAACAATGTTCATTTTTCTCCTCACAGCCAATGTATAGACTCCTGAAACAGGTTCCAGCTACATTGGTCCAAAAAAACAAGGAAAGTCCTGGGGGAAATCTGTGCAGCTATATTACATGTGTTTGTATTGCAGGATCTGGAGTTTGCAGCGTGGCGTTCCGCCCCCGATTCAATTAGCGCCTGAACACCTCTGGGGTCACTGGGTGGAGACCAGTCATTTCCTCTGTGCCTGGGAGCCAGTGGGCTAATCACAGAGGACACAGGCAGGCCCTGGGCCTCCGGGGGAAAGCACCCTATCAGGGCTTCAGAATGGACCCTGCTCTCACTGACCCCCTGCCTTCACCCCTGGCTCTGCTTTGGCTCTGATCTTTAAAAAGGTAGAGCGAGAGAGTGATAGCAGGGAAAACAGGAAGACACGCAGGGTAAAGTCAGCAAGGCCAAGACCAGGACAGACCTCTGCCGCCCACGGCCTGCCAAGACTGAGTCAATAAAGGAAACTATGATAAATCTCAACTGTCCATATTACATCCACAACCTATGTTGATGTCCTTTATCATCAACAGCAACCTTAATGAGCCTGTGGCATATTAATAACAACCACTAGAGAATGAATAAACAAACATATCTTGTTGGTCTTTGTCTGGTGGGGCCGTTACAAATGACTGAGTGTTGGCTGCTTTGTGTGAGGCAACTGTCCCCTGGGTGATATGGGACACAACAAGTCAGCCGCAAAGAAAGCAGTCATTAGGGTTCATTACACAATCCTGTCTCTCCGCTCACAAAAGACCTGCCAAGGAAAAATGCCAAAATATACAAGACGGGTATAATGGCAAAGTGTATCCCATAGGCTTGAGCAGAGCTGTACTCAAGTTATGCCAGGGGGAACACCGCTCTCTTATACATCAGGAGAAGTTTGCGAAAAATGGTCAAATGAAGAATTAGCCTAGTCAAACTAAGCAGGCAAATAATTAGTCAAGTCTATGTAGTTTTCATCATGACCATTCTGTCTCTCTGCTAGAGCTGATCATGCTTGTAATCACAAAGAAAGACTGCACTGATCCATCTAAAGATATGAACAGCTCATGAGTAGCAATCTAAAGGCTCTGATGAGTGTTGTGGATGACAGGGTGGTGTGTAGAGCTACTATACTKTACCTGCAGGTGGAGGGAGCTCTGCAGGTGTGTTGGCTGGGCAATGGGCTCCAGGGGGGATGTGGATATTGTTGTAGTTGATGGGGGGGTAGGGGAGACCGCCCATGGACCCAGGCCCCTGGTTTGGATCCCCGAAGCCGGGCTGGGAATGAGGTGGAGACTGGGGCTGAGCAGACTGGGAGGAGGGTCCCCCTCCACCCTCAGCACCATACTCCTCCTCTGGAGAGACGAGGAGGGAAAAAAGAAGGGAGGAATTTAAGATACAGTTGAAGTTGGAAGTTTACATACACTTAGATTGGAGTCATTAAAACTCGTTTATCAACCATTCCACAAATTTCTTGTTATCAAACTATAGTTTTGGCAAGTCGGTTAGGACATCTACTTTGTGCATGACACAAGTAATTTTTCCAACAATTGTTTACAGACAGATTATTTCACTTATAATTCACTGCATCCCAATTCCAGTGGGTCAGAAGTTTACATGCACTAAGTTGACTGTGCCTTTAAACAGCTTGGAAAATTCCAGAAAATGATGTCATGGCTTTAGAAGTTTCTGATAGGCTAATTGACATTATTTGAGTCAATTGGAGGTGTACCTGTGGATGTATTTATAGGCCTAACTCCAAACACAGTGCCTCTTTGCTTGACATCATGGGAAAATCAAAAGAAATCAGCCAAGACCAAGAMAATTGTAAACCTCCACAAGTCTAGTTCATCCTTGGGAGCAATTTCCAAATGCCTGAAGGTACCACGTCGATCTGTACAAACAATAGTACGCAAGTATAAACACCATGGGACCACGCAGCTGTCATACCGCTCAGGAAAGAGACGCGTTCTGTCTCCTAGAGATGAACGTACTTTGGTGCAAAAAGTGCAAATCAATCCCAGAACAACAGCAAAGGACCTTSTGAAGATGCTGGAGGAAACAGGTACAAAAGTATCTATGTCCACTGTAAAATGAGTCTTACATCGACATAACTTGAAAGGCCACTCGGCAAGGAAGAAGCCACTGCTCCAAAACCGCCATAAAAATGCCAGACTACGGTTTGCAACTGCACACGCAACTGCACTTTTTGGAGAAATGTCCTCTGGTCTGATGAAACAAAAATAGAACTGTTTGGTCATAATGACCATCGTTATGTTTGGAGGAAAAAGGGGGAGGCATGCAAGCCAAAGAACACCATCCCAACCGTGAAGCACGGTGGTGGCAGCATCATGTTGTGGGGGTGATTTGCTGCAGGAGGAACTGGTGCACTTCACAAAACAGATGGCATCATATGAGGAAGGAAAATTATGTGGATATATTGAAGCAACATCTCAAGACATCAGTCAGGAAGTTAAAGCTTGGTCGCAAATGGGTCTTCCAAATGGACAATGACACCAAGCATACTTCCAAAGTTGTGGCAAAATGGCTTAAGGACAACAAAGTCAAGGTATTGGAGTGGCCATCACAAAGCCCTGACCTCAATCCTATAGAACATTTGTGGGCAGAACTGAAAAGGCATGTGCGAGCAAGGAGGCCTACAAACCTGATTCAGTTACACCAGCTCTGTCAGGAGGAATGGGCCAAAATTCCCCMAACTTATTGTAGGAAGCTTGTGGAAGGCTTCCCGAAAAGTTTGACCCAAGTTAAACAATTTAATGGCAATGCTACCAAATACTAATTGAGTGTATTTAAACTTCTGACCCACTGGGAATGTGATGAAAGAAACAAAAGCTGAAATAAATCATTCTCTCTACTATTATTCTGACATTTCATGAYATTGAAATAAAAGTGGCGATCCTAATTGACCTAAGACAGGGAATTTTTACAAGGATTAACTGCCAGGAATGGTGAAAAACTGAGTTTAAATGTATTTGGCTAAGGTGTATGCAAACTTCCGACTTCAACTGTATGTAGTTTGCAGTCCCTCAGACCTCGGTCATGGAGCTCATATTGTTTGCACACAGATTTATACTAAACGTTTCACGTTGACAATGGACAACTGGCCTGCCCCCATATCACGTCAGTTATCATCTGATAAGGCTGAACTTACGCAAGACTGAATGTTAAGTACTGATATGAGGTATAAATCTATAAACAACCCAATAAAATATATTACGGCGGATGAAGTCAGAGGACAACATGCAGATATACTGCCCACTGAGTTACATAATTTCCTTGCTGTGGCAACAATATTAGAGGCTGACTCAAGATTGTAGGGTACAACAATAACTCAACCAAATAGGTCACAAACACTTTTTAATCAAAGCACAACAGGATGCTACACTTTATCTTGRTAAATCCCTTTCAAAAACATTTCCCACATTTCTTTTTTTTCTCCAATCATGTGGATTTTACTTCTGAAGCTTCAATTCGCAATATGCTTCAATCTAATCCGAAGACCATGATTGGTTCATTTGTCACTGTGGAGACCGTGGCGTGGGTATGCTTCAAGATGAAACTACGTGCACCACCAGGTCCCAGACCAGCCATCCCATCCTCACGCCGTCTTGTGCAAACAGGAGGAATGAGTCACCAAGGAGGCCCTTTTTTCCTTCATGCAACCAGTGATGCAAAGGAACGTTACAGGAAACCTTACAGCCATGGAAGTGGATCTGAGCTTCCAACACACAAGGACAGCTTCTTGGCATGGATTGGCTGAGATGAATTAGAGATGGCCACTTTGGGGCAATGTGCCAAGTGCCGACATACTGCTCAAACGGAACGATGTGAACACTAAGTTGTGGAGAAACATACCAGGCATTGAGCCTAAGTTTTCTTATGCAAAGATGAAACCTAAGATTGAAAGAGAAGTACTTGAGTAATGACAACATATAAAAGACTAAACATATTTGACTTTAAAAGACTATTCAGACAAAAACAAGACTTCAAAAAGTGGCAAGTGTTTTGTGTGTACTGAACTTCAATGGGCTTAACAGGAAAAGGTTATCTACTCAGTCTTTGAGCTGCGATATACACCATATGTTTCTAAAGCACACTGAGCCAAATCCCAGAAGAACAAGCTTAAATCCTGTAATGCAGAGAGAAAAAAAGTAGGAAATTCCATTTCATGGGTATGGCGCCTGTTTGTTAGACTCATTAAAAGTAATACTACGCTCAAAACATATTTTGGAGTGACCAGATTTAATTTAAAGAAAATATTAACCCCAAACGTATTTTCTGAGATTAAAAATCATACATTGTATGTGCCTACATGTGCTATATTTGACACCACTTTGGACATAGATCCCTAACCTCCATAAAATGACATTATGAAAAACAGACCAACACATTTTCATAGATGTTTCTGTGTCAGTCTTAAAACCATTTCCTCTGCCAATATTAGTGTTTCTCTAGCATATTGTCCCGTTTTCCCCCAGACTCAAGGTGAAATTATATGGCTGGAGGAGGCTAACACAAATAAACCGTCTAGGTTTATGTGACAACGTCGGCATTTGTCGTGGAGCGAAAGGCCGTTAGTCTACGGGAAGACCCAGAGGATTGAGGGGCTAATTGGAGGGAGTAGGCCACATGAGGATGGGGAGGCCTGGTCCCAGAACATCTCTCTGAGATATGGAGAACTATGGAGCTGTGTAACAGGAACCGGGTATTTTCCCTGCAGACACTCTCCCTGCTCTGCTCTGGTCACTCACAGCCCAGCTCTGCACAGCCTCAGCCTCACACACTGAGCAGCATTGTATCCTACTTACTTACAGAGGGGGATCTTGATTGCTCCGAGATAAAACCCCCCCTACCTCGCTCCTCTCTTTGGATCAGATGAAACTCCCACGATTAGAGCCACGTGAGAGACAGACAGTAAAGATAGTCTCACATTATGTCTGAATCAGTGAAAGGAGCAGAGACAGGAGCTGTAGTTGAGCATTTCGCCAATGGCCCACTTAATCTTGATTTGTGCCAATAACAGTTGGGAGTGATGGGCGTTTTAAATGGGTGTTGACAGCGACTCTAGCACAAGGGCTTGGTTCAGTCGGACCCAGTAAATGGCCAGCAGGGTGAAGGAATGCACAGGGATAATGAGTGACAGAGACTGTGAAGAAGGGATCGTAAACAGATGGAAAGATTTTATCGAATGCAAGTCTCAAGGCTCAGAATGCTGCCTTGTGCATAGGACAGACAATCCCAAAGATTGAAAGGATATGCATTAAATTCAGTCCTGCAGTCACAGCCCAGTGAAACACTGCATAGAAACTTTCCTCCTCGTAATGACACTCCGAAATTATATATATTTTAAACCAATAATAAGATTCAAACAAAGTAGCCGCAAGGCAATTTTTGTGCTGCTTCTTATCAGAGTTGAGCTGGTGACAGTCTTCTACTTGGCCAAAAGGACAACTCTCAAACATGGCAGATGATGGATAATGTAATTGATTGGCGACTGCAGAGGTACTGAATGTTCTGAAAGARTCCCTAATCCTAATGATAGACTGAAAAAGACACTTCAGCACATTACTGATGCCCTGTGAGAAAACGTTGACTGTATTTGTAGCTTGTGAAGTTGAATTGGAGTTAAACACTACTTTCCATGCTTTGCCCTCAACACATTGCTTATTTGAGATGTGACCTTATTTTTCGCGAAATGTTAAGGAATCAAATACGTCTGTACTAGTTTCCATCGTTTGGTGGCATGGCTACAAAACAAGCGTGCCTTCACTGACTGGACTGGACTGGACTTGTGGGCAACATGGCAAGCAGCTTGCACTTGTTTGTTCTGCCTCTGGCTCACTCTTCAATCGGGACAGGGTTCAGCACCACGGTTGAGGCTTGGGGAAAATATGCTAATCAACAAAGTTGCTTCCTATTGGCTCTCTGTCATTTCAACAGTGTTTTCCTCCATTCCGTTCCCCTTGCTAATCATCTCTTCCTCCTTGGAAGTGGAAAGTCAAGCAAATATGTATCTGAGACAATGCAGTCACTGTGGGCCCTAAACAAAGCAAGATTTATTCCCACACGTAGGTTTCAATAACCCACTAAACAGGTCAAATATAAGACAGTAAAACCAATAAAATGTCAAAATGGCTATGAATCTAAAATAAGCTAATAGAAAAATCTGAAAATCTATCCCATATCAAAATACAGTAAAACCAATCAAGAGTAAAAAGCCAAAAATCCCCAAATGAACACCCAAAGTACAGTCTCTGCTCATCATTGTAACATATCCTATTTTATTTTCCATTTACACTCTGTTTTCATGTAATAATGAGCAACGGGCCACCCTCTTCCTGAGTTGTTTGACAGACATGTGGAAACAGTGAGATGCAGTGATAAGATCCTGATGTGTGTGGACTGAGTTAGACTCAATACGAGGGAGAGGAGCGAGTATGATATCAGCTTTTTCTTGGCAATGTTACACATCAGTGGGAATAACCATGCATGATGTCACCACCTACAGAGGGAGGCCCACATTCAAAACAGGCGGGAGGGAGGGGAGGGACGTTACTCTCCCCACACAAAGAGCTGAACTACACCAGAAAGTAGGCTACGTCTAAAACTAGCCTTCAGACTGTCATACTGTAACTTCTATTCAATTGTGTGGCTAAAACAAGAGATGAAATAGGGGACAGACCAGCCGCATGTTGATTTAGAGACCCTGTCCCCATAGTTTCAGTCTGGGTGCGGGTTGGGTCGCAGTAGAGTGGAGGGCTCCAGAGATGACTTCATCGCTGACACGTGGTGCTCAGGTCAAACGTACAATATCACGCCCAGCAGATGTTCAGAGAGGAGCACAGTGATCTAACYGCGCCATGCTCTGCTTCATATCACACTCTAACCGGTGGTTAGGAGGGTCCCCAGGCCCTGTCCTCCACAGGCAACATCCGTACCGCCTGGCCGACCACTCAGTTCTAAGTCCGAGATGTAGTTACTTTGGGAGTCTTGGTCTCTAAAGGGTGTTAAAATGTACACTGACAGACACACATGGGCCCTCACACACAACCAACATAAGACTGACATATGTACCCCAATAATACACACTAATTTTAAGACTGTTCTTAACCAGTGGATGTCAGCCGCAACCTTCAATCCAAAGGTTTAGTAACATATACTTCTTACACCACAGCCACGGGGTAAAACGACCTACCCTGGGCCCTTCCTGCCCCTCTAAGGATAAGGGGTTGAAAAAAAATCATTAAACAAATATCAGCTCTCTCTCACACACACACAAAGCCACTGAGAGCCTCCGAGGCTGCACCCTCAGACTTGATAAGGCACACAATGACGGCCAACCTTTACTGACTGAAGCAGCACGTCACCCAGACGGAGAAAAGCGGGTCTAAAAGGCTCCTGAAGTAAAGGCCAGGAGAAGAGGTATTTTCTTAATGGGTCATAGTTTGTTTGGGTGGCTGTGCTGATAGAATATCAGTCCTTACCATATGTTTCCTCTTCATAGCCAGCAGGGCCAGCCTGTGGGGTTTCACCACTCTTCAGACAGTTGTGGATGTAAGTGGCCTTCCATCTCGCATACTTCCTGTGCTGGATGTTCTGAAAAAAGGGTAAGGAGAGAGGGAGGTGGTGGTGAATAACACAGAAATAATCAAGATAAGAGAAGTGAATTAAAAGCAATTAGATAAACAATGGAGACCGGAGAAAAGGGCTTATGATACGACTGTTTTGATTATCCTTTGGCTTACGGTGGAGGGATGGGGACAAGGTGAAGAAATTGCTGTGGTTTCTAACACCCAGGTCACGAAATTCATTAGAAGTTCTATGGACTTCATTTGAAAGTTCCCTCCTTGGTAATCTTATCTGTGGATTAATTAACTGGAAATTCTTTGGAGGAGCTAGTGAAAAACTTCACTAAACTACAGATTCACTTTAGTCAACAAGTAAATCCAGGTAGTTTCTGATTTACCACAATTCATTAAATGACTATCAGTCACATGCACAGGGTCGCAGACGTAATTGCACGGTACAATGAAAACTAAAAGTCAAGTAATTTCTAAAGCAACTAACACTATCATAATTCTAATCTACCCCTGGAGATAACAATATACTAGACCTGAGGGAAGGTTTAGGACTGATGATAGCTACGATTTAACAGGCTCACATACAATCTGAGGAAGCTCTCTTGATCACCATCCACTAAAAGTTTTGTCCCTCCTCTCTCTGGTGCTGAAATGTCCCTTTTTTTGTAAGAAATCCAATCTCCCACAATGCATTGTGACATGCTTTGTATAAAAACGTATCTCCAGTAATCAGCGAGTGGGGGACTCTGAGGCGCCATTGTCTGGGTTAGTGTTACAGAGAGAGAAAGCTCCGTGTTAAAGCAGCCTGTCCAATGAGCTTTCTACAGAGGGAAAATGCCTGGCCCTTAGGGGGGAGAGAGCAGCCATTCAATGAAACATTGTCTGTCATCTGCCACAGTACTTCTGCAGCCATGGAGACCCATGGAGATGCTTTAAAAAAGGCATCTGCTGTCTAGTTGTCTACTGTCCTGGACTGGAGAGGCTATACGTTACAGTCTTCACTATTTTCTCCCTCTTATTCTTTCCATGGCTTGGATTTTTTATGGTTTTGAGAGCAGCTGTGGACTGATGGAAGGATGAAAATGTGGATAGCCAGTTCATAATACTTCAGACTCATTCACACAGTGTAAATCTATTAATGTGCTGAAATAAAAAAGGTAGATGTATTTACAATATAGTCTATAGGGCCTATAGGGTAGGATAAGTGTATTCTATATTGATGACTTACCTCCTCCGATAACTCGCCGAAAACTGACAGGACATCTAACAAAAGGCTAGATGTGTAGAAGGACTTAATCATATTCCTGCAAAGAAAGACAAATATATTTTTTAATAAATGTTAAAATTCATCACACTGTTGGATTCTTAATTAAGGCATACTGAGACCATTAAACTCAAGTGTTGAAAACCTGCCAGCCAATTGTGACAAATGTCTACAACAAGAAATGCTGCTTCACAGAACAGCAAAAAAAAAAAAAGAAACGTCCCTTTTTTAGGATCCTGTCTTTCAAAGGTAATTCGTAAAAATCCAAATAACTTCACAGATCGTCATTGTAAAGGGTTTAAACACTGTTTCCCATGCTTGTTCAATGAACCATAAACAATTAAGGAACATGCACCTGTGGAACGGTCGTTAAGACACTAACAGCTTACAGACGGTAGGCAATTAAGGTCACAGTTATGAAAACTTAGGACACTAAAGAGGCCTTTCTACTGACTCTGAAAAACACCAAAAGACATCTGCGTGAACGTGCCTTAGGCATGCTGCAAAGAGGCATGAGGACTGCAGATGTGTCCAGGGCAATACATTTCAATGTCCGTACTGTGAGACGCCTAAGACAGCACTACAGGGAGACAGGACGGACAGCTGATCGTCCTCACAGTGGCAGACCACGTCTAACACCTGCACAGGATCGGTACATACGAACATCACACCTGCGGGACAGGTACAAGATGGCAACAACTGTCCGAGTTACACCAGGAACGCACAATCCCTCCATCAGTGCTCAGRCTGTCCGCAATAGGCTGAGAGAGGCTGGACTGAGGGTTTGTAGGCCTGTTGTAAGGCAGGTCCTCACCAGACATCACCGGAAACAACATCGCCTAAGGGCACAAACCCACCGTCGCTTGACCAGACAGGACTGGCAAAAAGTGCTCTTCACTGACGAGTCGCGGTTTTGTCTCACCAGAGGTGATGGTCAGATTCGCGTTTATCGTCGAAGGAATGAGCGTTACACCGAGGCCTGTACTCTGGAGCGGGATCGATTCAGAGGTGGAGGGTCCGTCATGGTCTGGGGCGATGTGTCACAGCATCATCGGACTGAGCTTGTTGTCATTGCAGGCAATCTCAACACTGTGCGTTACAGGGAAGACATCCTCCTCCCTCATGTGGTACCAATCCTGCAGGCTCATCCTGACATGACCCTCCAGCATGACAATGCCACCAGCCATACTGCTCGTTCTGTGCGTGATTTCCTGCAAGACAGGAATGTCAGTGTTCTGCCATGGCCAGCGAAGAGCCCAGATCTCAATCCCATTGAGCAAGTTTGGGACCTGTCGGATCGGAGGGTGAGGGCTAGGGCCATTCCCCCCAGAAATGTCCGGGAACTTGCAGGTGCCTTGGTGGAAGAGCGGGGTAACATCTCACAGCAAGAACTGGCAAATCTGGTGCAGTACATGAGGAGGAGATGCACTGCATTACTTAATGCAGCTGGTGGCCACACCAGATACTGACTGCTACTTTTGATTTTGACCCCCCTTTTGTTCAGGGACACATTATTCAATTTCTGTTCGTCACATGTCTGTGGAACTTGTTCAGTTTATGTCTCAGTTGTTGAATCACGTTATGTTCATATAAATATTTACACATGTTAAGTTTGCCGAAAATAAAACGCAGTTGACAGTGAGAGGACGTTTCTTTTTTTGCTGAGTTTACGTGGGTTTGTCTCTTATGTGGTTGCATGATAATTGGATCCAAGGATCCAAACAGGTCCAGAATGACTAAACTAACTGTCTTGGGATTCAAATAGCAAACTATTTGCCCTGATACAACATTAGTCGTGACACTAAGAGAGAGGACTGTGGGTCTGGAGCTAGAGTTCAGAGAGGACACCACTTGTGGGCATTCAGTGTAGATCACACGAGCGGAACCAGGGAGGGTAAACATGTCATAAAATCCCACAGCTGGTTCCAGAAAGCATAAACACAGGGATGTAAAAAACGCAGAAACATAGTGGCTTGCTTTCTGGGGCTTCCAGTCCAGAGGTGTGTCATGTCAATGTAAGCCTTGTATTGGAGCCGTACAGAGCAGTGCAGAGCGGAAAGTAGACCAATGTATTGAAAAGCTGAAGGAAGTTTCTTATTTCAGGGTTAGTTCCCATAAACATTCAACTCTGCACCTCCACACATGACATAACGTAACATTTATGGCTTGTTTATATAGGTCCAGTTTCTTGTAAATCAAGACCTTTTGTGTCGGAGTAGAATATTAATATAGCCTAATTCTCGTAATACCGACATGTATTTTCAAAGTTTTTCCCAAATGTGGTTCTATATATAACTGATGGCACCAGTTTCACTACAGACAGAAATTATGACAATCTATCCATCCATATACCCATCCATCTCCATCTACAGTGCATTTGGAAAGTATTCAGACCCCTTGATTTTTTCCACATTGTTACATTACAGCCTTATTTTAATATGTATTAAATTGGTTTCCCCCCCTCAATCTACACACAATACCCCATTATGACAAAGCAAAAACAGTAAAAAAAAAAAAACGGGCAATATCACATTTACATAAGTATTCAGACCCTATACTCGGTACTTTGTTGAAGCACCTTTGGCAATGATTACAGCCTTGAGTATTCTTGGGTATGACGCTGAAAGCTTGGCACACCTGTATTTGGGGAGTTTCTCCCATTCTTCTCTGCAGATCCTCTCAAGCTCTTCCAGGTTGGATGGGGAGCGTTGCTGCACAGCTATTTTCAGGTCTCTCCAGAGATGTTTGATCGGGTTCAAGTCCGGGCTCTGGCTGGGCCACTCAAGGACATTCAAAGACTTATCCCGAAGCCACTCCTGCATTGTCTTTGCTGTGTGCTTTGGGTCGTTGTCTTGTTGGAAGGTGAACCTTTACCCCAGTCAGGTCCTGAGCACTCTGGAGCACGTTTTCATCAAGTATCTCTCTGTTCCATTCATCTTTCCCTCGATCCTGACTAGTCTCCCAGTCACTACTGCTGAAAAACTTCCACTCAACATGATGCTGCCACCACCATGCTTCACCATAGAGATGATGCCAGGGAATCTTGTTTCTCATGGTCTTACAGAGTCCTTTAGGTGCCTTCCGTCTGGCCATTGTACCATAAAGACTGTTGGAAAGGCATTCCAAGTGACTACCTCATGAAGCTGGTTGAGAGAACACCAAGAGTGTGCAAAGCTGTTATCAAGGCAAAGGTGGCTACTTTGAAGAACCTCAAAAATAAAATACTTTGATTTGTTTAACACTTTTTTGGTTACTACATGATTCCATGTGTTATTTCATAGTTTTTTTGTCTTCACTATTATTCTACAATGTAGAAAATAGTAAAAATAAAGAAAAACCCTGGAATGAGTAGATGTGTCCAAACTTTTGACTGGTACTGTGTGTGAGTGTGAGATATATATATATATATTGGCCTCAAGTGCATTCAATTATTAGACATTGGGTTCATTTAATGTCTTCAATTTCCTATAAAAAATGTGTGACCCTGAAACCAGGTATAACCAGTATATTTCTTCAATATACAGTGTAGAGCAGCCACTCACTCCCTCTCTGTCTGTGGCCATCATTAATCCAGGCTGACCACATTTCATCCATTCCCATTTAATGGACTGCTTCTCTAAAAACCAGTCCTGCACAGCGCCGTGGAAACCATCCTTATGTCTGGAACAATCACAGTAAATGCCTCCACACCGGCTCACCTAAACCTGAGGTGAATTAAGATTGGATTCAGTGAGAGGACGATTCAAGGCCAGACCGCTACGTCTGCAGACCTATCTGAAGGTTGTGCAATGTTTTTGTGGGTTTGTTGTTCATCTCACTGTGGTGTTGTGGAAACAAGATGGTGAGACGAAAAGAAAAACTAAATGCATCTTGAAGAACAATTCATGGCTGCCAGTAAGACTACTAGCCTACGTTGACAAATGGAGACCCAGKCCTATTGCAGATTGTTCAACTCTCCCCACTTCTCAGATGTGTTCGTCGTTGGCATTTGATGTCATGACGCAGAGGGTGGGTCGTGGGGAAGAGGAGGTAAATGTGAAAACAGAAAGGGCTGAAACACCATGGAGGTTCATTTACAGCACATTCCAGCCTATATTCTCAACACAAGTGTGCGCTTTCATGGCTTTTATCTGGCTGTTCAGCACATTGGACAGGAATTGAGCCTGCCTCGGGCTATTTACATGCATTATGTCAAAGGCTCTGGACAGAGATCCTCACAAGAGTTCTGACATATAAAGTTTAAACGTGAAAAATATTTCTAAGATGCGTACTTTGAGATTTTCTAAACGCACTTATTTGTTTAAATCACTTGCACTGCCCACTTTGAAGTCCCCAATGTACAGTCGTGGCCAAAAGTTTTGAGAATGACACAAATATTAACTTCCACAAAGTCTGCTGCCTCAGTTTGTATGACGGCAATTTGCATATACTCCAGAATGTTATGAAGAGTGATCAGATTAATTGCAATTAATTGCAAAGTCCCTCTTTGCCATGAAAATGAACTGAATTCCCCAAAAATATTTCCACTGCATTTCAGCCCTGCCACAAAAGGACCATCTGACATCATGTCAGTGATTCTCTTGTTAACACAGGTGTGAGTGTTGATGAGGACAAGGCTGGAGATCACTCTGTCATGCTGATTGAGTTCGAATAACAGACTGGAAGCTTCAAAAGGAGGGTGCTTGGAATCATTGTTCTTCCTCTGTCAACCATGGTTACCTACAAGGAAACACATGCCATCATCATTGCTTTGCACAAAAAGGGCTTCACAGGCAAGGATATTGCTGCCGGTAAGATTGCACCTAAATCAACCATTTATAGGATCACCAAGAACTTCAAGGAGAGCGGTTCAATTGTTGTGAAGAAGGCTTCTAAAGTTGATTCAGCTGCGGGATCAGGGCACCCCCAGTACAGAGCTTGCTCAGGAATGGCAGCAGGCAGGTGTGAGTGCATCTGCACGCACAGTGAGGCGAAGACTTTTGGAGGATGGCCTGGTGTCAAGAACGGCAGCAAAGAAGCCATTTCTCTCCAGGAAAACATCAGGGACAGACTGATATTTTGCAAAAGATACAGGGATTGGACTGCTGAGGACTGGGATAAAGTCATTTTCTCTGATAAATCCCCTTTCCGATTGTTTGTGGCATTCGGAAAAAAGCTTGTCCGGAGAAGACAAGGTGAGCGCTACCATCAGTCCTGCGTCATGCCAACAGTAAAGCATCCTGAGACCATTCATGTGTGGGGTTGCTTCTCAGCCAAGGGAGTGGGCTCACTCACAATTTTGCCTAAGAACACAGCCATGAATAAAGAATGGTACCAACACATTCTCCGAGAGCAACTTCTCCCAACCATCCAGGAACAGTTTGGTGACRAACAATGCCTTYTCCAGCATGATGGAGCACCTTGCCATAAGGCAAAAGTGATAACKAAGTGGCTCGGGGAACAAAACATWGATATKTTGGGTCCATGGCCAGGAAACTCCCCAGACCTTAATCCCATTGARAACTTGTGGYCAATCCTCAAGAGGCRGGTGGACAAACAAAAACCCACAAATTCTGACAAACTCCAAGCATTGATTATGCAAGAATGGGCTGCCATCAGTCAGGATGTGGCCCAGAAATTAATTGACAGCATGCCAAGGCAGATTGCAGAGGTCTTGAAAAAGAAGGGTCAACAATGCTAATAATGACTCTTTGCATCAACTTCATGTAATTGTCAATAAAAGCCTTTGACACTTATGAAATGCTCATAATTATACTTCAGTATTCCATAGTAACATCTGACAAAAATATCTAAAGACACTGAAGCAGCAAACTTTGTGKAAATTTATATTTGTGTCATTCTCAAAACTTTTGGCCACGACTGTACAGTAGGGGGGAGGTTCTAAGGGTTATGCTAGATGGTAATGGACTGCGAGATCAGCCAATTAAAACCAGCAGTTGTTTCATCCACTCCTGCCATAGGCTTTCATTCAAGTTCCATTCTGAGGCATTGTGAAACCAGACGGTTTGACAGAGAAAGAGCCAGCTGGTGGACGAGATTAACACTGGTACTGACAAGATTTGAAACCTTTGAAAATCAAAGCCCATAACTGGACAGAAACATAATAGGATAACAGTCAAATGCTTGTTAAATTATTTCCCTTTTATACTCAATGGATTCCCTAAAATATTTGACCATGCTGTTATTCCTGCAATTACCACCGTTTAAAGACTAAGTTATGTACACACTTAATGGCAATCAACAGAAGAAAAAAATATTTTTTAAATTATGCATTTAGGGAAGCTACTTTTGTTTCATCAAAAGTTAACTTGTTGAGAACAGGATATGAATCATCAGAACCGTCGATGTTTCTTGCAACTCAAGTGATGAGTGAGTTTAATGAGGCTTTAATAAAAACATTGCTTGTTGCTTAGAAACAAATGAGCGGATTAGTGAAAACTTGTCAGCGTAAAATATGGGCGCAACGTCTTTAAAATATAAATTGCTACCTTGCACAGGATGAATGGGGGAGATAGACATATGCAAAACGGATTGTCTTTAATTAGACCTGCTAAACTAACATTTTAAACTTCTCTCCAGTGTTCAGGACTGTGGCTGGCACTGTATCTGGAGCCWGGAGTCACCACATAGGAGACAATATCCTGTACGCCAGGGTTCTCCAACCTTTTCTAGCATGAGAGCTACTTATAAATTGGCACATTATTTTCTTCCCCTCTCCACTGCAACTCTTCCCCAGGTTTTTTTCCTGTCAATATACCTGTTAAGATCTRTGTTTTCGTCCCCCACATTTCTGTTTTATATTTTCCCAAATTATGTTCTCAGTTACATTTTTGCTGGTTTTAGATTAAAAAAATAATAATAATCGCTCTCAAAATGTAAATTGTTCATAGATAAAAAAACAAAATAGGATGTTATAAGTCCAAGTCAACGCTTAAATTACATCTGAAAACAATTCTTGTTTTAGGTCTGGAAGAAAACTAACACATTTWGATTTTTTTGTGTAATTCCCCTTTAATTGCTCATCTGGCTCTTTATTGTGCATCTAGCGAGAGAAGAATGTGTGTCTAATGTACCGGTCTAGTGATGGCTCTGTACTGCTGCTCATTTCATGGCAAAGTTTGTAAATAACAAATAATACATACAAATGATATACTTCTGCCAGGTAAGCCTACTTTTGCAGTTAACATTTAATTGAGAAGGTATTGAGGAAAGTATTTCTGTCAACACACAAGACGGTTATCACATCAACTGGCTACATATGGAGTGAGACACATGGAGTGAGACACATGGAGTGAGACACATGGAGTGAGAGAAATGCGTGCACCACACAGACAGACAGGCAATATTGCTGGAAATGAATTGGCACGTTTTGTGTTAGGTTTGGCTTTTTAAGCCAGTAGTGGCTAACTAGGGGTGGAATAATGTCAATGTTGTGTTGATTAGAATGGTAGCTTGCGGATACTTCTGAGATTCGTTTACGACAGTTTGCAGTGAAACACATGAACATTGCATGTACTTTCAGAATTGTTTGAAGAGCTACGTGGGCTGCGCGTTACTGGTAGCTCACGATTGACCTGTTGGAAACTCCTGCTGTATGCATTAGTGTTGAGTGTGGTTCCTGAAGTAATGGGAGTGCTGCTGTGTAAAACAGGGCTGTTATCTCTCACAGGCAGTGGAGCTGCTCCAGTCCAGACCCGGACTGCATAAATGGAGACCCTGGCTGGCCTGGCACCCACAGTTCATGGACGACTCTGCTTTACTGTCCAGCCCTGCTGCTGTTGTCAGTGCCCACAACACACTCATAATGCCAGCCAGACCTGTAACGCTACACCTGAATGGCCAATAGGAATCATCTGGCCCCTGTGGCAATATATTCACACAGACATGGCTTTGTTGCTAATTTTAGACTCTGGACTGGACTCCATGTGCAAAAGCAACAGTGTGATTATTTTGTGTCGTGGTTCAGTGAAAGGAAATGGTAATCATGAGGGCTTACGTATTGGAACCAGAAGAAGATGAAGAAAAAAAACGACATTGGAACCAGTCCATTACCATGCTGAAATTCAAGAGGCAGGGAGCRGCCTGCAGCTACAGTACAGCAGGCTGACTCTACACAAGCTACGCAGGTAGAAATGGTGAGTGAAGACATAGCCTTACTTGTGGAATCTTCCTGACCGATCCTCGTTGTCAGCATAGAGGAACATTTTTAAGGCATAGTTTTCGATGTGTGCATTGCCGACAACTTCCTGGGTGATTGAGTCACTGTCAGTCAGCTCCTTCTTCATCTGAAAAACACAACAGCATCAAATCGCACAATTATGTCCTGCAGGCAGGCACATCCAAACTGAAAAACCACAGGCTCTAAGCGGCAAACATTCTTCAAAAGGCCAATCAATACAGAGTAGTTTGGAAACGCACATTCACTACTTTTTCAGGTCTTAGAGTGCCTTCAGAAAGTATCCACAACCCTGGACTTTTCCCACATTTTGTTGTGTTACAGGCTGAATTTAAACGAGATTAAATTGAGATTATTTGTCACTGGCCTACAGACAATACCCCATAAATATCAAAGTGGAATATTTTGTAAATTAATTAAACATTTAAAGTATTCATTCCCTTTGTTATGGCAAGTCTATATAAGTTCAGGAGTAAAAATGTACTTAAGTCACATAATAAGTTGCATGTTTAACATGATTTTTGAATGACAACCTCATCTCCGTACCCCACATATACAATTATTTGTAAGGACCCTCAGTCGAGCAGTGAATTTCAAACACAGATTCAACCACTAAGACTCTTTGAGCATGGTGATGTTATTAATTACACTTTGGATGATGCATCAATTCACCCAGTCACTACAAAGATACAGGCGTCCTTCCCAACTCAGGTGCCGGAGAGGAAGGAAAACGCTCAGGGATTTCACCATGAGGCCAATTGTGAATTTAAAACAGTTACAGAGTTTAATGGTTGTGATAGGAGAAAACGGAGGATGGATCAACAACATTGTAGTTACTCCACAATACTAACCTAATTGATAGGTTGAAAAGAAGGAAGCCTGTAAAGAATATAAATATTCCAAAACATGCATTCTGTTTGCAACAAAGCACTAAAGTAATACTGCAAAAMATGTGTCAAAGCAATTCACTTTTTGTTCTGAATACAAAGTGTTATGTTTGGGGCAAATCCAATACAAGGTATTTCTGAGAACCACTATATATTTTCAAGCATAGTGGTGGCTGCATCATGTTATGGGTACGTTTGWCATCGTTAAAGACTGGGTAGTGTTACAGGATAAAAAATAAACGGAATGGAGCTAAGCACAGGCAAAATCCTAGAGGAAAACCTGGTTCAGTCTGCTTTCCATCAGACACTGGGAGATTAATTCACCCTTTAGCAGAACAATAACCTAAAACACAAGGCCAAATCTACACTGGTGTCACTTACCGAGACAACATTTAATGTTTTTACTTAACTCTACTTGAAAATGTATGGAAAGACCTGAATATGGTTGTCTAGCAATGATCAACATCCAATTTATTAGAGCTTGAATGATTTTGAAAATATATATATATATTTTTTAAAGTGCCAATGTTGCACAATCCAGGTGTGGAAAGTTCTTAGAGACTTACCCAGAAAGACTCACAGATGTAATCACTGCCAAAGRTGCTTTTACAACGTATTGAATCAGAGGTGTGAATACTTATGTAAATTAGATATTTCATTCTCAAATTCACAAACATTTCTAAAAACATGTTTTCACTTTGTCATTATGGGGGGTGTAGATGGTTGAGAAAGAAACAATCCATTTTGAATTTAGGCTGTAACAACAAAATGTGGAATAAATCAAGGGGTATGAATACTTTCTGAAGGCACTGTAAATCTTTCAACTGACACAAAGTGCTCCTCCTAGATTCCTGGATGCTGAACAGCACACACAGACGCAGTGCATACATAAAGGGAGCCTGTGTACTGTTCTGTGCATGGACCGTGTGACAAATCTGCGATGGCTGTGTTTTTTCTGAGAAGTGAGGCTTTCCATGTGTGACTCATTGATTCCTGGGATGCAGCAGAGAGCACACACTTTAATTCCACTCCAGAACACTCTTATAATTAATAGAGTATAGCATGGTGGGATGGGAGGGTCTCTGGAGACGTACCAACAGATAATAACATGGACAATAACCAAGGGATGGTTTTACCGCACTCATTTCAACAACGCTGGACAATAAACCTTGTACAGAAGACCACTAGTAAACCACTGACCAAAAGGACATTTGATTTCACCGGAAACATCAAAGCCAGTGGCCAAGAACTGGCACTTAACTTTATTACACCTCTCTTACATGGCAATGAGTCATCTATGACAATACCAGTGACTTTAAAACTGAAGTCATTCTTCTCTACCCGAATTGTGATTGTGTTGATTTTGTCTTCATCCTTATATGTTCAACCCGTTTGTCCCTGACAAATTAAATGATTGCTGTGTCTTAATGCTATTGTGTCTTAATGGTTTGTAGTGGCCAGTGCCCAAAAATGCATCCGCAAAGCTCACTTACTGCAGCTGAGGCAGCCGCTCTCTGAGATGTTACAGTCTGCTAGAGAGCGTCAGGTTTCCTTGTAAAATCAGTAAAGCAAATAATACTGGTTACATTTCAACAGGTGGACTCTGCTCTTCTGAATGGATGTACTGTTCACGTTTTAATGAAATCTCAACCTATCCTTAAGGCAATACACAGCACAGTACATCACTTGTGCTAAAGTGTAGCGGAGGACTTTAAAACAAACTTGGAAGGAAGCATGCCGACTTTATAGAAAGAAGAGTCAAGGATCAAACTCCTAATTGAATCAAAAGATTCAATTTGGATCACACCACTCCTCTGGGTTCTCTAGAAATCCATGAGGTACTAGAACAGCTTTGAAAAAACCCATTTCCAATAGTTCAGGACGATATTTCCATGAAGGGCCGCTTCTTCTTTGATGGTTTGAGTGACATGTCTTTCTTGCAGCCCTTTTCAAGTGTCTTAAAGCAACCCTAACAGACCAGAGCTAGACCTATTGACACTCCTGTAGAGGGACTGTAGGAGAACAAACACAAAACAGCCAGTGCATTGAAGTGACTGGGCATGCAATGTTGAAGACGCCCAATGCTGCGATCAGGAAAACAACGACAGCCGTTTCCATGAAACCGATGCCCATTAGTGTATAGCCTAACTACTGGCAATATCTTCCACCAGACCTTTCTTGCCTAATCCACTGCTCTAAGAAAGCTAATTAAACGATGCAGAGAACGAGCCAAGATTGCTTCTACCCCGGCCCAAACAGCAAACAGCAGCCTGAGCGATGGCACTATGCCAGCCATACTGGTCAATATGCTGAGGGCTGGGCTGCGGGCACGATTAAGCTTTTCAATGCCAGAACAAAATACCGATTGTCATATTAATTATCCATTCTCTGCACAAAATAACAATAATTGGTTGTTTGTTTACCTAGAAATGTGTGGCTTTAGTGGAAATTAAACTGTCATTTGGTGAAATGAGAAAGTTCCACATGGTGTGGTGTAAGATTTCTGTTTCTTCAGTTTCATACCCTGCATTCACTTCTGGAATGGAATGAAAGTCTTCCTTACTCATTTTCCCATGATTAGGGAGGAAAAATAAAACAATGGTTCCACATTCACTTCCAGAAATATCATACAAGACGCAAGACAAGTTTTACAATCTGTACCGAGTCCATATTGACCTAATTTGCGATAGTGGGTTAAAAGTTAAACGTGTATTTCATAGCTTTCTTCACCACCTTTTTAAAAGCCCTTTAGACCGGATGTATCCACTGGGGCTGGCTAAGACATCCCGTTGCTGTGACATTTAATGAATATTACTACAGCAACAGTAAAACCTGGCTCGGGGGACAAGAAAATCCCAGGGCTTTCTTTAATTGGTTCCAAAATGTCTATAAAAATCCCTGGGCACAGGAGCAAACAGCATCCCGAGGTTGCTTCCTGCTCTCCATTTTAGAGGAACACCATAAACCCTGTCTTTTGAACTCTGATGTGAATACAGTGCTCTCAAAACGTTGGGGTCACCACATTTCTCAAAGGAAACCATTTTAAAAGATAGATGTTCAGAAATGGCAATTTTTTCATAATGACGTAAATAGATGATATAACAGTTCATTTTTACATGAGAATGTATTGGATGTTATTGGAGCTTCCTTTCCATGACATCTAACAAATATTCCTCAATCAAGGATGTACATATCAAAGAGTGAATGTTTGACAGAGAATAGATAAAGAGAACATTAATCGTCATATGCCAAATCTTAGTTTTCATGCAACTCGACCACCTATGGCGCATTAAAACCTTTTTAGAAAATCTCTAGGAAAATATATGGTGGTCTGGTCTTACATTAAAATGCAGAGCTTGAAACTTCAAGTCGATATTACGCATTTTTCATTACGTTTCACAATTCCACTCAAAGGATTTCTGAAGTACATTTCCGAAGGAATTCATTATTCAAAACATACAGTGCATTCGGAAAGTATTCAGACCCCTTGACATTTTCCACATTTTGTTACATTACAGCCTTATTCTAAAATGTATTGAATGTTTCCCCCTCCCCCCCTCAATCTACACACAATACCACATAATGACAAAGCGAAATCAGGTTTTAAGAATTTTTTGCAAATGTGATATTACCCCCTGAATACTAGTATAAATACATTAGTATTCAGACCCTTTACTCAGCACTTTGAAGCACCTTTGGCAGCAATTACAGCCTCAAGTTTTCCTGGGTATGACGCTACAAGCTTGCAGTCCTGTATTTGCGGAGTTTCTCCCATTCTTCTCTGCAGATCCTCTCAAGCTCTGTCAGGTTGGATGTGGAGCGTGGCGGTACAGCTATTTTCAGGTCTCTCCAAAGATGTTCGATCGGGTTTAAGTCCGGGCCCTGGCTGGGCCACTCAAGGACATTGAGACTTGTCCCGAAGCCTCTCCTATTTTGTCTTGGCTGTGTGCTTAGGGTCGTTGTCCTGCTGGAAGGTGAACCGTCAACCCAGTTTGAGGTCCTGAGTGCTCTGGAGCAGGTTTTCATCAAGGATCACTCTGTACATTGCTCCGTTAATCTTTCTCTCGATCCTGACTAGTCTCCCAGTCCCTGCCACTGAAAAACATCCCCACAGCATGATACTGCCACCACTATGCTTCACCGTAGTGATGGTGCCAGGTTTCCTCCAGCCGTGACATTCAGGCCAAAAACTAAATATCGGTTTAATCAGGCCAGAGAACCTTGTTTCCAGAGTATTTAGGTGCCCTTGGCAAACTCCAAGCGGGCTGTCACGTGCCTTTTTCTGAGGAGTGGCTTCCGTCTGGCCACTCTACCATAAAGGCTTGATTGGTGGAGTGCTGCAGAGATGGTTGTCCTTCTGGAAGGTTCTCCCATCTTCATAGRGGAACTCTCGAGCTCTGTCAGAGTGACCATCGAGTTCTTGGTCATCTCCCTGACCAAGGCCCTTCTCCCGATTGCTCAGTTTTGCCGGGCGGCCAGCTCTAGGAAGTCTTGGTGGTTTGTTCTGGGGACCTTCAATGCTGCAGAAATGTTTTGGTACCCTTCTCCATATATGTGCCTCGACACAATACTGTCTCGGAGCTCTACGGACAATTCCTTCGATCTCATGGCTTGATTTTTGTTCTGACATGCACTGTCAACTGTGAGACCTTATATAGACAGGTGTGCCTTTCCAAATCATGTCCAATCATTATAATTTACCACAGGTGGACACCAATCAAGTTGTAGAAACATCTCAAGGATGATCAATTGAAACAGGATGCATCTGAGCTCAATTTTGAGTCTCAAAACAAAGGGTCTGAATACTTATGTAAATAAGGTATTTGTTGTTCTTTAATATATACACATTTGCAAAAATTTCTAAAAACCTGTTTTAGCCCTGGCATTATGGGGTATTGTGTGTAGATTGATGAGGGGAAAAAATATTTAATCTATTGTAAATTCCATAAGCTTTGACTAAATGCGTGAGCCGACTTTCTCAAAAATTCCAAATTTTCCTTGGATAACTTTAAAACGTGTACCTAATCAAATTGTGAGCTACATTATATATTTTAGAGAGATGTGAATACCTGATGGAAAAGCTAAATCATAACTGCTGGACATTTGGCATCTGAAATAAAACATTTGGCATTCACCTTTTGAGAACATTGCGAATGTGAATCAAGGAATTCATCCTCAAATTGGATTATACAGCAATGACTGTACATTACAGATGTTTAGTTGAATCAAAGAGTATCTCACTCCTATAATTGAAAATGATGAGGTGCAGACATTTCAATCATGTCTGCAGAACTCAACCATGGGAGGCTGCCACTCTGCCGTTAATGGCCTTTTTGTGAGGCAGTGCCATAATCCACTTCTGAAGGGAAATTGAATCTGCTAGAAGGCCTGTCCCTGACTAGCTTTGAAAAAAAGTAAAATGCCAATACTCCTAAAGAGCTCTTAGCAGCCAGGATGGGTTTGAAGATATTCATTACTAGAGTCCCCTCACAGACATAAGTGGTGTGATAAGTTTTACTTAGTGGATATTTGTAGAGTTGAGGAACTAGATAGCATTCTCCATCTAGCCTACCTCACATTCTAGTGTTTAGTGCATTATGATATCTGACCGAAAATCTATTAAAATCAACAAATAATCATGTGAATACAATGGGACAATAGTAGATAGACTTGTTATATTGTGAGAAAACCTGTTTAAACATTGCAAAGTGTAGGCTAGCTGATATCTTACCGTTTCTAACTGGCCCATCAGTTTCACAAGAAACTTCCGACATTCTGGGGTTTTGCTGTCCAGTTTCATTCCCGTCTGCATGGCATAAAGCCGACCTGACAGAGAAGGAAACAGGTATCACTATTTAATCTCAGCGCAATGCTTCATGTTTCACTGAAAATGTTTCTACAATATCAAAATGTCAACACCCTCTGGTTCCCAGATCTGATCACCTGTCAAGTATTTCATTTGAGATTTTTGGTTATCGTAGATGTTTTAAGTTTAAAACACCAAGTTGATATGGTAAGAGCAAAAGTGAACTGGGTACATTGTTCTGTATGTTATGTTTTGGAAATCAAAAATGTATTTTTGCGTTCACGATGAGGTCTTTCAAATTAAAGTACCCTAATAATTTGTCAAGCATGCAGTCTGAGAACCTCTAGAAATAGGCCTTACTAGTGTCTTAAAACTTGAGCCTTACTTGATTGTTTTCACATTCCTCTGTTAGTTATGACACTCACTTTGGGTGAAATTATTCATCCTCTCAACAGTGCAAGTCTGTGAAAGAGGCTGTGTAAATATTAGCATTATTGCGGTTGTCTCCTTAGCATTGTACCACTGAGCACATAACAGCCTGGATACACAGTCTTGGCTCTCATGTTTTTAAAAACACACTGTCCGTCCACCCTCTCCTCCATGTTGCCAGATCCTTGCATGCTTCAATTGTATGCATCCAGACTCTGGACCATTAGCACCCTTCTCTCAGTTTTCAGAGATTTAAAACATGCGCACACCCAGACATCTGGTGAAGGATAGTCCCATGAGCCTTAACGTCTTCGCTGTGTGCAACTTTTAGATGCACACTGAATGTTTGAGACATCACTGCCAAGTCCAACAACTCTGGGCTTACAGCTGTTTCGAGTGCTGCAGTTTCCAACCAACAAAGAACTGTCTAAGTTCAGGTCCTCTTTTTTGACTTGGTGGGAGACGTGTGTATGGGGGGGGCTCGGGTGGTTGAAGGGCAGCTCTCGGGGAACTGTGGGGGGATCTTGGAGGGTTGGTGGCCTGGCGGTTGGGAGCTTGGACCGGTGGCCGATAGGTCGCTGGTTCGGGTCCCTGTTTTTGACCTTGTGAGAGATCTGTCCATGTGCCCTTGGGCAGGGCGTTGACCCTGGTTGCTCCTGTGTGTCGCCCCGGATGGGAGTCCGTTAGATGACTGAATGTAATGTAAATGTTGAGTGGCTTCACTGCAAGTAGATTGTATGTTTTAATATTCCATAAAAAATAATAAAGCAAATAACATACTGGAGGATAAAAAGACAGACAACATGACTGTCAAAAAGATGGAAGACACCTGGGTCGTTTAATGCTAAATATTTAATGGATTGACAGATTAAAGAGACTAGGGACACAAATCAGATGAAGGCGTGCTAGAAAAACGTAAAATCCAAAAAGGATGTGGCATAGGAGAGGGCGGGGGTTATTTCAGACCGGAGGGAGACCTCCATCCAAGGGAATTGATCCTCTTCCCCAGAAGATATGCAAGATGATTCCCCAGCATTTTGCCCCTCTCCTTAACCCCTATGATGATGACGGACAACTGGACCCACCAATATTTAGTAAGCATAAATAACTTGTAAGAATCAACGACTATAATGCACATTTTAACTAACGTTAATGCTACTTCACTACAATAGCATTATCAGTCCCGTTAGAGCATGTTGCCTAACATCATCATTCGTACCAAGGCTGGGCCTATCATAAACCCCAATAAAATTGCAATTAAATCTACTGCAGATTGAGGTCCTGAATTTACAAAAAGAACTACTGCAAATTCAGGAACAACCGAATTGACAGTTCTATTCACACGTGATACATGAATGAGGATGTGGGAAGTGACACCTATGACTATGTTGGATCTTAATTTTATCAACCAGTTGCAGAAATTGGTCAAATTAAGATCCTACATATGTAGGCTGTAGAACAATAATACAAAACAATACTTGGAAGAAGCCAGTGAGAAAACGAGTATAACCAGGAAAAGGTAGAAGAAAAAGCAGAATACCACTGTTTTGAATGGTAGTCTAGAGCCTGAGGTGTGAGGCTCGGAGTCCCTGAAGGACTTCAGTCAGAGCCTTAATAATGTGCTGTCTCCAACCGGGACAGAACAACAAATCGCTCCAGCTGTAGTTCAAAGTCATTAGCTAGACAAAGGCAGGCATGTGGACTCTGCTTACCCAGAACCCATGTAGGTGTCCTCCTCTTTAATGAAGATAACACCTTTCACCACCCACACATTGGCAATTTAAATGCACACAGGTTGATGGATGCTGCTGTCCCTAAGGAAATTAAAAAAGGTGAGCCACTAGAACAGCTTGTAGCCTATAGCCTGTCTAGCCAAGGAACATGGAACAAGGGTCTGCCATTCTTCAAAGAGTGACCATGCAATTTGCTAAGCAGATCATAGAATAGGCTACACCAAACCATGAGCAAGCACAATATTTCAGCTAATGTTTGTTACAAAAATGACAATGTAAAGTACTGTATTTTATTGAGCTCTTCAGTAAGACCAGTGATGCACTTGTCATTCTGACCTATAAGTTTTGACAACTACTTGGCCAACAGTCTTGCCTCAAATGCAACAGGCTTCTATAGACCTGCCTGTGAGCTGAAGAGGACAGAAAGTAGGCAAGCCAACATCAGCTTCCATTTCAGCAGCGCATCAATAGGTATTTTAGTCAAATCAAATATTCAGTTAGACTAAATCAGCAAAAGTCACATTTCCAGTCATTACATTGTAAAACACGGTGATTCCCAGCAGAAAAGAAAAAAGCTAATATGCCCAGCTGGGAGTGCTCTAAGTATGGCAAAAATACAGTGGGTTCATTTAAATAAAGGCACCTGTCTTTAATACAAGGCTGCTCTCAGTATGAAGCCTATGAGTGGGAAAAATGTAATGTTTCACTGTAAATGTCAATGTTTACAGACCAAGGAATTGGGTAATCATTCTTGTCCAGATCAACAGTGATAGGTATGAGGCAGTAACCGATAGCTTACAGTGCATTTGGAAAGTATTCAGACCTTCACATTTTGTTACGTTACAGCCTTGTTCTAAAATTGATTAAATAAAACATTTTCCTCATCAATCTACCCACAATACCCAAAAAGGACAAAGTGAAAACTGTTTTTTATTAAAAATAAAAAACAGAAATACCWTATTTACATAAGTATTCTGACCCCTTTTTTTATGAGACTCGAAATTGAGCTCAGGTGCACTGTGTTTCCATTGATCATCCTTGACATGTTTATACAACTTGGAGTCCACCTGTCGTAAATTAAATTGATTGAACATGATTTGGAAAGGCACACACCTGTCTATATAAGGTCCCACAGCTGACAGTGCATGTCACAGCAAAACCCCAGCCATGAGGTCGAAGGAATTGTCCATAGAGCACCGAGACAAGATTGTGCCGAGGCACAGATTAGGGGAAGGGTACCAAAAAATGTCTGCAGCATTGAAGGTCCCCAAGAACACAGTGGCCATCATTCTTAAATGGAAGAAGTTTGGAATCACCAAGACTCTTCCTAGAGCTGGCCGCCTGGCCAAACTGAGCAATCAAGGGAGAAGGGCCTTGGTCAAGGAGGTGAACAAAAACCCGATGGTCACTCTGACAGAGCTCCAGAGTTCTTCTGTGGAGATGGGAGAACCTCCCAGAATGACAACCATCCACCAACCATGGTAGAGTGGCCAGACGGAAGCCACTCCTCAGTAAAAGGCACATGACAGCCCGCTAGGAGTTTGCCAAAAGGCACCTAAAGGACTCTCAGACCATGAGAAACAAGATTATCTGGTCTGATGAAACGAACACTTTGGCCTGAATGGCAAGCATCACATCTGGAGGAAACCTGGCCCTATCCCTAGGATGAAGCTTGCTGATGGGATGTTTTTCAGCGGTAGGGACTGCAAGACTAGTCAGGATCGAGGGACAGATGAACGGAGCAAAGTACAGAGAGATCCTTGATGATGTCCTGAGCGCTCTGGAGCAAGTTCTCAGACTGGGGCGAAGGTTCATCTTCCAACAGGACAACGACCCTAAGCACACAGCCAAGACAACGCAAGAGTGGCTTCGGGACAAGTCTCTGAATGTCCTTGAGTGGCCCAGCCAGAGCCCGGACATGAACCCGATCGAACATCCCTGGAAAGACCTGAAAATAGCTTTGCAGAGACGCTCCACATCCAACCTGACAGAGCTYGAGAGGATCTGCAGAGAAGAATGGGAGAAACTCCCAAAATACAGGTGTGCCAAGCTTGTAGCGTCATACCCATGAAGACTCGAGGCTGTAAGGTGCTTCAACAAAATACTGAGTAAAAGGTCTGAATACTTTTATTTAACTAGGCAAATGTGATATTTCAGTTTTWAAAAATGTATGCATCTGCAAACACCTATTTCTGCTTTGTCATTATGGGGTATTATGTGTAGATTGATGAGGGAAAAAAAAGATTTGATCAATTTTAGAATAAGGTAACAAAATGTGGAAAAGGTGAAGAGGTCTGAATATTTTCCCAATGCACTGCAAAGTCTGTTTTAATTATAAATTAGGCCATCTAGGCTAAATTCCGCATTCAAGGCAACTATATAATAATACGGCCTAAAAGAGTGAGAAAATACATATAGTTCTTTGTTTCTCAAGTTTCTGACAGCAGTACCTCACCTGGCATGCCATCATAGTGTATGGCCGGTTGAATGCTGCTGCATTGAAAATGAACAAGGAAAAGCCTGGGGCTGGAACCAAAATGCCAGACTGGGCCTGTTAAATGGTTATCTCCATCTCTCCAACGATAACACTGACTCAATTCAAATGACAATTGAACATAAAACCCCGGAAGGACACGGGTTAAGGTCACCAACTTATGAGACAGAAGCATAACATAATAATACAGTCACTACTTTAGGGTTACTGAAGGCATTCAATTTGATTCAATTGAGTTCAGTTTAGATATGAAATATTGTCTATGCTCACCATAATTACATGTATTGTTAATGGGCTTCACCCTCTATCATCTATCAAAACAAAGCATGTCAAAAAACAGGAGAATATTAATAATTGAGAACAATGTTCAAAAAGTTTAGGGGGGAAAAAAATAGCTGTCTTTAACCACAGACAATGGCAAGCTGAGAATGAAAATGTCTCGCAAAACTATGCCAAAGTATGCCTGTCGATATTTCCTAAACAGTTAACCACAACCAAAGCCATAGGGATCAATTTGCTCATATGATGTTGGTCACAGCACATCACAGTGGGCACCCACAATCTCATCCTTTGTCAAGCAATTACGCTCATACAGCTTAACATCCAATTTTCCTCCCGTGAAACAATGCAACACTGAGACCATTCACGATACAAGGCCATGAAAATAGAAACCATAATTCAACTGTACTTCAGGGGGAAAATATCATTTTGCCACGGGCAGAACTTTTTATGTGAGTATGTTGAGTAAGGGAACAACATGGATGGCCAGAGTGGTTACAGCATTCTCTCACAAGTTTTTGGAAATCATCTCTCGCCCAGACTGAGATGTAGGAGAATGACAAAGTACAGTGTCCAATGATATGTTGACTTAAAAAGTGACACAAAACTAGACAAGTCAGCAGCAGTCATTCGTCCTCTAGCCTACTTTGATTATATATAAATATTGAATGCAGCTTAAAGGATAACTCTTCATTAGTCCAATGTTGACATAGTCACAAAATGTTTTGCTAATCAGCAATCAAGTTGTCAAGATAGTTAAACTGTCAAAATACAGAAATCATCCCTGTATGATGCACTATATAGCCAATTTTCCCGGGATCAGTGTCCTCTACTGTAGACAGTTCTCTTCGAAGAGAATGTTCAAGAATACTTCCCAATCTTACCAGCAGTCATTTAATATTTTTCCCCTACAACGGTTCTTTCACAGAAACAGGAGGGTGGTAGTTGAAACACCACTACACAGGCCTACACTAAGACATCCTTGTCAATATATCTTGAAGCAACAAAACCGCCTATAACATTCGGTCAATAATCTTTCGGGTTTCAGAAATCTTAGAATGTAACTAGCATCCTTGTTAAATGGTTATAAATGGGAAGAATACATGCTTGTCCTGGCATGCATCCCCTACGCAAGCTTGACGTTAGACATAAAATGTACAACTGTGTGAGCCGAGACCTCAGTTTGGACGTGACCAAGTATTTTCACTGACATCTGCAGTGAGAACAGAATTGTGTATTCTGGAATGCTAGCCTGCGTACTCGCTCTCCTCACTACAAGGATGTTATTATGTAGCTGCATTTCAATCCGAAGGCTGGATGAACTCCAGGAAGCGGGAGGGAAAACAATGTTAAAGAGAGCCTTTTCCATAAATGAATATTGTAGCACAGTGCCATGGTGCAGGGGTCTACACTAGTAGGAAAGATACAGGTGCCACAGTCAAGAAAAGGGGCACTTGGGTTAAATAATGGTGGTTAAARGGGAATGGAAACACTAGGATTTAGAACTAAACTGTAGATGGCAATATTGGCACGTTTTGGTGGGGGGGGGGTTAATAAATTATATATATTTATATATATACAGTTATTTTATATGTAGATATATTTCCTTTATTACCCTGCAACCCTACCACTCATCCCCCAATTGGAGCAAACTAGTGAATAACAACGCTTAGGCTTCTACTTCCAGCTTATACATACTATATACATTTTATGGACACAGTCTATTTTACAATAGTTCTAATTTGTTTGTTTTTACTCTTGTCCTTCCTCTACCCTCAACCATCAATTTCTGATGTCCATCCGGTTTGATTTCCATTTGCCATATCTTTCAAACTGTGCTCTTTCAAAAAAGTTCTTAAAGTATACATGTTTTACAGGCACAGTATTTTTTACATTAGTTATCTASTTGATATTAGTTGTTATTACTCCCAACCTTCAGCTCCATTCAACCCCTCCCATCTATCTCTTAACACCATCCATATTGGATTTCTATTTGCCATGTATTTTTTAACTGTGCTGTGATGTTTCACAAAAGTTCTGAAGCTTTCTATTCTCATTGTTAATTTTTGCTAAAAGTATTATTATATTATTGATCGATTGACTATTACTTTTCAGATCGCCCATTTGTGCTATCTGCAGGGTTAGCTCCAGGTAAATATTGCAATTCTTCAGGCATTCCTGGACCTGTGACCAAAAACAAGCTACATTTGGACAGTACCAAAACAAATGATCTAATGATTCTGACTCTTCGCAGCAAAATCTGCAGAGCTGGGAAGGTTGTATCCCCCCATATAAATAACATTCTATTGGTTGCAAGAATTTTGTATAATAATTTTGAATCCGGCGTCGTTTTGCGTATCCCTTCATAAACCATGTGCCATGGAATCGGTACGTCAAAAATCTATTCCCATCTATATGGCACGGCTGTCAATTGTTTGGTCCTTAAATTGAACTGGTATACTTTTTTATTTATCATAATTTTCTTTAACCAATTATGGTCTTTAATGCAGGGCAGGCTTTTGCTTGACTCTGAAGTCAGCGATGTTGATGATGGTCGGTCGGTAACCCCTATTTACCATAACCCTCGAAGTTGAAAAGGGAGGAGCAAGCAGAGCGCCTCAACGTAGGCCTATAACTCCTTAGGAATATTTCTGTCTGCAATAATGACCCTTGTGGGGAAAACGAATTCCGATTGGATGGGCCTATGCCATCCCAGGACCACCCCTGCACAGTCATGTGAAATCCATAGATTAGGGTCTAATGAATTTATTTCAATTGACTGATTTCCTTCTATGAACTATAACTCAGTAAAATATTTGAAATTGTTGCATTTCTATTTTTGTTCAGTATAGATTCATAATAATGAAGGATTGCTCAACCAKAAGATTTCCAAACATAAGGCAGAATCAGTTTGAGAGAAGAAGTCAGTGATTATGGCTCTCAGCTCTACAACCTCCCAAAGACAATGGTTGAGTCATTCAGAGACATGTTGGTGCTGACCTCCAGTGGCATGCTGAATTAATGGTCCACTCTGCCGCACATTGGCCGTGCAACAAAGAACTCTGACGCTGAAAGACATTCAACCATCTTTGCTTTAGTCCAAACAAGCCTAAATAAAATGACAAAATTGGAAGTCAAGAAAAAACTAAGTTACCACTACTACACTTTGTCTAAACCCCATCAACTGACAATCCCCCCTGCTATAACATTATTTTTTTGCAGATCAATATTCATAATAGTACACAAAAAAAAAAACAGGACAGACATCATCCAAAGGACACCAATTACTTTACTAATTTCCTTTCAATTCTACCAACACACCCGCCATTCCAATTTGAATAAACGACCCAGGCGGGCCGTGGAACGGCGCAGCGGTASCAAACTGGAAAAACATGTTTCCAAGCATATTTGGCTAATCCACCTCACAGCATGTTCTGCACATCCCATTCAACCAAAGGCAGCCATTGTCAGGCAACTGTATCTCTGTAATGAGCCATGTTAAAGCTTGTATTCGCAGACAGCAGCCCCTCTCAATGGGAGCCTATCAGGCTCCAGCTTCCAGGCAGGGACCAAGGCCACAGTATACGCTATCAGTTAGGGAACCATTCTCCAACAGTCCATTTTACACATGGTTCCCTATATGTAACCTGGTAGAAACGACTAACGTGCATTTGTTAGGGCCGATGCCGATACCGATTTTTGGGAGTCAAAGGAGGGTGAGGGCCGATATTCAAAATCATTACATTTGAATATTGTTGACATTTCTCAGACACAGCCATGTCTGCATTAATGTAYCAATTTTAAAATCCAACAATACATTTGACTTCGTTTTTACCAAACTACATAACGGTATTTTTATTTATTTTTTAAATGGTACATTTCTTGATAAACTGAGTAAATTAAGAGGGCATAGGCYTACTCACAAAACAGGTGAATGCATATTAAATAGGAGTGTGCATTGAGTTATTGAGCTTGTTTTGGAGTCTATGGTGTTGCAGAAAACAAGTTTTCCTTCCATTTGGGACTTATATTAGTCTACTGATCAACAACATTTGCATCGAAGCACCACTCCAGCATGTCACGCCTGTATGGAAGGACATCATATAGGCACTGCTGTTGGTTTGAGAATATAAAATAACATCTATTCAATGCAAGAATGTGATTTCTTTTCAGCTGCCCGGACGAAATTCAAAACAATTCAATTGGCTAGTTCAGCTATCTGTCAAGAAATGGGTGGGTTGTAACTTGATCCTACTGCTACAATTGGATAGAGCGAGGCTGTAACTCCGCTCCCTTTCACATCTCTCTCAATCGCTCATATCACTTGCTGCTGTTTACTGCTACTATGAAAACTAGCTCAATGACATTTGCTACCAAGCCATAAAATGTGCATAACATCTAACAAGAAGAGCAAGACTAGCAACAAAGATGAATATGACTCAAATCTGCCCATAATTTGAGATATGAGAACGCACACACGTATTGCGTGCTGATCTACAGCTTCATTGGTCCATAAACATGCAGGAAGAGTCTTAGGTAGCTAAACCTATTGCCAATCTTTATTTAAGCATTTTAAATACACTTCCTACTGTCATGACGTTGGCCTGGGGGTAGGTTTATGACAGTCATAAATACCTCTTTCCCCCCTCCCCCGTTCCTCTTCCCTACTGATGTGACATAAGAAAACCCCTTGGTTAACATAGAGATTCTGGGAACATCAGAAGTTGGGGGGAAATGAACTATATTCTGGTAATCCGACCAACTGAACATATGCGGTACTTAAGGTATATTATGTCAGTTCGGTTGCCCTCTGACACATTCTCATCAATGATAGAATGACAAACTCTACTGTGGAAAGTCTAAACATCAGAGGTATCAGATTCACATGGAATTGTTGTTTAATTCAAATGTTTGAATATGAAATTATTTGTGAAGAGATGAAATGTAATTTTAGCTTCCAAATGAGAGATTTGGGTTTTCATAAGTTTGGGCCTCTGCTCAACCAGTGGCCCGCCCCTGTGAAGAGACATGGGTAATAAACTTTTCAGACACACCCCTCTCCCTCCACTATATAAAGCCATTGACAAAAATATAACTTTCTGTTCCGGGTACATTAGGATGACGATCCGATGTCAGAATGGTTCAGATAATAACTACAGAACTAAGCCAACATCAGCATGGACTTTGGTTGTAAATGGTATGAACTTTGAACTCGTATTCACTACAGAAGTGATACCTCCTAGCCGTTGAGTTAGCAACAGCTGCWACAAACGCAGGTTAGGAAGGACAGTCAGAGTATCCCGTCTACTACACAACGACGTTACTACCACATATCCAGTGACCACCAGAGACATTCTTCAAAGGACAGAGGACTCGGGTTGGCGACACGGTCTTCCATCTACCACCAACCTACTGAAGCGCAGCTCAGAGTAAATATTTATTGCATTTTCCTTTTCCAAATGGGCGGTAATTTAGAATGCATAAGATACTGTATTTACGATAGCACAGCTTCGCCTCTGTTCCAGTCTCCCGCTCTTTCACCAAAACCCAGCCCCTTTCCTTTGTGTAACAAGCTGTCATATCTATTCCGCCCGCTAGGGACGTTTTCCTTTATGACGGCAATTTGTAATCAAGTTATGATATAATTGTGTATGTGTGATTCTGTGTGATTAGTTAGGTATTTAGTAAATAAATAATTAAACCCAATTTTGTATTGCTGATTCAACTTGTTAGCCAGGATTCTTGCAGATAACCAAGGATTTACAACTTTCAGATGAGACTGAATAAAATGACGATTAATGTTGACTGCTATGGATGTAAAATATTACTAAATCTTTAAGAGTTTATTCGGAAGATAACAGCTCTATAAATATTCTTTCGTGGTGTCCCTCTCTAGTTAATTACATTTACATGATTAGTTCAATCAGGTAATATTAATTACGGAGAAATTATTTTATAGAATAGCATGTCATAGCAATTAATCCGGCAAAGCCAAAGACACGACACTTCTTTCCCTATTACAACAATCTAATCAACTGTCAATTAGGGCTGTCGCTGACTAAAGAAAATCTTGGTCGACCGAAAGTTGTCTGTTCTTTTGACCAATCGATTGGGCTGAATTTTAAAACGTGTATTTTTCTATATAGACACATTTGTTTGAAAAAAAATCTAACTATATGCATTGAGCTTGTCTGATGCCTTAATCTTACTGTTTGATGAAATAAGACAAATGACACCGATGCTGAACAAAAATATAAAACGCAACATGTAAAGTGTTGGACCCATGTTTCATGAGCTGAAATAAAAGATCCCAGAAACGTTCCATATGCACAAAAACCTTATTTCTCTAAAATTGTGCGCACACATTAGTTTACATCCCTGTTAGTGAGGATTTCTCCTTCGCTAAGACAATCCATCCACCTGACAGATGTGGCATATCAAGAAGCTGATTAAACAGCATGATCATTACACAGGTGCATCTGGGGACAATAAAAGGCCACTCTAAAATGTGCAGTTGTCACAAAACACAATGCCACAGATGTCTCAAGTTGAGGGAGTGTGCATTCATAAAGGCACACCCCATGAATACAATACTTTTTTGTCCTGTGCAAAGAAATGGGATCTGAGCATGAATCATTATGGTTGCATACCGAGGTCAGGTGGTTGTCGCAAGGTAAAGTGCTGCTGCGTCTATTTGAAATGAGAGATTAAGTGCGCCTATTCCTACTGCATACAGTTGGAATGCTTGACTGATACTAAATGGCTGGCAGACATTTTTGATAGGCTTTATGAACTTAACATGTCACTGTAAGGCCCGAAAAGCCGCCACATGTCATTGGCCGACAAAGTTGAGGGGTTTGTGAAGAAGCTAGAGCGGTGGGCAGTGCGAGAGGAGGACGGGAGTGGGGAGACGTTCACTGTACTCCACAAGTTTATTGAGAATGAACTGCACCAGGATGATGCGACAAAAGCAAGGATCACTCATCACCTCCAGGGACTTATTGGACATTTCAGGAGGTACATTCAATTGGAGAGACATGAAAACCACGAATGGATCCAACAATCGTTAATTGCCACTACCGCTGCCAGCTACTGGTCATCTACCGGTCATCTGAGCTACAAGACTCACTCCTGGACCTATCCAGTGGCAGGACCCTGTGCACAGCTTGTCTCACTGGATGAATTCTGTCTGTCAATCGCAGGAGAATACCCGGGATTATCTGAAACCGCATAGGATTAATTTATTCTTTCAGTGTCGACACATCTCTGTGAAACTACTTTTTCCGCACTTACATACATTAAAGTCAAACAATGATCACGACTCACGAGTGGAAGATAAACTATGTTTATCCGGGTCAAGCTTAAAGCCCAGCATACAAATGCTGTCTTCCAAGCATCAGGCTCCCAGCATCAGGCTCAGCCATCTCATTAATTCTAGAGAGTATAGATGAATTAAGAATAGGTTGATGAATAGAGAGATTCTGGTAATTACCCATGTATAGTGCTTTCAGAAAGAATTCACACCCCTTGACTTTTTCCAGATTTTGTTTCGTTGGGGCGGCAGGTAGCCTAGTGGTTAGAGCGTTGAGCCAGAAATCGATAGGTTGCTATCAAATCAAATTGTATTTGTCACATACACATGGTTAGCAGATGTTAATGCGAGTGTAGCGAAATGCTTGTGCTTCTAGTTCCGACAATGCAGTAATAACCAACGAGTAATCTAACCTAACAATTCCACAACTACTACCTTATACACACAAGTATAAAGGGATAATATGTACATAAAGATATATGAATGAGTGATGGTACAGAACGGCATAGGCAAGATGCAGTAGATGGTATCGAGTACAGTATATACATATGAGATGAGTAATGTAGGGTATGTAACCAGAAAAGTGCATAGTTTAAAGTGGCTAGTGATACATGTATTACATAAAGATGGCAAGATGCAGTAGATGATATAGAGTACAGTATATACATATACATTATATTAAGTGGCATTGTTTAAAGTGGCTAGTCATACATTTTTGATCAATTTCCATTATTAAAGTGAGCTGGAGTTGAGTCAGTATGTTGGCAGCAGCCACTCGATGTTAGTGCTAGATCTGATCCCCGAGCTGACAAGGTAAAAAAAGGTYGTTCTGCCCCTTAACAAGGCAGTTAACCCACTGTTCCTAGGCTGTCATTGTAAATAAGAATTGGTTCTTAACTGACTTGCCTAGTTAAATAATGGTTAATTAAAAATAAACAGGCTGAATTTAAAATGGATAAAATAAAATTGTCACCAGCCTACACACAATACCCCATAATGTCATAGTGTCATAGTTTTTCAAAATGTTAAGTCAATAAGTATTCAACCCTTTCGCATGGCAAGCATAAATAAGTTCAGGAGTAAAAATATGCTTAACAAGTCACATAATAAGTTGCATGGACTCACTCTGTGTGCAATAATACCGTTTAACCTCATCTCTTTACCCCACACATTTGTAAGGTTCCTCAACCAAAGACCAGGGAGGTTTTCCAATTCCTCGAAGAGTAGATGTGTAAAAATAAATAAAAGAAGCAGACACTGAATAACCCTTTGAGAATGGTTAAGTTATTCATTACACTTTGGATGGTGTATCAATACACCCGGTCACTACAAAGATACAGGCATCCTTCCCAACTCAGTGGCCGGAGAGGAAGGAAACCGCTCAGGGATTTCACCATGAGTTAAGAATTTAATGATTGTGATAGGAGAAAACTCAGGATGGATCAACAACATTGTAGTTACTCCACAATACTAACCTAATTGACTAAGTGAAAATAAGTATGCCTGTACAGAATAACAATATTCCTAAACATGCATCCTGTTTGCAACAAGGCACTAAAGTAATACTGCAACAAATGTGGCAAACCAATTAACTTTTTGTCCTGAATATTATAAAGTGTTGTTAGGGGCAAATCCAATAGAACGTATTACTGAGTACCACGCTCCATATTTTCAAGCATAGTGGTGGCTGCATCATGTTATGGGTATGCTTGTAATCGTTGAAGACTTGGGAGTTTTTCCAGGATAAAAAAATKAATGGAATGGAGCTAAGCACAGGAACATTTCTAGAGGAAAACCTGGTTCAGTCTGCTTTCCACCAGACACTGGGAGATGAATTAACCGTTCAGCAGGACAATGACCTAAAACACGAGGCCAAATCTACATTAGAGTTTCTCACCAAGAAGACAAGGAATGGTTCTACATGACAATGTACAGCAAGACATTAAAATGGTCTAGCAATGATCAACAACCAATTTGACAGAGCTTGAAGAATTTATTTAAGAATAATGGGCAAATGTTGCACAATCCAGGGGAGGAAAGCTCTTAGAGACTTACCCAGAAAGACTCACAGCTGTAAATCGCTGCCAAAGATGCTTCCACAAAGTATTGACTCAGTGGTGTGAATACTTACGTAAATGAGATTTCTGAATTAAATTTTCATTCAATTTGCAAAAACTTCTAAAAACATGTTTTCACTTTGTCATTATGGGGTAGTGTGTAGACAGGTGAGATTTTTATTTTAATCTATTTTGAATTCAGGCTGTAACACAACAAAATGTGGAATAAGTCAAGGAGCATGAATACTTTCTGAAGGCACTGTAAATGGCCAAATAAAAGTGTGAAGTAAATGCAAAAAATATTATTTATTAATATTATATTTCTGTGTATACATCAATGTAAAGTTTTAGGGCTTTAAATAATAGATATTAGAAATGAATGTGTGTCGGGGGGAAGGCGCGTACTGGGACCGAGAGCCAAAAAAGTTTGGGAACCCCTGCAGTAGAGTACAGTACACTATAATTTACTGAACTCAGGTTCTGCCAACTAAGGTGTGTGTGTGAGAGCGAGAGAGCGAGTCTTTCTGTAGTTTGGTTGTTGTACATATGAATGGTCCCCATCTGAACAATAATAATGCACTTGGACTGGCCGACCCAGAGGTCAAGACGGAGCTGGCCCTGGACTTGAGGTAAGGTAGCTGTCTCCTGGGTAGATGTACATCCAACACGGTCCTCAACCTTGATTTCTCATAAAAGCACACACATTCTTTCAGGTTACAGACCACGTAACTAGGCCTAGGAGTCCTAGACAAAGCGAGTGCAACAATATCCGTAGGCTAGTTATTGGTTTTGTAACAATACCCAAACATGCAAAGGAGGATATTACATTTTTCAATGTTTGTGTAGCTATTCAGGACACATCCCCATGAAGAAAATTACATTCATAACTATGCGTTTCTGTATAGTACAAATCATGGACCCATGATGTCATTCTGTTACCGTCATTCTGATAGAGTGTTCAATAACCAAAAGAAGTCAAATTTAAGGTGTCATTATAGCTGACTCCCCATTCCTTCCGCAGACATATTTGAATCTAGATTCGGGGTAGATATTTAACAGTTTTTGGAAAACATGGTCAAATCAAATTTTGGGATATTTAACCATCATTCTGTTACCAAACTTTACATCTGCCCTGTCCTTTGAGTAAATGTGTTCTTTTGCAAAATTTTTACTGGACATTTTTGAAATTAGTCCTTGAGCAAAATGTGTCCTTGTGCACAGAGTTGTATGGTTTGTTTAATTTTGTAATCAATGGCTTTTGTGTGGCATCATTTTAAAGTGACACATTTTCAAGTCTTGGCGTCATTCTGTTACCATGGAATTGTCGACACACACATTCCGAACAAAAATATAAACGCAACGTGTAAAGTGTTGGTCCCATATTTCATGAGCTGAAATAAAAATGAATAAATAAAAAAAATWGCATGCAATTGGCATGCTGACTGTAGGAATGTCCACCAGAGCTGTTGCCAGAGATTTGAATGTATAATTCTCTACCATAAACTGACTCCTACATCTCCTACATACATTTAGAGAATTTGGCAGTGCGTCCAACTGGCCTCACAACCGCAGACCACATGTAACCACACAAGCCAAGGACCGTTTAAAATTGTTGCATATATTTTTGCATATATACAGTGGTGAGAACAAGTATTTGATACACTGCCGATTTTGCAGGTTTTCCTACTTACAAAGCATGAAGAGGTCTGTAATTTTTATCATAGGTACACTTCAACTGTGAGAGACGGAATCTAAAACAAAAATCCAGAAAATCACATTGTATGATTTTTAAGTAATTAAATTGCATTTTATTGCGTGACATAAGTATTTGATCACCTACCAACCAGTAAGAATTCCGGCTCTCACAGACCTGTTAGTTTTTCTTTTAGAAGCCCTCCTGTTCTCCACTCATTACCTGTATTAACTGCACCTGTTTGAACTTGTTACCTGTATAAAAGACACCTGTACACACACTCAATCAAACAGACTCCAACTCTCACCAATGGCCAAGACCAGAGAGCTGGTGTAAGGACATCAGGGATAAAATTGTAGACCTGCACAAGGCTGGGATGGCTACAGGACAATAGGCAAGCAGCTTGGTGAGAAGGCAACAACTGTTGGCGCAATTATTAGAAAATAGAAGAAAATAGAAGAAGTTCAAGATGATGGTCAATCACCCTCGGTCTGGGGCTCCATGCAAGATCTCACCTCGTGGGCATCAATGATCATGAGGAAGGTGAGGGATCAGCCAGAACTACACGGCAGGACCTGGTCAATGACCTGAAGAGAGCTGGGACCACAGTCTCAAAGAAAACCATTAGTAACACACTACGCCGTCATGGATTAAAATCCTGCAGCGCACACAAGGTCCCCTGCTCAAGCAGGCGCATGTCCAGGCCCGTCTGAAGTTTGCCAATGACCATCTGGATGATCCAGAGGAGGAATGGGAGAAGGTCATGTGGTCTGATGATTCAAAAATAGAGCTTTTTGGTCTAAACTCCACTCGCCGTGTTTGGAGGAAGAAGAAGATGAGTACAACCCCAAGCACAATCCCAACCGTTGAAAGCATGGAGGTGGAAACATCATTCTTTGGGGATGCTTTTCTGCAAAGGGGACAGGACGACTGCACCGTATTGAGGGGAGGATGGATGGGGCCATGTATTGCGAGATCTTAGCCAACAACCTCCTTCCCTCAGTAAGAGCATTGATGATGGGTCGTGGCTGGGTCTTCCAGCATGACAACGACCCGAAACACACAGCCAGGGCAACTAAGGAGTGGCTCCGTAAGAAGTATCTCTAGGTCCTGGAGTGGCCTAGCCAGTCTCCAGACCTGAACCCAATAGAAAATCTTTGGAGGGAGCTGAAAGTCCGTATTGCCCAGCGACAGCCCCGAAACCTGAAGGATCTGGAGAAGRTCTGTATGGAGGAGTGGGCCAAAATCCCTGCTGCAGTGTGTGCAAACCTGGTCAAGAACTACAGGAAACGTATGATCTCTGTAATTGCAAACAAAGGATTCTGTACCAAATATTAAGTTCTGCTTTTCTGATGTATCAAATACTTATGTCATGCAATAAAATGCTAATTAATTACTTAAAAATCATACAATGTGATTTTCGGGATTTTTGTTTTAGATTCCGTCTCTCACAGTTGAAGTGTACATATGATAAAAATTACAGACCTCTACATGCTTTTTAAGTAGGAAAATCTGCAAAATCGGCAGTGTATCAAATACTTGTTCTCCCCACTGTATATATATATATATATATATAATTATTTTTGTAGTTTTTATTTTATCCACTTTGAGATTATTATTGTGTAATGAAAAGCACTTTACAAATGTAATACATTATTATAGTGGAAATGTCTTGGTTACTAAACTTTGCATGATTTTGTCCTGAGAGCCTAACGCAACTTCCCCAGCCAGTCAGATGAACTCGTGGATATCATTTTTATGTCTCTGCGTGCAGTTTGAAAGAAGTTGCTAAGTAGCGCTAGCTCTATTGCTAACTGGCGTAAGTGCAATTGCTGGAAGTCTATGGGTATCTGCTAGTACGTTAACGCTAGTTAGCATTGGTTTGCGAAACTACCTCTAACTTCTGTTACGAGATGTTGCCACGCCAATAGATGGCGCTGCTGTTGTGTATTTTACTGTAGTGAGGAGTGAGCTAAATTAGGCATTACGCACTGAATGGAGCTGTACGCATGCTACCCAAAGATGCTGAAGTAAAGACATTCTTATCAACATTAACTTATTGTATTGAATAATCAGCATACAAAACAACTTCCTTTATACTGGACACCGATACATAAAAATGGTATCCACAAATTAATCTAACTCTGGGGAAGTAGATAACGGGCATCAATGACAAAATCCCGAAGTATCCCCTTTAAATTTAGGTGGCTGTTGGTCATAATATTTTGAAGGCATAACGTCATTTGTGTAAATAAACTACMGGCAATCCATCAGAAAGCATTTTAGGTTGCAGGAGAGGGCTAAATCAAGTAATTTGAGGACGTTTTGTTATGTTTATTCTTCTAGAGAAAAGGGATTGTCACAAAATGTACCCAACGTTAGGCACATATCTTCCTTACGCTGTCTGACAAGCCAAATAACCAGCCATGATCTTACCATATAAACTGCTTTTTCGCAAAGGTGGCAAAGCATGTTAGCTAGCTAACGTTAGCTACTAATGTTACTTTGAGCATTGTCTAAAGCTGACCTTTCTAAACCAGTTGGCTAACAACTAACATTAACTAGTAATAAATGCTATGCACCTCGACTACTTTTGTGGAAGCAAAAAGCCGACGGAGGCAAGCAAAGGTCCAGGAAGTGCGTTTACTTAGCTACCCACTAGTAAGACTGTCAGCAAGAAAACTTGTCAAAGTTGTAGCTCGCAAGATGATTCGTTAGCCGCTACCATTAACTACCTGGTGTTATGATTCCATAGCTAACGTTAGCTAGCTACCTCTAGCTACCTCTCTACGCATCTCATAACATTACGGATTTACATGTTCGCAAGTTAGTTACCTAACGTTAGCTATTTGACTTGACGATGCATAGTTATGCCGATACGTTTACAGATGGCAACTAACGTTAGCCGAGTTGGCTAGTACAAACTCACAGTAATAAGCCACGACAGGATCCCTCTTCTCATGTTCCTGTGCAGTTCTTAGATAGTGCTGAATGGCTTTTAGCTGTGGTGGAAGAGCCATCTCTAAGAATATCAATAACACTAACTATAACAGATTAACCAACAATCGAAATGTGGATCGTTAGCTCTAAAAAGTGTTCCTAATATCGAAGAATTCTTCTGCTCCTTGTTCAATACGTATAGCGCCATCTCCAGGACCGGAGGACTATCAAAGCAAAACAGCATCATATTGATATATTCATTACTGTGTACTGCAATGCATACCACTTGTAATCTCAAGAGCTGTGTAGCCAACAATATTATAATATGAATGTAATAACAATCAATGAGAATTATGGCATACCTGTGCAGTAAACTGTCATCAAGGAACTGCATGCAGCTTGTGGTTTGGGGAGTTGTTCGACACCACAATGATCTGCTGTGATTACACTGCATATTCACCTTTCCCCCCCCAAGAGATAGCATGGGGCTATCATAAACACTGGGTATGTATAGAAAACAACTGAAACTGGGCATGCAGCTGTCCTGTTATTGTAGGATTGCTTTGTCAATACAAAAAAATGTCAGTACAAAAAAGCTGCAGCATAGCACCACCTCTAACAACAACAAAGAAATCATCTAACTGATACTTTTGAAACGTAAGAAAATGTTTGATCCTGAGCTAAAAAGCAACACAGACAGATTTTTTTGGGAAACATCATACTGTACAACAATATTGTCCTAAGATATGTGTTGGTCATAAAATGTGCCCCTTTTATTAAACAAAGCTGAGATGTTTTATGCATTTTATAAAGAACACTCAGTCAAAACAGACAATAGATGTAATTAAATTAAATTACGCTAAGAAATGTAAACATTGCAAGCAAACATTAGTAAAAATAAAAAACCTACGTAACAGATATGGGTCCTTGTGGGGTATTTCAGAATGCAGGACTAATTACTTTGTGAGCTAGATATTCATAGTTTCTATCAAGCCTGATTTCTGATTAATAAAGGTAACTGGATTTGAGCTTATTTCAAGTTCAACATCTCTTTCAACAATACATTCCGCAGAATTTCAGACTGTGTATACCGGAATTAGCTTGATAACTAATTGATCCCACTTCCCCAAAATACTCCTCAGATTTACTGACAACCAAATGAATGTCATTGCTTCTTTTAACAGTTACCTCAGCTTTTTATACAAAATGAAAGAGGCAAACTTTAAAACTATCCAGCTGTCACAAATACCAGAAAGCAGTATGCCATATTGTACCTGAGATGATACATTTAGCTGAAAATAATAACAAAAGTTGGATGGATGCCTGATAATAACTTACAGATACAAAACAAAAGAGGTAATCATTTTCAGTACAGCAACAGCACAGGGTTAAATCAAAAGCATAATACTACAAGCTATGAAAAGGGTCTTAAAATAGTCAAATATATGGGTTAACTATTCACACTGTGACCAGCAGACTTATCAGCAAATACACTTAAATCTACAGTGATGTGCAGAATCTGCATGATAAATCTGGTAGCATGGAAACCCATCTTCTTTAACTGTTATTGATACCATTCCTATATATAGTATTTCAAAACCTTAATTTCACAATCAAAGGATGTGCAAAAAATCGTTCAAATTTAAAACTAATTTGAGAACCTTTATATAGTCCGGAACTTCAATTCATACAAATGTACAATTACTAATTTATTATGAACTAAAAATAATAAAGGCCAAATATTGAAATCAAATCTAAGCTTCATTAGGTGAAATTTTTGCCTGCCTTTTTTTCATTTGAAGGCATAGTCCAAATGCCTTAAAATGACCCATTTTCAGCTTGTGTCGTAGGGTATCAGGATGTTACCATTGATGACATGACATTGGCCATATGTTGTACTGGACAATTAGATTACATTACTGTGGGATGTAGGTTTGTCTATAGGTGTCACGAATCCCGCCGAGGATGGTGCCTCTTCCTGTTCGGGCGGCGCTCGGCGGTCGTCGTCACCGGCCTACTAGCTGCCATCGATTCTTTTCTTTTTGTTTCTGTTAGTTTGGGCTGATTGGGTGCACCTGTTTTGAGTTTAGTTTGGTGGGTAGGCTATTTAAGGGTAGGTAGACCGCTGGCTGTTGTGCGGGCTTGTATTCTGTTATGTTGGTGTTGGATTTGTATGTGGATTTTTGTAATTTTCTCGGAACAGTTTAGTCCGATGTTTTTGGACTCATCTTTTCATGCGCCCGTGTGTTTTAGGGCATGATCGTTTTCCCTGTGTATTGGAAAATTAAATCCACGTTTCTTGAAACCTGTTCTCTGCGCTTGACTTCATCCACCCAGTTCTCCTAGCAGCTCTGACAATAGGCCCCTAAGAAGACTACAACAATGCTATAACACTTTTCACTGGGTACAAATACTGAAGTATGGATGTGGAAAATATTAGAATTACTGGTAACACATTTCTTTCTTATGTGGGCCAATGATTGAAAGCTGCATATGTCACAACAATATCATTAGTCTATTGACAAAATAAGGTTTAAATCTGTGTGACTTGACTTAAACAATGGGATTATGGAAAGAAGTGTCTGAGTGTCGACTCCCAACMAAAAAAAGCAGAGGTATGTAGTTTTCGGCCTTGGTGTCCATGCGAGACCTGGATAGACACACAGAAACTTGAAATATGACCAATTACTCTGTAGCAAATAACACACAGGTCATTGATTGGTCAAATAACCCAATCTCCTACAGAGTATCTCAAATATCTCAGCAACACACAGCAGCACCGTGATCCCAGTGAAAGTGTACATTGCACTTAAAAATATGGTCTTTTCAAAGTGTTCCGGCACCATGCATTTTGTGACATTGAACGTCTTTTCTAGGGCACTGGCATCACACATGTAGAGTGGGTGAACCTGGAAACCAAAGAGATGGCTCTGCAACCAAAAAGCGATGACTTCCAGAATAATTCTTAGTAGGACAGAGATGATGTAGAAGACAGTGTATGTAGGTCTCTGAAGGATTTCCTCCTGGTCAATGTTTTTACAGGCAGCATAGAGATGAAATACAGCTCCAGGGACTAAAACAGTTACCAACTGCAATGCCCAGAATACCTGCAAGCAGAATAACATTCTGGCTAGTGGAAAAACGAACTATTCACAAGTCCACATTGAACAACAGCACATCTTTGAGTCCCTCTGTTAATGACGTTGTTGTTTACATTGACTTCAACTGGAACTTAATGACTGGAATGAATACTGTTGGGTTTAAATCACATTATACAATATCATCAGAATATTATAACGATGGTAGAGTGAAAATTCACAACTGTTTGTGGATCCTGACATATTACCCATGGTTTCTGTCTAGCTTGTATTCTAATATCAGATAAGTGAATGCAGGAAGCTGTCTTACCTGAGGTGTTATCGGCCTAAATTGGTTGTAACAGTAGAGATTTAACTCCCTCCTGTCTGGATCACAGCTGAAATGGAGAGCTTCATTGCCATAGACTGCAAAGCCCAGGACGCCCAGAAAGAACATCCGAACAGAGCCAAAGAACAGTGTGTGGAACTGGCCTATCACTGTCGGAGGCCTGAGCTAAAACAAACACACAGACACAGAAAAACGCTTTAAAACAGCATTTGTTTGTAAAACATTTTAAAAAATTGTGTGAAAACTGATTGAGGAAGCAGAAGTATGATTATCATTTCATGAATTACACAAACATTTGTGAACAGATGACACATTGGAATACACCACCCTCATGAAATAATTGCAGATGGACCAAATATCAGATCTAAATTAAACAATTTCAAACATGCTTATTAATCAGTAATGCATGGAGTATTTTGGCAATAGGTTATCTGTCATGTTTCAAACACAAACCTATTCTGAAAATAGGATATTTACTCTGCTATATGTAACACTTAGTCATCTATCAACAAATGCAACAGTCTATCCATTCTATTGTACAGGTAGATGATATGAATGAATAATTCAGAGAACTCACTGGGCTCAAAGTGACCACGACCATCGTCCAATATTCTATATATTCTTGGTATCACAATACTTACACATCCTTCGTAAAAGTTCTTAATGTAGTTTAAAGACATGACTTGGCTGCTATTCTCCCAGTTCAATTATTGTAACCTGGGGGTCATTGTCAATCTGCTGGCATCAGGCAAAGCCAACAATAAGTCTGAAGCTCCTAATGACCTTTTGCCGCTGAAAGCCCTTGTCAATGCATATTTGTCTTTTATCCGTGGTGCCTTCATCAATTTACCCACTCAGTAGAAAAAAGACAACAGAAAGGAAAAACAAAGGCACGGGGCATGTGTTCGGCCCATAATCCCCATTTAACAAAGTCAGCGAAAAAAAATATTTGTAAAACACAATAGGAGAGAAAACAAAATAGTAAAATACAATAGTGGCACTTGAGTGTTATTTTGAGCTTCCAACTGAACAATATGAGATAAATTGTGTTTGAAAGTTAGTTTTATAACTCCATCTAAAGAATTTGCATGTCAATTTCCACCTCCATTAGTTTTTAATTTCACGGATGACATTTGAAATGATAATTGTAGAGAAGTGATTTAGGAGCTACTGAACAGCTTCTGACAAAGGAGCATTTATAAAATACACATTTCAGCGAAACTTTTATAATCTTTGAGTAAATTAACTCGGAATAATTTCACTGACATATTTGTACTGACATGAGGCACACGAACAAGTGATTTATATAACTACGCAGTCAAAAGGAACTTCTCCCTGTTGGAACATCRCGATACACACCCTGCACTGTAAGTAGCCTACATCTGAAAGATCATTCACCAAGTTGTCCCAGCTTCAACAAGCTAGAGCAAAAACACAGCAGGAAAACACGACAAAATAAACAAAGCAGGTAATAAAATGAAGTCCACACACCAACCGTAATCCAGGCGGAGTGCTGTTCATTCCCCCTCTCAATCAGAGCTTGGGTCCTACACTCATGCCACTCTTGCACTCCCAGGGAGAGACCTGCTGGAAGAGTACCATGATGGATGCGTTTATTTTACTGAACGCGTACTTGTCAGAGCACAAACAACAAACCAATAAGCAAAGCATCAATGAGATCAGGCATTTGGAACTGTCAATAGAGAGAGAGAGCATAATGGACAGAGGTACTATTACTTAAATAAAGATAACACCGTCCCGCAAACATCCAGAGAGAGCACGTGGTCCACACGACGCAATCACTCAGCTGTTCCTGTCCTCATCAGTCAGCGTAAAAAGCAACATCCTACCTGAGGGACATAAATGACTGCTCTACCACGGACGTATATCATATGTGACCCGTTTCAGGAAACTAGGCGGTAACTTCGATAGGTAACACACACAAACATAAGGACAAGGCATAGGCCTATAACTCAATAAATATAATAGCCTACACCTGCATTAACTATGAGTGGTCTGAATTGGAATCCGTTTTACGCACAAACTGATAGAAAACAACAGTAGACCACATTGATATGGACATTCTCCAAGGCATTGGCATTTAAAGCAGGTGTTTCTGTGACAGGCCTACAGTTGAAGGGGTTTCAGTCGTTGCCAATTTATTAAATAAACGTTCAAATGCAACTCACAGCCGTAACCATTTCCATTGGCACTGCAGACTGCAGAGCTCTGCATAGATAGACAGAGACGAATACGTTTAGTATAAAATGGCTTCATTCGTATTAATCAGTCATGGCAAAGCACGGTGAATATTACATAATTGCAAATGTGCTTTCCTGATTGTAAATTATAAAGTATCGATTTGCCCCAAGTGCACTGCACTGTAGCCTATGCTCCATATAAATGTTTCTTAATATGATGCATGTGCCAGTAGATGTCACTAAACAAGCACACACGATTTGGGAAAGCATCACAACAAATAAAACGGTCGAGCACATTAAAGAACGACTGAACATTCCGATTCCTCATGTRTTTCTCTGTTGCCCATTATGAAAAACTAAATTTCCGTCTTGGGGGTGTGGTGGTTCGATGTGGCAGTTTTGGATATTTGTCCCACATGAGACACCATAGCAACTAACCAGAATCGCTTCCTCAAAATAGTCAGAATGAATAACTCAAGAAAGCTGTAATTAATTTGGACATTTTTTGTGGTGCAATTTTACATATAGCTAAGGCAGCGTTTCCCTAACTCGGTCCTCGGGAATCCAAGGGGTACACGTTTTGGTTTTGGCCTTAGCACTACACAGCTGATTCAAATAATCAAATATTGATGAGTCAATTATTTGAATCAGCTGTAAAGTGCTAGGGCAAAACCCCCAAAGGGCACCCCTTGTAGTCCCCAGGACCGAGTTTGGGAACACGGAGTTTAGGTGTTTGGTGCCATATTTCTTAAGTTAAAAAAAATGCATTAGGTGTTGTCTTATGTAAACAAAGTCTGATCCGCTACGCAGGTCTGTCTGACTGTCTCGAGTTCACACTGCACGTCCTTAGCCCAGGGCTAAGGAAATTTTAGCCCTGGGCTAAGCGTCTGTTCACACTTGTGCATTCTTGGGCTAGCACCAACCTTAGCTCACGGCTAGCTGGCCCTGCTCTGGAGCAGGGTTAGCACAGACTTCAGGCAAGCACCAGAAACACAGTGCCAAAATAGCCAGTGTGAAACGAAGTCAAGAACAACACACAGAATCACAAAAGCTACACACTCAATTTGCATATGCTTGTGATGCGTTCTGCACGCTATTTTATAAGTAAATGTATAGACCCCTTTCTGTGTTTGCAAACATTGTCGGTGGCAGAACACAGTTCTTATACATTTACATTTAACATTTAAGTCATTTAGCAGACGCTCTTATCCAGAGCGACTTACAAGTTGGTGCATTCACCTTATGATATCCAGTGGAACAACCACTTTACAATAGTGCATCTAACTATTTTAAGAGGGGGGGGGTTAGAAGGATTACTTTATCCTATCCTAGGTATTCCTTAAAGAGGTGGGGTTTCAGGTGTTTCCGGAAGGTGGTGATTGACTCCGCTGACCTGGCGTCGTGGGGGAGTTTGTTCCACCATTGGGGTGCCAGAGCAGCGAACAGTTTTGACTGGGCTGAGCGGGAGCTGTACTTCCTCAGAGGTAGGGAGGCGAGCAGGCCAGAGGTGGATGAACGCAGTGCCCTTGTTTGGGTGTAGGGCCTGATCAGAGCCTGAAGGTACGGAGGTGCCGTTCCCCTCACAGCTCCGTAGGCAAGCACCATGGTCTTGTAGCGGATGCGAGCTTCAACTGGAAGCCAGTGGAGAGAGCGGAGGAGCGGGGTGACGTGAGAGAACTTGGGAAGGTTGAACACCAGACGGGCTGCGGCGTTCTGGATGAGTTGTAGGGGTTTAATGGCACAGGCAGGGAGCCCAGCCAACAGCGAGTTGCAGTAATCCAGACGGGAGATGACAAGTGCCTGGATTAGGACCTGCGCCGCTTCCTGTGTGAGGCAGGGTCGTACTCTGCGAATGTTGTAGAGCATGAACCTACAGGAACGGGTCACCGCCTTGATGATAGAATGCCAGCAAAAGAGAGCTTCTATTTACATGTTGCTTATGAGTGCATTTCATACTACTTTTGGATTGATTGGATTTTACGGCTCATATGAACGTCCTGCTTAATATAATGTTGTGTCAACATCGCAAATCAACTGCATTATATATTTTTTAAACACTTCAACCTCAACCAGTAAAATGGCTATTTTGCTACAGCCTGTCAATGAATGTTAGCATTCTAGCTAACAACTGCTGCATTAAGTTATTTTGCAAAGATTAATACCAAATATAATCTTAGCGACWGTTCAAGCTATAATCAAACATAAATGTAAGAATATGAGAAACCCAAGTAATAAAAATGTAACTCTAGGCTATATTGATGGTGATGGCTTTCTTACTGCAGCCAAGATTTGCGCGCATCTGTGCATGATGTCAGTGTGTCATGTACTGGAAAGGGGTCTATACTATTTCATCCTTATGTAGGAGAGTTATTCCATCAAACTTCAAATTATTAGAATAGTACACAACGCAGGACAGAACATCCAGGTTGAGGGTCAGTGGCCCAAGACCGCAAACAGGAATATTCCAAGTTCAGACAGAAAGGGTGAGTCAGATCGCTATGATCGCCAGGAACTTTACTTTTGGTGTATATTTTTAATTGTTGCGCTACTGGTGCTGCCTGTTGRTGTTAGGTCGCCATCTACAGTAGCTGAATGATGTTAACATCTTCGGGTTTGTTTCATTAAATGTATTTTATTTCATCTGGGTGCTTGCGTCACCTACTAACACCCTGGTACTACCCGTAGCTCCCGTTCTCCTCAGTCCGAGAAAACGGAGAAAAGTGTGTTGCAGATTACTCCTTTGTAGAAGTCCATAACGTGAAATAAATAAAACATCCCAAGGTTAATGCTGTAGATATTGTTATAAGGGAGTGTGAGACTATTGAAACATGTAACTTTCAGAGTTGTATTGTTGTTATTAATATAGTTTACAGAGTGCTAAAAGTGCTGCTGTTGCTAGCTAGCATGCCTTTCTGTGATGCAGACGGTTAGCTGAGCTGGTGCTGGCGTTGCATTATGGGAGATGTAGTTTTGGCCCTCTAAGGCCTGAATGGGATAGAGGCGATTTCACATTGTAACTTGTTTGTGTTGCAGTGTTTTTGTACACGAGTTGTTGTATTTTGGTACTGTCAACACTGAAAGCACCTAGCAATGTATTGGGGATGTGAGACAGGATATGTATTTTTATTTCTTCATGCTCCTGTATAGAACAACTTGTCAGATGGTGCATTGGAGACTGATGTGTTCCTGTCCTGTCTTTTCACAATACTATTGCAGGTATGGTTCCATTGTCTAAGAATTAAGATTATACATTGGTGGTATTAAGGACTGGTTATTATTTTTATACTATACATTATGGCTTTATGTATGAATGTGATGTGTGTGAGTCCGAGAAAACACTGAGAGAGAWAGAACAACTTGTYAGATGGTGCATTGGAGACTGATGTGTTCCTGTCCTGTCTTTTCACAATACTATTGCAGATCAACATAAAAGCCAAAAAGACAGCCTTGGTGTCGCTCTTCATTTCTTGGTTCTCCTATGGTACATATAAAACCCGCTACAGATTGGTGCCGTGACCCGGATCAACAGATCAGCTGCAGCAGATCGCCGGGGGACCCCTACACAGAACTGGATCGACATCACACGTTTATAACATTTGAGGGAAAGGTGAACTTTGGACAATATGTTGCATACACCTCAGTTGTATGAGATTACAGAACAGGAGAGAGAAGACGTATCAGGTGTTGGTGATAACAATGTACATGTTACTCCGGTTGGTGTTACTGTGAGAGATCCACAAGGTATTGCCACTGGGGTGGGGCGGGGGGCTCAGTTGGCCAGTATGGTGGAACATAGTGCTAGAGCCAGTCCTCTTAGATACCCAGCAGTCAATTCTAGAGTGCCAAGTGTTAGCAGTAGCCAACCAGGCAACAATAACAGTGAAGAGTCCCAGAAGGCCATAGGGGGTGAAAATGAAAACCGAACCCAATTGCAAGCCCTAGCAGAGTTAGTCAAACAACTGGGCAGTGAAATAGGAAATCAAGTTGCCGCTCGTCTAGCAGGGGCTGGTCCAAGCACTCCCCCTCCTCAACCTAATTCTGAAGTCAGACGTCAGAGAACCACCCCACTTCCGGGGTGATAGCACAGACCGGTGCACAGTGACTGAATGGCAAGAACTTATGCAAGCTTACTTGAAAAAGAAGGGATGCAGTATATCAGAACAGGGGCAAGAGATACAGGACAGACTGATGGGGCGGGCTAAAGACATAGTCAGAATTGAGCTCCGTGGAAACCCTCTTGTTAACATAAGCAGAGACCCTGAAGCCATAGATACTATCTTGAGGCAGCACTTTGGAGAAGCAATCTCATCTACAATTCCATTAGGATACTTCTATGAAACCTTACCAAGACAGTCAGAGAGCTGCTTGGGTTATTGGGTTAGACTGAACAAAGCAATTGACCTTGCCAATGAGTGCTTGCAAAGACAGGGAAAAAGAGTGGATGATCCAGGTCATGAGGTGACCATGATGTTTGTTAAGCACTGCCCTGATCCAGCACTATATGCCACTCTTAGGTGCAGGCCTATTGAAAATTGGACCGTTGGAGTTTTGCAGGCAATGATTGACAGCAAATCACAGAGACAAACAGTCARCCAGACACATGGCGCAAAGTACTGCCAAGGTAGAAGTTGTGATGACCCCCGACGCTTGAGGAGGGTTTATGCTTCAAATGTCACAGGAYAGGCCACAGAGGCTTTGAATGTCCAGCAAGAAAAGTTGGAGAGGCAACTGCCGAGGCTCCTCCTGGGCCTGCTTTAAACTAACATGCTCACGCCAAGAGGGGGGCAGTGTGGGTGAACATGTTACACCCCCACAGAAAACCACAGATATAAGGACTGGAAACACAATGAAAACTGAGGCGATTTGTCCGAAAATAGAGAGTAATGACTGTCTTTTCTATGTTCCAGTAATGGTGCAAGAAATTGTAGAACTTCAAGCTCTGATAGATAGTGGGTCTATGACCTGCACGTTAAGTGAGTCAGCTGAAGACACACTTCTGAGATGTAATGTGATAAAACCAGAGTCTAGAAAGCCAACTTAAGTAGTTCTTGTAGGCTGTGGGGGCAACCCACAGAATWTGAATATGACTTGAACATTGATCTTTCTGTTTTAGTTGTACCTGGACAGACAGACGACATGATAGTTGGATAGAACGCCATACAACACATAATGCAACAGGTTAAGAAAACAAAATGGTATTGGGACAGCCTCTCCAAACCTGCCAAAGGACATCCACATGGACTTTTACTCAGCATGCTAGCCAACGTGAACCGCTGGCACGGTGACAAAATACCAGAAAAAGTGGGAACTGTAATGCTCAAGCAGAGTGTGACTCTCATGCCTCAACATGAACATTTGGTCTGGAGAAAACTGAAAGAAAAGGTGCCGCTATCAGTTGGTAGTACTGTAGTCAAAGAGGCCACTACAGCACGATCTGCACCAAGAAATGTCCTAGTAGGATGCACTGTATGTCCTTTGAGAGGTGTGGGTCCCCATGAAAGTGATCAACATGTTGGAACACCCTATTGTTCTCCGCCGTAACACCAAGTTGGCTGATGTGCACCCATGCCTAGCCCTAGAAGATCTTGAGCTCTATGCCAACCCAGTAAGGTCCAGTCTGCTCTTTAGAATGTCACCCAAGCTGGGGAAGAATGTTCAGTTAGTGGGAAAAGGGCAAAGGAGTATCTACAAAAGTTGGAAGAGATGGGCTTAACAGAAGTTGACAGGGTCCTGTGAAGTGTCTGACATGTGGAAAGGAAAACTAGTGGGCCTTATTGCTCAGTATGAAGGCATCTTCTCCAGGGAACGACTTAACTGTGGAGAAGCGAAGAACATCATCCACCGTATCCGACTCAAAGATGAAAAGCCTTTCAGGCTGCCGTACAGGAGGGTCTCTCCATCCAACTACCAGAAACTGAGGCAGACGGAGGGAATGGAGGAGCGGGGCATCATCCGAAAGTCCAGTAGTGAGTGGGCCTYCCCCTTGTCCTGGTTTGGAAGCCGTCAGGAGAGTTGAGAATTTGCACTGATTTCAGATGGTTGAACCAGAGGACAGAGAAAGATGCATACCCATTGCCCCATCAAGCCGATGCTCTCGCTGCTATGGGAGGGAACTGCTTCTTAAGTACTATGGATTTGACTTTGGGGTTCTACAACATCACCATACATGAAGATGACCGCAAGTACACAGCGTGCACAACACCCACAGGTTTATTTGAGTATAACAGAATGGCTCAGGGGTTATGTAACAGCCCAGCAACATTCGCCAGAATGATGACCTCTTCGGCGACCAGAACTACTTGTCCCTCCTGTGCTACTTGGATGATCTCCTGGTTTTCGGGAAGAGTGAGCAGGAAGCCCTGGACCGTCTTGAAATGGTGTTCTCCCGCCTTAAGGAACACAACCTGAAGCTAGTGAGAGAAAGAAAAAAAAACTCAGAAAATCTGTCAAGTTTTTAGCCATATCGTCACGGCAATCATGTCTGCAATCAATGACATCACAGCAGCTGACCTGATGGAAAATTATGGGAAAACGCATTCACCCACCAAAGTCAGATCATTTCTTGGTATGGCAAACTATTATTCCCACTTCATTGTGAGTTTCTCAGGTTTAGCCAAACCACTGTTTCATCTGACTGCAGGACAGAAAAGTAAGCGGAAAGGAGAAAAACCTCACGGCGGGGCCCTAAAACATCTGAAACCTGAAGGCTGGACTGAATGTGAGGAGGCGCTGGAGAAGCTAAAGGTTGCAGTCYCCCAAACAGCTGTGCTGGCTCACCCAGACTTTAGCAGACCGTTTCTCCTATCAACAGATGCATCAATGGATGGCTTAGGTGCAGTACTTAGCCAGGCATTTGAGGGTGAGAGTAGGCCCAGACCAGTAGCCTTTGCAAGCAAGACTTTGTCGAGGTCCCAGTCCCGTTACCCAGCACACAGATTAGAGTTCTTCGCTCTTATGTGGGCTGTGTGTGATAAGTTCACCCATTGGCTGAAGGGGAATAGATTCACAGTCCTAACAGATAACAACSCCCTGACATATATAATGACGAAACCAAAGCTAGACGCCTGTGAGCAACAGTGGGTCTCTAAACTGGCCCCCTTTGACTTTAAGTACATCCCCAGGCCTCAGAATGTCCCAGCAGACCTGCTTAGTCGACAGCCGTTCGTTGGAGCTAGGAAGGCGAGTGAGTTCCCAGAGGATGTGACTTCAAAGTCCATCCAGGACGCATTCAAACTGTCAGTCAATATCCAAGGTGGTGAGATCCTGGCTCAAGTCTCTTCTGAAGGAGTAAAAGCAGTTTTGGAATCCTGTCTGGAGTGGGGTGCGAGTGTGCCAGTGCACAACTTCCAATTAGCCCAGTATTCTGCCAGCATCCTTCAGCATGAAGGGGGAGCGGCTACTCTTCCAGTCCTTTCTTCTGATGTGATACGAAGAAAACAGAAGGCGGATCAGGTGCTGGCCCGAGTGGCGTACTTTGTTGAGAGGAGGAGGAGACCTTCGCGGAGARAGAGGGCTCATGAGACTGCCCAAGTGTTGAGAATGCTGAAGCATTGGGATAAACTCGAAATCAAGGACGAGATCCTCTACCGAAGATCTAAGGACAGAGTTGTCAAGAAGAGGTACCAGCTGGTGGTGTCAGACTCCCTTAAAGCCATCGTTCTGAGGGGAACCCATGRCGAAGCCGGCCACCAAGGCCAGACTAGAACACTCCATTTGGTACGTCAAAGGTTCTTCTGGACTGGAATGGAAGAGGAAGTGAAGAAGTATGTCTCCTACTGTAAGCGCTGTGTGGTTGGCAAGACAATGGAGCCAGAGGCTAGGGCACCTTTGGAATCTATACAGACCAGCACAGCGTTAGAACTGGTGTGCATAGACTTCTGGTCAGCAGAAGGAAGGGATGGAGAGAGCGTTGATGTACTCGTCATCACAGACCATTTTACGAAGCTGGCACATGCGTTTCCTTGCCCGAACCAGACAGCAAAGGTGGTTGCCCAGAAGTTATGAAACCAGTTCTTCTGTGTCTATGGGTTTCCCCAGCGGATACACTCTGACAAAGAAGCAAACATTGAGAGTCACTTAATCTCAGAATTGCTACAAGAGTCTGGAGTCAAAAAGTCCCATACCACTCCATATCATCCTATGAGCAACGGTCAGATGGTAAGATTCAACCGCACGCTCGGTAACATGGTCCGATTGTTGCCAGCGAGAGCAAAAGAAAGATGGCCCATGATGATACAGACACTCACCTTCTCATACAACTGTACCACACACGAAACGACAGGATTCACACCATTCTTCCTGATGTTCGGACGAATTCCACGGCTGCCAGTGGACATCATGTTTGGAAGTACCTTGAAAAACGAAGACGCGTTCCAAAAGGACCTGCGAGAGGCTGTCAGGATCGCTCAGGCCAACACCACCGAAGCTCAGAAAAAGCAAGCAAGGCAGTATAACAAGAGAGTGAAAGGCACTGCCCTGGAGATTGGAGACCGAGTTCTCTTGGCAAACCGAAAGGAAAGAGGAAAAGGTAAACTTGCCGAATTGTGGGATTCAACGGTCTATGTGATCACTTGGACAGACCCGTCTGTGCACATCTACAGAGTCAAAGATCCGACTACCAAGAAGAGTAAGGTAGTTCATCGAAACTTCATACTGCCAGTGAACTTCCTGCCGGTGGGACAGACAGACGAGATGTCCACAGTAGCCTCTMCTGCTTCAGAAGAGGACATAAACGCAGACAGCGGTGACGAAAGACCGATATTCGATGTGGATGAGGATCCAGAGGATCTAAGGACTGCTGTCTGGATTCTCGAGGGCCAGAACCCTGAGGGGCCCACRGAAGCTGAAGCTCAAAAATCTTCAGGACTGGAAGATGGAGTAAACATGAGAGAGGCTGATCCTCAAAGCCCAGGGAAGGACATGATCTCCGGACAAGCAGCTAACTCAAGCACAGGAAGCTCCTCAAGGATGCCTGATGATGATTCAAGTGATCCTTCTGAAGATGACACAAGTAGAAAAGCAAYGTCAGTGAGCAGTCTAGATGGCATCGGCAGTAGAAGTTCATCAGTCAGCGGCTCTGGATGCATAAGATCTACTAAGAAGAGAATGAGTAACCAGAGAGAGGCAGAGCGCAGAAACAGCCAGATGTCTGAGTTCACTGATACAGTCCTGAGACCCAGTAAAGGCACCTTGAGAACTCGAACTGGAAGAGTTGTGAAGCCTGTCAGAAGACTTTTAGAGTCAATGAGTCAAGTGATTGCTGAGCCGGACAAAAGAGAGCATCTAGCTGCCCTGATTCAAGCCCTATCAACTTACGGTTTGCTGAAATTAAGAAGGGGTGTGTGTAGTAGAGTTAAAAAGGTTATTCCATCAAACTTCAAATTATTAGAATAGTACACAACGCAGAACAGAACAACCAGGTTGAGGGTCAGTGGCCCAAGCCCGTGAACAGGAATATTCCAAGTTCAGACAGAAAGGGGGATTCAGATCGCTATGATCGCCAGGAACTTTACTTTTGGTGTCTATTTTTWATTATTGCGCTACTGGTGCTGCCTGTTGATGTTAGGTAGGCAGCTACAGTAGCTGAATGGTGTTAACACCTTCGGGTTTTGTTTCATTAAATGTATTTTATTTCAAATGGGTGCTTGCGTCACCTACTAACACCCTGGTACTACCCGTAGCTCCCGTTCTCAGTCCGAGAAAACACAGAGAGAAAGGAACGTGTTGCAGATTACTCCTTTGTAGAAGTCCATAATGTCAAATAAATAGAACATCCCAAGGTTAATGCTGTAGATATTGTTATAAGGGAGTGTGAGACTATTGAAACATGTAACTTTCAGAGTTTTATTGTTATTAATATAGTTTACAGAGTGCTAAAAGTGCTGCTGTTGCTAGCTAGCATGCCTTTCTGTGATGCAGACGGTTAGCTGAGCTGCCGACTGGTGCTGGCGTTGCATTATGGGAGATGTAGTTTTGGCCCTCTAAGGTCTGAACGGGATAGAGGCAATTTCACATTGTAACTTGTTTTTGTACATGAGTTGTTGTATTTTGGTACTGTCAACACTGAAAGCAGCTAGCAATGTATTGGGGATGTGAGACAGGATATGTATTTTACCTTTCTTCATGCTCCTGTATAGAACAACTTGTCAGATGGCGCATTGGAGACGGATGTGTTCCTGTCATGTCTTTTCACAATACTATTGCAGGTATGGTTCTATTGTCTAAGAATTAAGATTATACATTCGTTGTATTAAGGACTGGTTATTATTTTATACTATACATTATGGCTTTATGTATGAATGTGATGTGTGTGAGTCCGAGAAAACACTGAGAGAGAAAGAACAACTTGTTAGATGGTGCATTGGAGACTGATGTGTTCCTGTCCTGTCTTTTCACAATACTATTGCAGATCAACATAAAAACCAAAAAGACAGCCGTGGTGTCGCTCTTCAATTCTTGGTTCTCCGGTGGTACATATAAAACCCGCTACACTTACATTTGAGGACAAAAACYTCTGACAAAAAAATACAAAAATGCTTTCATCCATGCAAAACATTGGTTGCTATGGAAAATAACGGTTGCTATGCAGGCTGTCTAACGTTCTCACTAAGGGTGCGTTCGTAAATTCACTCTGGAGTGCCAGAGTGCGCTCTGGGCGTTTGTAAATTCAGAGCTTGTCAGATTCTGAATTTACTAAATGGGCAGTGTTTCGCTCTAGGAGCGCACACTGGACACTGGCCAAGGAGGTTGATCCAACCGTTCTGACCTCACAATGGCAGTCAAGCACCCAAGCTAACTGGCTAACTTTGTCTAGCTTGCTAGCTACTTCCAGACACAATGAGAGAACACCTCACTCTGACCATTTTACTAGCCCTAGCAGAGCTGGTTAGGCTGTTTTCATGCTATCCAGAGCATTGGTGACTGTAACTGTGCTGCTAGCAACAATTGAATTATGCTTCTTTGCCGACGTTTACTGACACCAGCCATATTCAACCGGTGTTGAGCGTTCATAAATCCATCAGTTATTCTGCGCTCTGGCACAGTCAGAGGAGAGTGCTCTATCATCAGGGGTAGATAGCCAGAGTGAATTTACGAACGCACCTTTAGTTAGTCAACTGAAGCCACAAACTCTACAGCTGGAAGGGCAGCAAATGCTCAATTTTCATCTGTTTTTATAGTTTTTCTTTACATTTAATTGGATATAGCTATCCATTATAATAATATTGTTGCATGATATCGCCTGGATCAGAAAAGTTGATGTTTCGTCCATGCACAGCATTCTCTGTATAGGGGCGAGATGGCATTTCAAAAGTTWAACTTTGTTTCCGAGGACAGACAGGCAGACACCAAGGTTTATACAAACCATCACTGTTGGAAATAAAATGTTAACCTAACCTAGAAGCAAGAGGAAATAATGTGTTAATAAATGTGTTATTGTTTTAAATTGGTCATGTGTGAGAGATAGAATGTTGGCTGCATGTGTTTGTCCATTAGCAGGGCTTTGGAATAAAAAAGTGTGCATTCTTTGCCCAGGGCTAAAGCTTAGCCCAGGGTCAACAAATGCCTGTGTGAACACAGGATAAGCTAGGCCAGGGCCAGTCTTAACTTGAGGCTAAGATAGCGCGGGGCTAAGAACAACGCCGCGTGAAAAGGCCTTCTGTGTGTTCTGTGGTAGGATTGGATAGACCGCAATCACCGCAGCTGTAGCCACTGTGAGCATTGTCGAAATCTAAACCCAACCCTAAAGTAGGCCTAAATCATGACAAAACTCTGTTTTGGACGAGACTGACTTTACGACCAAAATGATTCTATTTACACAGTCAATTTTGACACTAGAATAAATGTTTCTGACTAATATCGATGCCACATTGGCCGTTTTTATATCCGATAAGATGTGTATTACGTTTTCAGTTGCGCTTTGATAGATGTGACCAACTCTCTTATTAACTAATTTATTAGCCTATTTATATTGTTCCTAACATCAGTCATGTCCAGAGGTATTAACATTTAGCAGCCTTCAATGGCTTTCTTTTAACTCCTGTATGGGGAATAAGCCAGCGAAACGTTCGTTTATGTTCTGATTTAGGCTACTTCACTCCCCCCTCGAATTACCTCTGCGTCTCTCCCCTAACTTTACCACCCTCACTGCTTTCCGTATTTGTGGCATTTCTACAACCCTTCACTTTCCCCAAAGAAGGACACCATACAGCTCTTACAGATGCGGCGGGCTGATAATGAAACACCTGCACAGGAGATCAACATCCTGCTCACTTTGAACAATGAGTGGGTTCAGTTTCGAAAAATTACTTATTGGATTTTCCTTAATAGACCCAAAGAAAACCTCATCCTAATTCACACATCTTTCCAAGCACAGCTTTCTCATCCTAAACGTGACAATTGTATTTGGTGCTAATACAGTAGCCTAGTATAGCCTATAGTTTATTCCGTTTATATTCGATAAACTTACCACTATGAAACGGTATGTGAGTAGCATTGACAATGCTACACATCACACGCAAAACTGGTGTGACTTCTTTTTCCGTCATCGTTGCTGTAGGCTACGCTATGCGTGTTGAAAAAGTGCCTCCTTTTGCGCTTCAGTCATTGTGGCTCGAGTCGCGCAACACTGACATTTCAGCACTTTCTTGGAGGGGCAGCTACCGCGCCTCAGACTTGCGAGCCTTGGAAAACGGTCATCTTCAGTGCCATTTTATCAAGGTGATTATTGTACAAATCCCTGAGAAGCAATGGATAATATTTTAGATAACGTATCTTTTACTGGACATTCTGTCTTTTATAACTTTACTGACGATTGGATACCTGCTGAAAGAGAAACTATTGATTTTATCATAAGATGTGTCATACCGACTGTGTATATTCTGATCATAACGATTGGGTTGTTGGGGAACATTACCTTGGTTAAGATTTTTATCACCAACAGTGCAATGAGGAGCGTCCCCAACATATTTATTTCGAGTTTGGCAGCTGGGGATCTTTTGCTTTTGGTCACTTGTGTTCCAGTGGATGCGTTCAGATACTTCTTTGAGGAGTGGATCTTCGGTGTTGTGGCTTGCAAACTAATTCCGGTCATTCAACTCACTTCAGTCGGGGTCTCGGTGTTCACTCTCACTGCACTAAGCGCGGACAGGTAAGATGAAGAGTAGGATAATGTGAAATATCCTTAATGCCAATATTGTTATTTATACTGTACCTAACTTACGTCATTGTAAATGGTATGGCAATTGCATGCTAACGTGATAGAACAATTAACATACAGTGCCTTCGGAATGTATTCAGACCCCTTTTCCCACATTTTGTTACGTTACAGCCTTATTCGAAAATGGATCAAATATTTTTTCCCTCAGCAATCTACACACAGTACCCCATAATGACAAATCGAAGACAGTTTAGATATATTTGCAAATGTATACAGATAAATACCTTATTTACATGGGTATTCTGCTTTTGCTATTAGACTCGAAATTAAGCTCAGGTGCATCCTGTTTACATTGATCATCCTTGATATGTTTCTACAACTTGATTGGAGTCCACCTGTGGTAAATTCAATTGATTGAACATGATTTGGAAAGGCACACACCTGTCTATACAAATAAGGTCCCACAGTTGATAGTGCATGTCAGCAAAAACCAAGCCATGAGGTCGAAGGAATTGTCAGTAGAGCTCAGAGACAGGATTGTGTCGAGGCACATGTCTGCAGCATTTAAGGTCCCCAAAAACACAGTGGCCCCCATCATTCTTAAATGGAAGAAGTTTGGAACCACCAAGACTCTTCCTGGAGCTGGCCGCTTGGCCAAACTGAGCGATCGGGGGAGAAGGGCCTTGGTCAGGGAGGTGACCAAGAACCCGATGGTCCCTCTGACAGAGCTCTAGAGTTCCTCTGCGGAGATGGGAAACCTTCCAGAAAGACAACCATCTCTGSAGCACTCCACCAATCAGGCCTTTATGGTAGAGTGGCCAGACGGAAGCCACTCCTCAGTAAAAAGCACATTGTAGCCCACTTGCAGTTTGCCAAAAGGCACCTAAATACTCTGACCATGAGAAACAATATTCTCTGGTCTGATGAAACCAAGATTGAACTCTTTGGTCTGAATGCCAAACGTCACATCTGGAGGAAACCTGGCACCATCCCTATGGTGAAGCATGGTAGTGGCAGCATCATGCTGTGGGGGTGTTTTTCAGCGGCAGGGACTGGGAAACTAGTCAGGATCGAGGGAAAGATGAATGGAGCAAAGTACAGTGAGATCCTTGATGAAAACCTGCTCTAGTCTGCTCAGGACCTCAGACTGGGTCGAAGGTTCACCTTCCAACAGGTCAATGACTSTAAGAACACAGCCAAGACAACTCAGGAGTGGCTTCGGGACAAGTCTAAATGTCCTTGAGGGGCCCAGCTAGAGCATGGACTTGAAACCAATCGAACATCTCTGGAGCGACCTGAAAATAGCTGTGTAGCAACGCTCCCCATCCAACCTGACAGAGCTTGAGAGGATCTGCAGAGACGAATGGGAGAAACTCCCCAAATACAGGTGTGCCACGCTTGTAGTGTCATACCCAAGAAGACTAAATGCTGTAATCACTGCCAGAGGTGCTTCAACAAAGTACAGAGTAAAGGGTCTGAATACTTATGTAAATGTGATATTTCCGTTTTTTATTTAATAAATTAACAAACATTTCTAAACCAGTTTTTGCTTTGTCATTATGGGGTATTGTGTGTAGACTGATGAGGAAAAATCTATTTTAGAATAAGGCTGTAACGTAACAAAATGTGGAAAAAGTCAAGGGGTCTGAATACTTTCCGAAGCCACTGTATGTAATTATTAATGATTAATCAGTTGTTATGACTCTGATTATTTTTAATGACAAGTGTGTGATCCCTAAACTATATCCCCAAGTGTTATCATAATTGAATGCTGGGCAATTGTCACTGACAAATCTGTTCATTTTTTGATTAACAGACCAAGTGTATCCCCAGAATTATTTTAAAGGGATCAAATAGTGTACACCTGCTGGTTGTACTAACTTCAATAAGCCCAGTTTGTGTTATATTGTTTTATTCAGGTGAGACACGTGGTTAAATGGCCAGTTATCTTCCCTGGAAGGAGCAGCATGAATGCTGAGATTGGAATAGATTGATACATGAGACATTCAGGAGGCGTCACAGTCAGATGTATCTGCACAGAGCATCATTTACTGTCTGCGTGTGGATGGTTAAAAGGGCAAACATGCCCGCATCTTTGTTTGGGACCTTAATTTGACCCAGCCCCCACTTTCCTTTCCTCTCCTCCACATACCCTCACCAAGACCACTAGTGCTTGGAGACATTGACCTTCTCAAGTGACCATTCTATACCCCCACAAATAGCTTGTCTTCTGGTATTAAGAGCTCCTTCCTCGGCTAAAAGTTCACTGATGTCATGAAAATTCATGGGCTGCCAAATATTGATTTAGTAATTTTTTWAAATTATTATCATCAAATTAAAGCCCATGTGATTTTCTGATAAAAAATAATACCCCATTGTGCAGGCCATGATAGGGGTCAGAAGATGGTGCAGGGCTTTGTAATTAGCCTTTCTATGTCACTGACCGTAATCCAGAGCGATATCAGTTGGAGGAAATGTTTGGCTGTGTCACTCTTCACCGGAAATGACCATGACCATTGGTCATCCCTGTCACYAGGAGCTATTAGGACAGCCATATGGTGAGATTACAGTCTACAGCTGTTCTCTCTATGGTCTGCCTAGTCCATTTGAGCATGTAATGTGAGCAATGAAAATACACCATTTATATGCTTACCCTATGTGATGGCTTTAAAGAATGTAATCTTGTTAGCACTCCTTTGGGCGCTTGCTCTCAAGCATAAAAACACAAAGAAGTGGGATTACAGCGGTTTACTACAATAAATGCATAAGCCCAGCCTTGTTTTCTCTGGTGAGATATCAAAGACTGTCAGTTTTTCTGCGCTTGTCTGTTCTTGCCTGAGGCAGCATGGTCTTTGACTATGGGAGATTTCTACAGGGGCAGAGGGCAGCGGAGGCTGGTGTAACAGCACAGTCAAGCGCTTCCAATGGAGATTCTCCTCCAAACCAGACATTTTATCAGCAGAAATATCATTTAGAAAACTGTCAGAAGGTGAAAAATCTTCCATCATTGAAGCATAAAAAACGCCTTCATGCCCTGTGGAGCACACTTCCTCTGTTGCACCCTCATTTAATATATTTCTTCCCATTATATGACTTAGCAGGAATGGATTATTCTGTGCACATAGCACTTGAGTGTTGATTTACACAGGAGATAAATCCAAAGTCTAACCTTCAAATGAGTTGTATTGATCAGCTTGTAAACATTTTGGTTTCAACATTTAGATGCACTTTGGGAGCAGTGCAGGAACACATTGCTGTTTCAGTTGAATAATTAGAATTTCATTCAGGGGCAATTATTGTAATTAATGTGGGTTTGTTGTAGTCAAGACAGTAATTAATTAGCTAGTGCAATCATAATGCACTTCATAAGTCTCCTACATGTTTACAATATCACCAACAATCTATGAAGCTACTATTCTGTGCCAATGGACTCAGAGATGCCATGTCTTTGTCAAAACCTCTTAATTTTGCAGAGGAAGAAAGTTAATTAGATTGATTAAATATAATCACAATAGCAAGTCGCTCTGGATATGAGTGTCTGCTAAATGATTAAAATGTAAATGTATATGATATTTCAATTTACACGAGGAAATTAGAGCAGTAAGGACATCTGGACATTTAATTGCATGAAAAATACTGCTTTTAATGTAATTTCAAAGGATCAAGATGAAGGAGCACTAATATTTTTCTATGGTTTTGTTGTGTTTCCAGGTACAAAGCCATTGTGAATCCTATGGACATCCAGACATCCAGTGCTGTGTTCTGGACATGTCTGAAAGCTGTGTCCATCTGGGTGATCTCCGTCCTCTTGGCGGTGCCCGAGGCCATCTTCTCCCAGGTAGTGCACATCCAGGACAAGAATGTGACCTTCACCGCCTGCGTGCCCTATCCCCTTTCCAACGACATGCATCCCAAGATCCACTCYATCCTCATATTCCTGGTGTACTTCCTGATTCCCCTGGGGATCATCTCTGTGTACTACTTCCACATCGCCAGGACTCTGGTCAAGAGTGCTCACGACATGCCTGGGGAGATCAGTGAGCACACGAAGAGACAGGTAGGTAACAACAACAGCAACATGTTGCTGCCTGTATCTCAAACATGTCACAAATGAGGTTTGGCTGTTGCAGTTGTGGTTATTTGGAATGCTGGACAGCATATTAAGAACATCAGGTAACTTACTGGATGTCTTTGGCTGCTAGAGTGCATGTTAAGTGAGAGTACACGTTTGAAGTCAAAGAAACTGAACTGCATCACATGTTTTCTCACTATTTTTGACATAACCTGTAACAAGGGTTCCAGAGTTTTCATGGAAGGAGGCTCTATCTAGATTTTAATGCAGATATTTCCATATGTAGCCTAATACACCAAGTAAATATTTAAAGTTTGTAAAGGGCAAGTACAGGACATTGACAAGATGTATCACTGATTGTTGCATGGATGCTTGATCTTTACTGTCTACAGGGGTAATAAATGACAGGTCAGAGGAAGGGTGAGGTAAATCATAAATGTAAGCAATGATCTGGTCGACTACATTTAATTGAGAGTCCATTGACCAAAGCATAGTAAATCAGATGCTTCTTTGCCATTAAGAACGTCCAATGAATCATCAAACAAATGGGCTTGAATCCAGATCAGGACCCACCCAGASCATGAGTAAACAGATGCAGTCCAAAACCAAAACCCAGCTTCCAATCACTGACATCCTGACTCAGACCTGGACCTGAACCCAAGTCATAATATATTCAAGTAGCCWCAGGAGCTTGTTGACACTGACCAATGTGAGGTTGTCATCAACAATGATCAATACATAGTAAACACTAGTGATGAGTGGTGCTGGAAGGCCTCCGTGTGTTGTCTTATTTACAGTCAGTAGGTCCTCCAGTTGAGGGAGCCCTAACCGTCCACTCATTTATAATGTTAGACAACAAGAGGGCTGGGTCCCACTATCTTTTAGAGTAGATACAGATTTATACTAGATTCACTGGGTGCGACACATAAAAATACAAGAAGCCTGGAGGATGACCGAATCATTGCACTTAAGCTTCCACTGTCTCTGCCTCACAGTAATCCCAACTAATCAATGTTATTGTCTCTAGATTTKTTTKTTTTTTTGTATTTTAAATCAAATTAAATGAGTTAATAATCTGGGTGTACCTTTGGATTAGAAGGACAACACAGACTATTGACGTGGTGCATTGTGGTTGTGTTCTATTAAACATGCCCTATGGAGATTGGGCTGTAGAGGCTCAAGTTTCATTAAGAAGAAAACTCTGATAGCATCAGTCCCTATTGAAAAGTAGAAATGTATTTAACATTAATTATATGACAAGCTGCAGAAGCCTGATGAAAGACAGGCTAGAGAGMGTGTGTGTTTGTGTGTGTGTGTGAGAGAGAGAGAAGACGAGAGAGAGAGAGAGAATATGCAGACTAAACATGATTCTGGTAAGACATTACAAAATATTTATTGAAACACTATCACATCTAACAGGCATGACTTTATGAATAGTTATAGTAACAGTGGTCTTAACTACTGTACAGTCAATTTTCAGTAAAGGCATTAGAAATAGGGCTTCTAGATATCATCTAATCTTTTTTTCTTTTGATTTACTCCTGAATAGAGATGGGTCCCTCCAATTYTTTACATAGATTTACAATTTAATATGAACAATAATGCTGTCCAGGCAGACACTGCTAGTGAATATGATTTCAGACATGATATGTATGAATGAAAAGATACAGTCCAACCATCTCCCTTTGCCAGGGGCTGTGTTATGCTGTTATGATAACTAACAGTCGGTCTGAGGGCATGACATCTCCGTCTACTTCTCTGTTATTAAAATAGTTTCTACTGATCCAATGCTACAGCTGTTTTACTAACCGCATCAACTACATTCTATTTCAATGAAGCCCTTTATCTACTTCCCAGAGTCAGATGAACTTGTGGATACCATTTCTACAGTATGTCTCTGCGTACAGTAAGTTAGAGGTAGTTTTGTGATGGGATGCCTATGGCAGCTGGCCAGTCATTGTGCTAACGCTTGTTAGCAATTGCGCTAACGCTAGTTAGCAACTTCCTTCAAACTGCACCCAGAGACATAAACATGGTAGACCAGTTCATCTGACTCTGGGGATGCAGATAAAGGGCTTCATTGCCAAAATCCCGAAGTATCCATTTAAAAACAATTGAAATGTTCACCACTTAAAAACAATTGAAATGTTCACCACGTTCTCATCAACTTAGACAAAAATGTAGAGCTTATGAAATCTTAGTTTACTCCTCTGCTTTTCAAATCTTTACTTCATGTAACATGAGCATCTCATTTATAATTAATACCCCACACTTCTTGCAGAGACCAGCGAATACAACAATGAATAACTAACTGTGATGTGACAATGCAGAAAATGTTAAGTTTACCTATGAAAGATTGTTGATACTGTGCCAAATCAAACCAAATTAATCAATTTGATATCCCTATCAATGGTTAGCTTTACTATCTTACCAGATATAACAGCTTGCTATTGACTTACCTTTTAATACTCTTCTGAATAATTTGAAGTCCACTTCAATACAAGATACTGTCATGAACAAAATAAAGTCAAATGATCGTGCCGTTTTCTTCTGTTGAAAAACCTAAAAGGATCTTGGGAAGAGTGCCAGGATCACTTGACTTGACTTGATAGCTGGCTGCCAATGACTGGCGAGCTAAATCATGACATTTACCCAGGCTATTAAACTTACACAGGGTTGATTTTCAGAGCGCCATCTCCTGCTCACCTCACTGATAAGTTCAAATAGGTAGACTTGAAACTATTTTCAAACAATCTTAGCAGTACTCAGAAGCAATAGTCCTGCCATCAGTACTATTTGCCAGCCACTCTACTGTGGAATGAAGTATTGATTGGACTGGACATTTTACTTTCACATTTCCGCTTACGGTGAAAGGTTCTCACAGTAAAGATATCTATGACACTCCCTTATGACGGGATACACTACACGAATTCGCCACGTTTTTGCCATCCCCGAAAATGTTCACGATCGGAGTAAAATTCTATGAAATTGGGCTAGGATCATTATATCGCGACTCGTGTAGTTTGAGCGGGTGAAGGACTCACAGATGATACATGTTCCGTTCTCCAGACCCCTGTCGGATGTCCTGAAATATTTTGATCGTGCATCTTGCAGTATGTGCAGTGCTACGACGCGATTGGGCAAGGACTACTGCCAATAGCCAATGAGCACTCAGCATGTGATACCAAAACAATGATCGCAAAGCGAGAAGGAACAACAAACAACACGCACGGTGCGGACGGAGGTGATGAAAGTCAGATTGCTGGAGCTGTGGAGAGAACGCAGCTGCCTTTTCAGTATTACCTACCTCTGTGTCCTACCATGGCACAAACAACACATATATTGAATTGCAAGTATCTAGCATGCTAACTATAGGCTATAACTTTAATAAAACATGGTATATTACTTCCAATTCCCTCTGTAGAAAGTCCATACTTTCCATATCTGCCCAACCTTTTGCGAGTCCACATTCTGCGCCTTCCGTTTCTTTTCATGTTTCTGCACATAATAATGGGCACTTGCGCTGCTGGTGCTAGCACATGCAGAGAACGAATAGGCCTACACCTCAGCAGTGTAGGTAGCCTACAGTATGTCGGCTGATGTAGCCTCAAACAAATCGCAGAATGTGGATACAAAACTGAAGCGCATGCTGTAGTACAATCAAGATTTTAATTTGGTAACATTGCAGTGTGACATGTAATAATTGTAAAATGCTAAATCCTATGTACGGTGTGGGAAGGCCTTAGATTGCACTTCAGTCAGCTCTCTAAGGGAGTACTGGTGGCTCTTGCTTGTGTGTTTGTTCATACTTGTTTGGTGTCTCTGGTAGATACTCTATTGAAACTGAAGGACAATAGCCATACTACTTGTAGCCTGTGCAAAATACAGAAGAGAGTGATTTGGACAAATTGTATTTTGTAGGCCTTCTGTATGCCTTCTGGAGGGAGGCCTTCTGTATTTTGTACTCTGTAATCCTTCTGGAAGATTGACAGGGTGTTATGTTGAATATCATCATGTATTTTCAAACACTACATATTTATTTTCTTTCTTTTTCCAAGATGGAGACGAGAAAACGGCTGGCCAAAATTGTTCTGGTTTTCGTGGGCCTCTTCGCTCTTTGCTGGTTCCCCAACCATGTCTTGTACATGTACCGCTCCTTCAACTACCGTCAGATCGACTCCTCTCTGTCGCACCTCATCATCACCCTGCTAGCCCGGGTGCTAAGCTTCTCCAGCTCCTGTGTCAACCCGTTTGCCCTCTACCTGCTGAGCGAGAGCTTCCGCAGGCACTTCAACAGCTCACTGCACTGCAAGAGGAAGCCCCACCACGAACGTAACACTAGCTACCTGCAGCACACCTCGGCCATAAGAATGACCTCCATCAAGAAGACCACCCCTACTGTCATCAACGGACATGGCAACAGCCAGGAGGTCACTCTGTAGGTTTAGGATGTCACCTGATGACATGTAAGTGGTGGGAGTGGCACCAAAAAAAGTTCTGTGCAAAGCTTTACAAGGTGAACTATTATGAAAAGGTCATGCATGTGTGTTGAACAGAAAATGCTTTGTTTGAAGCTGTCTTGTCTATACATTCCCCACAAAGCCACATATCACTGCTGATGAGATGATCACCCATGAATTGAACGTATACGGACATGTTGTCAACAAATCTCTTGAGAGATTCCGGTATCAAAGGTGAAATAAATAAAAAATACAATAAATCCACAATGTTCCATTTTTCATGTTTTGTTGTGTCAATCTGATACATGTTTCACTTTACACAGTTTTCATAGATATGTACTGTCTGCGAAGCATGCTGTCCAAACTGCAAACCCAAAGAGCAGGTAGTTGCTCCCGCGACAGGAAATCTATGTCCCTGTGTTTTTATTTATTTATTTCACCTTTATTTAACCAGGTAGGCTAGTTGAGAACAAGTTCTCATTTGCAACTGCGACCTGGCCAAGATAAAGCAAAGCAGTTCGACACATACAACAACACAGAGTTAAACATGGAATAAACAAACATACAATCAATAATACAGTAGGAAAATCTATATACAGCATGTGCAAATGAGGTCGGATAAGAGTTAAGGTAATAAATAGGCCATGGTGGCAAAGTAATTACAATATAGCAATTAAACAATGGAATGGTAGGATGTGCAGAGGATGAATGTGCAAGTTGAGATACTGGGGTGCAAAGGAGCAAGATAAATAAATAAATACAGTATGGGGATGAGGTAGATTGGATGGGCTATTTACAGATGAGCTATGTACAGGTGCAGTGATCTGTGAGCTGCTCTGACAGCTGGTGCTTAAAGCTAGTGAGGGAGGTAAGAGTCTCCAGCTTCAGAGATTTTTGCAGTTCGTTCCAGTCATTGGCAGCAGAGAACTGGAAGGAGATGCGGCCAAAGGAAGAATTGGCTTTGGGGGTGACCAGTGAGATATACCTGCTGGAGCGTGTGCTACGGGTGGGTGCTGCTATGGTGACCAGTGAGCTGAGATAAGGCGGGGCTTTACCTAGCAGAGACTTGTAGATGACCTGGAGCCAGTGGGTTTGGCGACGAGTATGAAGCGAGGGCCAGCCAACGAGAGCACAGGTGCAGTGGTGGGTAGTATATGGGGCTTTGGTGACAAAACGGATGGCACTGTGATAGACTGCATCCAATTTGTTGAGTAGAGTGTTCGAGGCTATTTTGTAAATGACATCGCCGAAGTCGAGGATCGGTAGGATGTTCAGTTTTACGAGGGTATGTTTGGCAGCATGAGTGAAGGATGCTTTGTTGCGATAGGAAGACGATTCTAGATTTAATTTTGGATTGGAGATGTTTAATGTGAGTCTGGAAGGAGAGTTTACAGTCTAACCAGACACCTAGGTATTTGTAGTTGTCCACATTCTAAGTCAGAACCGTCCAGAGTAGTGATGCCGGACGGGCGGGCAGGTGCGGGCAGCGATCGGTTGAAGAGCATGCATTTAGTTTTACTTGCATTTAAGAGCAGTTGGAGGCCATGGAAAGAGAGTTGTATGGCATTGAAGCTCATCTGGAGGTTAGTTAACACGGTGTCCAACGAAGGGCCAGAGGTATACAGAATGGTGTCGTCTGCGTAGAGGTGGATCAAAGAATCACCAGCAGCGAGAGCGACATCATTGATGTATACAGAGAAGAGAGTCGGCCCGAGAATTGAACCCCGTGGCACCCCCATAGAGACTGCCCCATAGAGACTGATCTTCAGAAGGTCAATGTGACACAAATGTTTGCTGTTTTGTTGAGTAAAACATGTCCCTAATGTTGAACTGCAATGCTGCAATATCATTGCTGTAAAAAATAAAAATAATAATATGCAGTATATATATATATATATATATATATATATATATATATATATATATCAATTGCATTTACGACAGGTGGACTCCAATCAAGTTGAAGAAACATCTCAAGGATGGTCAATGGAAAAAAGGATCTCAAGGATGGTCCTCGGTAAAATGCACAGGACAGCCCACTTGGAGTTTGCCAAAAGGCACCTAAAGACTCTCAGACCATGAGAAACAAGATTCTCTGGTCTGATGAAACCAAGATTGAACTCTTTGGCCTGAATGCCAAGTGTCACGTCTGGAGGAAACCTGGCACCATCCCTATGGTGAAGCATGGTGGTGGCAGCATCATTCTGTGGGGATGTTTTTCAGCGACAGAGACTGGGAGACTAGTCAGGATCGAGGCAAAGATGAACAGAGCAAAGTACAGAGAGATCCTTGATGAAAACATTCACCTTCCAACAGGACAACAACCCTAAGCACACAGCCAAGACAACGCAGGAGTGGCTCCTGGACAAGTCTCTGAATGTCCTTGAGTGGCCCAGCCAGAGCCCGGACTTGAACCCGATCAAACATCTCTGGAGAGACCTGAACATAGCTGTGCAGTGACGCTCCCCATCCAACCTGACAGAGCTTGAGAGGATCTGCAGTGAATAATGGGAGAAACTCCCCAAATACAGATGTAAACGGTCTGAATAGTTATGTAAATGGGATATTTCGTTAAAAAAAAGAAGAATTATCAAAAATGTCTAAAAACCTGTTTTGCTTTGTCATTATGGGGTATTGTGTGTAGATTGATGAGGGGAGAAAACTATTTAATGCATTTTAGGATTAGGCTGTAACGTAACAACACGTRGAAAAAAGTCAAAGGGTCTGAATACTTTCGAAGGCACTGTATATATCGTGTGGTTTCTTTTGCAAACTTTGATAATTCCATGCACAGCATAGCTTCATTGAACATGTACATGAATAAGCTCTAAGAAAGTGTGTTTTCTGAACATGATTAATCAAACTCTATCAATTACAGTCAATTACATTTAATTACAGTTATCAAGAGATTATGATTATTGGATTAAACCCACTCACATTAACCAATCCAATCCTATCTCTTCCTCTTAATCCTCCCAATCAGGAAAGCAGTTATAATTTACATAATTTCTGTAGGATAATAGTCAAATCAATCTATCTGTTTATTAGTGATATGTCCTGATCTCAAGTGATTAGTCAACAGGTGCCTCACTGGAAAAGGGATAGGTGTCTGTAACCACTGAGCAAACTCAATGGCTGAGTCTTCAACTACTTTCTATGGTCTGTCTATTTTCCACCATCATGGAAATTGATTTGTGTTATTCTACCAGAGTTCTCTCTTCTTTCATATTTTGTGATGACTTGAAACATGGTATGTACAATGTGAAATACATTTGTGTTTGAAATTCTTCATCATATAATGGACCTACCTCACTGCCACCAATGCAATGTGATACTACGCCCGCCTCCTAATTACTGTGGATTTGCTATGCTTGGGGAATTGGAATGGGATCCTCCAAGGCTCCTGCTGTGTGTCTGGGTGATAAATATCCACAGCATGTAATATAATCACAACAATATTAAAAGAATGTCATGTCGACTGCCAGGTTAAATTCTGTGAATAATTGTAATGTTATGATACATATGCTTTTCAGACCTGGGTTCTGTATATGATTGTGTTATTTAAATACTTATTTTCTGTGTAATGGAGTATTTTAAAGTATTAAAAAAAMCTAAAAAAATTCCAAATAATATTTTCAAATGCCTGGGTTAAATACATGGGTGTGTATTTGAGTATTTTCAAATACTTTCCAAGTGTATTGCCAAATACATTCAAATTTTCAGTTACTTGTCTTTTCAAATAAATAATATTGAAATATTTACTTCAAAATGTCTTTGAAAGTAAATTAAATACCATAAATAGTATTTAAACCCAGGTCTGATGCTTTTTTCTTAATATTGATATTTAACATGCAAAAATATTTACTTTGCATGTGTTGCTATTACATTACTGCACATAATATAAATGTGATCCCATTAATAAATTCTACTCACAAGATGTTTGTCTGCATGCATATTTGACATGCCTCTTAACTTATTCCAACATTAATTAGTCTTATTTATTCAGGACCATGCCAATGATAAGGTGAGCAACCTGTCTTTATTCATTTCAGAGAGTACATGCAGTCAGACTTGACACAGTAGAGATAATGGATCTGTTATAAATCATTATTTGTTGTTGTTGAAAAGCTGGCTTCATCTCAAGGCCTGATTTGGTTTGAAAAACCCAGTGGTTTGTCTTTTCATTTCCTCCTGATTATCRAATTCCGAATAGCGTGGCTCACAATGCAAACAGGGTGGGCTTATAGCCATAGGAGGTGAGTATTCAATGAAAATGGACTCATAGTATAAAGGAGGTTTACTGATGAATTGTGTTAATTGTGCTGTAAATTGTTTATCCATCAACAATTTGTACAACACAGGTTATACCTGCATGACAAGGATATTTAAACAGTATAAATCTGTGGCATAAAGTGAGAAACATAACTCACAGTTTTCCTTAGCTTTTACTCTATTACATGGTTTATGAACCACCACACTATTGTGCATCTATCACATGAAATATGACTGCTGGAAATACACTGGATATTACTTAATTGTTCACAGGAGAAATATGTACAATATTCAGTATACTGTAGAATCATTATTGTGCGACAATTAGGTGTTTGATGTAACACATTGATGTATTGATGCAAGATCTGCATCATTTTGTCTCAAGTGTTCTTACTCTCAACATTTGATAAAATAGTAAAACTTTTGCCACGGGCAGCAGAAAAGACAACCGTGCAGCAAGCAGCAACATAGACATCTCCTCGATGGCAGCCTCATTAAGGTATCTGCATATGTTCTATCCAATCTAATCAACTGTAAACACTTTCAACGATATTGAACAGTAGTGACACCAGCCACTGAAAGATGACCTGGAAGGTGGCTGGCTCTGTGTGATGAACAGTGGTTACCTACTAATACCTTTGGCCTGGAGAGAAGCTGGATGGCACAGGAGACTGCGGAGGGGGGAAGAACGGCTCATAATAATTGCCGGAACATCGCAAATGGATTGGCATCAAACACCTGCAAACCATGTGTTTGATACCATTCCACTTACTCCACGAGCCTGTTATCCCCAATTAAGCTTCCACCAACTTTCTGTGCTGGAGAGTATCTKGAGAGTAGCTGTGCTTGTGGTACTGTTATCATTACTTGGCCTCTATTGATTCATGGTCCCCTCTTCATGGCTTTTAAAGTAGCTAATGAGATGTGTCACTGCTTATGTCCAATACTAAGACACCAGCACAGTCACTCTCATTACCTTTCTATTTTCATGTCCATTCAGAAATTAAGTATTGGTGCACCTGCTCGATTGCCTCTTGTAGTGCACAAATGTCTCACACCAAATCTATGTGCACTCAAACTTCAAATGGGCACCTGTGTAAACATGTAATTGGATGATGATCATAAAAACTTTCAGCATATGTGTCTAAAAGGGGTCTGAAATGGGTTGACATCTCTGGAAGAACCAAAGTCTGATTTGGTATGCCACCACTGGTGAACATCAACTTTGCTATCAGCTTCATGGTCAGACAMCATGGTGTGGAATTACTCCTAACACATGAAAAACATTAGAAATAAGGTCAATCAAACTCAAAAATCAGTAAACCAGGCAACCATGATAACAGCATACTTTTTCCAACTTACCTGATAGTTAAGAAAGTTAGAACAGGTCCAATTCAAGCGATATATATTAACTACACTCTTAGAAGAAAGGGTTCCAAAATCGTTATTCGGCTGTCCTCATAGGAGAACCCTTTTTGGTTTCAGGTAGACCCCTTTTGAGTTCCAAATAGAACCCTCTGTAGAAAGGGCTCTACATGGAACCCAAAAGTTTTTTTACAAGGAACCAATAAGGGTTCTACAAAGGATTCTACCTATGGGGACAGCCGAAGAACCCTGTTAAGTTCTAGATAATACATTCTTTGAGTTTTGTGCATCAGGAACACTGCCGGTACCGTGTTAACCCTTCACATGGACTGGTGGTGCGTGTGTTTGTATGTGTAAACCCTGCCTTACCAAGATCAATGGTGCTGAAACTGTGTGTGTGTGTGTGTGTGTTTGGATTTMTTTTTGCAATAAAGACGGCGAAGCGACAATAATACACATTTTCAATAGGCCTATATCAAAAAATACATACAGTATTGTTAGATACATATAGGCCTATTGTAAATGTGTATTATTGTCGCTTCGCCGTCTTTATTGCAAAAATAAATCCAAATACACACCCTTAAGCTACATATTCATTTGACATGGGTAATGAACATTGTCTAGCACAGCAATTGATGAAGAACGTTCTAAAAACATCCCCGACACAAACCGGCAACTGTAATATGGTTCCCCAGAGAATGTTCCCTTGGGTCCATCACGCAATGTCCTAAGGATTAGTCAAATAAAAGTCCTGAGAATGTCCTAGAAAGGTCCTGATATGGTCCTCAGCGACATCCTGGGACTGTACAGGGAACTTAACAAAGGTCCCACAGAATGTCCATGCGATGTTCTCGGAACGTCAGTAGGGTAATATTGCACCGAAACCGTTAAGGGAAAGAATGGGAATGTCCTCGGGACGTCCCATGTTTGCTGGGTGGAGACAGGGTGACGAGACTTGGCATGCCATCCATCTGAGAGCCTGTTGAAGCCATCCTTAGAGGACCCTCCTGTCCTCATTCACTGATGCTCTCCCATGGTTGGATCACTGGTGGATATAAATGTCACGATCGTCTTGCTGAGAGAAAGTGGACCAAGGCGCAGCGTGTGCAAAATACATTCTCTTTTATTGTAGAGAAAGGAAAAAAACACGCAACAAACACTATAACAAACTGAAACAAAACAACAAACGAATCGTGAAGCTAATGACGTAAGTGCACACAAAGGCTACAAACGTACAACATAGACAATTACCCACATTAACCTAGTGCCTATGGCTGCCTTAAATATGGCTCCCAATCAGAGACAATTAATGACATCTGTCTCTGATTGAGAACCATTCAGGCAACCATAGACACAGCTAGACACCTATACTAAACACAAACCCATCTACTCTATTTAACCCCCTAAACCATACAACCACCCTAGACACTACAAAAACACATACATTCCCCATGTCACACCCTGACCTAACTAAAATAATAAAGAAAACAAAGAATACTAAGGCCAGGGTGTGACAATAAAGGATTATCAGGGTTGGGAAGTAACTGATTACATGTAATCTGATTTTCCAAAAACGAACTGTAATCCGTTATGTTACCAGGAAAAATATTGTAATCATATTACAGAAACAAAAAACTAGATTACTTCTTGGATTACTTTTTAACTCAGTAAGGTTGTCATCACAGGACCAGAGGCTTGCCAGAGGTGCTGTTCTAGAATGTCCACCACAGGTGGTAGTGTGAGGAGATGAGGGAGGTGTGCTTCCTAACTCCCTCTATCTGCCTCTAACCAACCTATTCCTCTCTTGTCAGTCAGTTAACACTTAATAGCACTCTTATTAGAGATGACTGGGAGCCACTCCCGAAGGGGCTTATCCCACATAGATAGGCAGGCAGTGTAATCTAATTACTTTCATCTCAGGGATTCAAACTAGTGACCTTTAAGTTACTGACCCAACACTCGTAACGCTAGGCTAAAAGCATTACAGCGTGATTGAAATTTAAAGGCAATGTTCACACGTTAGCGGAGACTGCGTTCATGGAAATGTATGTTGGCTCAATCGGAAATGACCTTTTTAGTGCTTCAGCGATACTGACTGGATAGAGCCCTAAACCATGTTCCTTTTTTCAATGCTGAATTGAATGTCATTGAGAAAACCGAAAGGTGTCATGTTTTTTTTTGCAAACATCCTTTCAGAATTAAATCCAATTGTCCTCGAAAGGCCAACCTGGAATTTATAGATGAGATACCAACAAATGGGATGGTTTGTACACTAATTATACTGAACAAAAACATAAACGCAACAATTACTGAGTTACAGTTCATATAAGATATCAGTCAAATGAAATCAATGAATTATGCCATAATCTATGAATTTTACATGACTGGGCAGGGGAGCAGCCACGGATGGGCCTGGGAGGGCATAGGCCCACCCATTTGGGAGCCAGGCCCCCCCACTGGTGGTTCCCAAGAGAATGTTCTATGGGGTTCATCACGCAGAATTTGTTTTTCCCCACAAAAGGGCTTTATTACAGTCAGAAATACTCCTCAGTATCATCAGCTGTCCTGGTAGCTGGTCTCAGATGATCAYGCAGGTGAAGAAGCCAGATGTGGAGGTCCTGGGCAGGCATAGTTACACGTAGTCTCAGATTGTGAGGATGGTTGGACTTACTGCCAAATTCTCTAAAATGACGTTGGAGGCAGTAGAGAAATTAACATTCAATTCTCTGGCATCAGCTCTGGTGGACATTTGTGCAGTCAGCATGCCAATTGCACGCTCCCTCAACTTGAGATGTCTGTGGCATTGTGTTGTGTGGCATTGTGTTGTGTAACAAAACTGCACATTTTAGAGTGGCCTTTTATTGTCCCCAGCACAAGGTGCACCTGTGTAATGATCATGTTGCTTAATCAGCTTCTTGACATGCCACACCTGTCAGGTGGATGGATTATATTGGCAAAAGAGAAAGGCTCACTTAACAGGCATGTAAGAAAATTTGTGCACAACTTGAGAGAAATGAGCTTTACACGTATGTAACATTACTGGGATCTTGTATTTCAACTCATGAAACATGGGAACAACACTTTACATGTTTTTTTATTCATTTTTGTTCAGTATATTTGATATTTGTACTAATCAGAGGGCAAGATATAAGGTAAGCGAATTAAGACGTAGAGTAATCCCACAGAGCACATGGCTTACATTATCTGTATAGTTTAATGTTTTTTTTCCGAGGATATGGCTGTATTCTAATAGTAATTTGAGGCAAAAAAAAGTTTCAAATGCCTTTGGTTACCTGAAAGACTGACGGGTAGATGCCACTAAATTTGGACTTTTGTTCAATAAATATGGATGAATAAATACTTACGATGTGACTTTATTCATGCTTTATATTTCAGTTTAGTTTCATCTTAGCTGAACATATATACTGTACATCAAAAAATATATTCTTAAACCCTTACGTGTAGACCTACTTGTGTTTGTCCTGTATAAAGACTTCTCCAAATACTTCTCTCACGACCATTGCTCTCAGCAGAAAATGCACCAAATCAATAACATATTGTGCCAAGTACTTAGTTATTTACACCTGCAATTTTGATTGGTCGACACCATCTTTAGATTGTGAGATTTGATTGGACAATGAGTATTTGGAGGCTGGTGGGAGGAGCTATAGGAKGATCGACTCATTGTAATGGCTGGAATGGCATAAAAGAAATGGAGTCAAACATGTTTACCGTTAAATGTATTCCATTAATGAGCCTGTCCTCCTATATCTTCTCCCACCAGCCTCCACTGTTGAATACGTACAGTAGACCTATGTAATCTGCGATTCAATTGGCAAATGCACATTAGAGCCGAGTTGCCATCTTAGCGCAACAGAAACAAGGAAACAGTCAGTTGTATTTGACTAAACTTATAAAAGTATGGATTTCAGCTAACAAAGGCACACCTTTACACAGTACAAACATAGGTGCACGGTAAGGGTTGAAGAATTTACATTTTTACAAGTTTAAATTTACAGTTGATGTAGTCAGAAGTACAGTCTGCCCACACTCATCGCAACTCAACTCCATTGATCTAGTAACATCTCAGAAACAATCCAAATGCACCCTCTGTGTTCATGCCACTTCCTCATTCGAAGGAAATTACATTTGATTCCTGTCACAACATACTGACACTTCTTCCACTTAACATTGTTCAATCTCAGCACCTTTCACCTTGAAGAAAGCCTTGTACAGACTGTCATATGTCAAGGTTTCTTATCCGCTGCGCTCTGGATGCTGGGTGCTCTGGCGCATCTACACATTYTAATGACAATTACCATTTTAATGGGCCATATGTCTTGAGTCTAAAGATAAGACCATGCACTTCAAAAGCTGAGTATTTTGAGAAACAGCATTCCTCTGTAGATACACCAAATGAAGTAATGCATCATTTCAATAATTATTTAATTCATATTAATGTGTTAAATTATTCACAGTCCTCAATGACAATTCAACAGTCAAGCTTTGATTAGCTTATTCTGATCATCTATCATGCAAACGTGAATGATATGCCTCAGCACCTTTTTTTTATAACAAAGTAAATATGTTGTCACCAGTGGAAAGTCCTCCACTCTGGGTCTTTAGGGTTCACTCCGTATTCAAATCTCAGTTTCTTTATTCCGGTAAACCTCATTCTCCACCGTATGCTCAGTCCCTCCAAAAGCCGCCGCCGCCGCCGCCGCCGTTTGCTGTGTCTGTCAGCGTAGTGTCCAGAGCATGGAGGCGCTACCAGGAGACAGGCCAGTACATCAGGAGACGTGGAGGAGGCCGTAGGAGGGCAACAACCCAGCAGCAGGACCGCTACCTCCGCCTTTGAGCGGGAGGAGCACTGCCAGAGCCCTGCAAAATGACCTCCAGCAGGCCACAAATGTGCATGTGTCTGCTCAAACGGTCAGAAACAGACTCTATGAGGGTGGTATGAGGGCCCGACGTCCACAGGTGGGGGTTGTGCTTACAGCCCAACACCGTGCAGGACGTTTGGCATTTGCCAGAGAACACCAAGATTGGCAAATTCGCCACTGGCGCCCTGTGCTCTTCACAGATGAAAGCAGGTTCACACTGAGCACGTGTGACAGACGTGACAGAGTCTGGAGACGCCGGGGAAACGTTCTGCTGCCTGCAACCTCTCCAGCATGACCGGTTTGGTGGTGGGTCAGTCATGGTGTGGGGTGGCATTTCTTTGGGGGGCCGCACAGCCCTCCATGTGCTCCCAGAGAGGTAGCCTGACTGCCATTAGGTACCGAGATGAGATCCTCAGACCCCTTGTGAGACCATATGCTGTGGCGGTTGGCCCTGGGTTCCTCCTAATGCAAGACAATGCTAGACCTCATGTGGCTGGAGAGTGTCAGCAGTTCCTGCAAGAGAAGGCATTGATGCTATGGACTGGCCCGTCCGTTCCCCAGACCTGAATCCAATTGAGCACATCTGGGACATCATGTCTCGCTCCATCCACCAACGCCACGTTGCACCACAGACTGTCCAGGAGTTGGCGGATGCTTTAGTCCAGGTCTGGGAGGAGATGCCTCAGGAGACCATCGCCACCTCATCAGGAGCATGCCCAGGCGTTGTAGGGAGGTCATACAGGCACGTGGAGGCCACACACACTACTGAGCCTCATTTTGACTTGTTTTAAGGACATTACATCAAAGTTGGATCAGCCTGTAGTGTGGTTTTCCACTTTAATTTTGAGTGTGACTCCAAATCCAGACCTCCATGGTTTATAATTTGATTTCCATTGATCATTTTTGTGTGATTTTGTTGTCAGCACATTCAACTATGTAAAGAAAAAAGTATTTAATAAGAATATTTCATTCATTCAGATCTAGGATGTGTTATTTTAGTGTTCCCTTTATTTTTTTGAGCAGTGTATATGTCACTGATGGGCTATTGCAGCAGATGACAACACTGGCATGCGATCACCAACACTGGATAATTGAGGTGTTGAAAAACATTGCCTGGTCTGATGAATCCTGGTTCCTGTGGATAGTTGTTGGCTATCTATATGTGTTTAATAGCAGCCAAGTACGTTCACTATCTTATTTGTTTGTGCTCTAATTTTGTTACACAGATGACTTCAGCCATGTGAAAACTCTTCCATAGCCCAATATATCAAGGTAGCTAGCTTCCTTTGCAGCTTGCTTCTCATCCAACTGGTGTTAGCAAGCTAGCTACAGTTGCTAGCCTGCCGCTAGCTAGCTGCTGCTTTTGTGCAGCAACTGAGTTGTTGGCCCCACTCTGAGATTTGGCTGAAATAATGTTTTCCGAAATAATACAAAATGTAGAACGTCGTTGGTTCTTAATTTTAAAGAAATTAGCACGTGAGAGCGATAAATTATGATTTGAATCACATTTGTTGCACCTATACATTTTGTCAATTCAGTTTTGTCAATTTAATTTTAAGTCCAAGGGTCCCTTTATGGACGCTATAGTCTCATTGTGGTTCTCGGTAACAACAGGAGAGCTCATGACGAGAGACTGGGAGTGTGCTGTGTTCAATCGAGTTGATTTGCAAATTTTCATTGACATTGGTGTCATGGCGTCACTACAAACCCGGGTTCAATCCTGGGCTGCATCGCAGTCKGTCGCGACCGGGAGACGGATGAGGCACTGCATAATTGGCCCAGCGTTGTCCGGGTTAGGGGAGGGTTTGGCCAGCTGGGATGTCCTTGTCCCATCGCCCTCCAGCGACTCTTTGTGGCGGGCCAGCCGCATGCGCACTGACTTCGGGCGCCAACTGTAAGGTTGTAAAAAATAAAACACATTGGTGTCATATTGGCTTAGACATGATGGTAGGGAGATTTGAATTTAACAGTGAATTTAACATTGAGCTTCAACCAATGCCATACTATATTGGGGGCTGTACTTTGAAGTACAAAGTGTAGGAACAGGCCTTCAAGGGAAATCATTCATTGATACAGACAAGATGGAGTAGCAGGAATATTGGAATGCTGTGAACCAGATGTTGTGAGTTCAAATCCCAGGTGAGGACATGTTAAATAATAATTACTGTATGAATAAACATACACAATGCAATCATGTATGTCAAAGTGTCTCAAATATGTAAGTTGAAAACACTGTATGTAAAAAGCACTGTGTGTGAGTGTTCCTAGCATTGCCAAAAGACAAACAACTGGATCAGTAGTTCACCAATCAGGACCTTGATGGGCTTGGTGTAACGGCTTTCATCCTCTTCGTCTGAGGAGGAGTAGGAAATATCGGACCAATGTGCAGCGTGGTACGTATCCATAATATATTTTAATAGAATGAACTACAAAATACAAAAAGAACCAGAGAATCAAAATGAAAACCGAAACAGTCCCGAATGGTGAAAACACTGAAACGGAAACAACCACCCACAACACACAATTGCAAACAGGCTACCTAAATATGGCTCCCAATCAGAGACAACGATAAACAGCTGCCTCTGATTGGGAACCACACCAGACACACATAGAAAACAAACAACCTAGAAAAAAGAACATAGACTGCCCACCCCAACTCACGCCCTGACCAACCTAACACAAAGACATAGAAAATAAACTAAAGTCAGAACGTGACACTTGGCAACAGTAAGATGTGGTGATGTGTAATATAAGTAGGGTGCCATTGCCCTGGGTAAAACATTTTTGGAGGGGAAAACATTTATTTTCGATCATCAGGTGACATCCACAGAACAAACCGGGAACTAGACAAAACCTCCAGGGGACCATGACACAATGTACCAAAAAATGCCCTAGAAATGTCCCCAGGACCAACTGGGAACTAGACAAAACCTCCAGTGGACCATGACACAACGTCCCAAGAACGTCCTAAAAATGACATTGGGGACGTCCCCAGGACCATCCAGGAACTAGACAAAACCTCCAGCGACCGTGACAACGTTCTGATGACTTTAGGCGACCATCTTCGTAACATTCAAGGGACGTCCCACGACTCATTATTGTTTGCAGGGGCAGCGCCTATAGGGAATGTATTTCCAGTTGTGTACAGTGATTGCAGTTGTATTCAACAACACCTAAATTACATGTTGTGTGAACTTAATTATTATGGATAGAGAAGACAGCCATTATCATCACTGAATAGAGATTACAGACTTGTGACAGTTCCGCTATTATTGCTGGAAATAATTCTTAGTGGATAAGTAGGGGAAACGTCAGAGTCAGTCACACTTACATAAAACGCTTTATAATTCAAAGCAAAGATTGAGTAGCTCATTGTTATAAAGTACTTACTTTGTATTACATTGCATAACCATGTCTATTCTATTTTGTCCAGAGAAACATTTTTTAGTGTATGAGATTTCACTTGTCTTTCCTCCTTCTTTACCTATACAGAACATAAGTAACCTGTGACATGRCAGTACTTATTATTCAAGTCATGTTTATTCAAGTCATATTCAATTAATATAAAATAACTGAAGGATGGTGAACAAAAGTTCAATATTAGCGGCCCCAGTGGAACAAAATGGCCACTACTGTTGCCCTATTAACATTGCAGAGAACAGTATTCCAATGTTTCAAAGAGACAGAGAGAATAATCTTAACCTGATTTAAACTTTAAAGTTAATTCTGCTGAATTTTTCTCAATTTATGAATGAAATCCATTATTTGTGAATTTTATTTTCAATGGCAGATCTGTGAAACGCAATATTATCTAATGAAAAATAATACTGAAGRGTGACACTGTCGTCTATTAAATCTAATTTCCTCTGACAATGGTAACTGTAGTTGGAAACATTCATCTCTTGATTTGATATTCATTTGATTAAATTATCATTTTTCTTTTTTGTAGGACACCAGCATAAAAAAAGCATGGCTGAAGAAGGGCTGAATTGAACAGAGCATAGAATCAGAAAAAGGGGACAATGAACCTTATTGTGTAACTCTCAGTATGAGCTCATCTCATCAGAATAAGAAAATATAGACAAAACATGAAGTGCCAAGTTGATGTCAAAGTTGTCACAGACATTACTTGTGAAAGTACCGAGCTGAGGCGCCTGCAATTATTTATGGTTTAGTAGATCCACCTACCCTGAGGCAGAGAGTTGGTTAAAGAAGCAAAAAGTGTATCTGTATACGTGTGTGAGCATGGAGACACACATAACACATGTCAACAAGCACCCAGACACACACACACACACACACACACACACACACACACACACACACACACACACACACACACACACA
>NC_036854.1:14202814-14306602 GCF_002910315.2 Salvelinus sp. IW2-2015 | reverse complement strand
ACACACACACACACACACACACACACACACACACACACACACACACACACACACACACACACACACACACACTGGATAGATGAAGTCAGCATCAACATTATTGGGAAAAACGTGTTTATCTAGTGTAGTGTTTTTTAATGTCACGCCTGTTACTTTGTGATCCAATAAGTGCTATGCTTTGGTCCTGCTAGGTATCAGACTGTGAACTGATTGTTGTTGATAGCATTAGCCTGTGGCTAACCAGCCTCAAAATGTCACTTAGAGAAATCTGAGACATTACGACATCACTTCCATGTCCCTGCAGGGACTTAACGAGGAAAGACCCAACACTCTAACGAAGCTTTACCACTTTGAGTGACATCTTTTCACATCCTCACTAACTTTACTATCTTTATCTTATCTCAACAAGTGCCCTTCTGTTAAGACGTATTTAAAGTGACAAAGGCTAAAAAAAACAATTAAATCAATGCTCTGATTCACTACCGGTACACTGTGATGCCTGGTCACAGAGAATGAGGGAGGGAGCAAAAGAGAGAGGAGAGAGATGGGGCAGAGACGGAAGCTAGGGTGAAGAGAGTTAGGGAGATGCTAGGCAGTTTCGTCAGAATGTAAGTAACAAAATCAATGCTGGAAGAATTACTAAAAAGGAAAATGTTTGTTGATAGTAAAATGTAAATTCTACACTCTTAGAAAAGGGTTCCAAATGGGTTCTGGGGATGTCCCCATAGGAGAACCCTTTTCGGTTCCAGTTAGAACTCTTTAGGGTTCCACGTAGAACCCTCTGTGGAAAGGGTTTTACATGGAACCCAAAAGGGTTCTATCTGGAACCAAAATGTTTTTTTCAAAGGGTTCTCCTATGGGGACAGCCAAATAACCCTTTTCGGTTCTAAATAGCACCTTTTTTTCTGAGAGTGTAGAATTCACATTTGTTTAATTTGACAAGAAAAACTACCAGATGAGATGTCAATACGGGCTCCCGATTGGCGCAGCAGTTTAAGGCACTGCATCTCAGTGCTTGAGGCGTCATTACAGACACCCTGGTTYGAATCCCATCTGTATCACAACCAGCTGTGATTGGGGCTCCCATAGGGCAGCTCACAATTGGCTGTCATTGAGGGAGGGAGGGTTAATTTGAATAAATATATTTTTTAAATTGCATTACACTGTAACTGTATGGGTTTGGATGAACGTCCTACACTTTGTCCAACAAAAGAGACGAGTGCACATCATGTTCTCTTATACTTCAGTGGTACAGCTAAAGATATCAGCAGCTCCTTCAGTCAAGACAGCTGCGGGAAATAAGTGACTCATTGTTATGCATCAGAGTGTATAGTAACAGACTGAGGGGCCTTGGTTATGGAAGATGGCCCCGGCTCATCTCCTCACCTGAATCAAGCCGAAGTCATAAGTGCTCAGAACAGTCCCTGTCCAAGTACTGTAACTCAAATGGTGTCCACCTCTGCATCACAACGGGATTGGATTAGCATCCATTGCTAGGGACTTTGATAGTAAAAAATTGATAGTGTTCATTGCTATGCTGGTTGCTATGTCCTGATTGCTATGATTGAGAGAGGCGCGTGCCGTCAAAAGACAGAGGAAAATGGGATAAATTCAATTGAAATTGTTGTGAGCGCAGGTTTGTTTATCTAGCTAGCTGGGATGAAAAGAATGTCCATTTGGCTGTTAAGTTCTCCAAAATTCTACACATTAGCTCATTGCACCATTGAAATAGCAACAGACAATAAGAGCTAATCGAATCCCATTGTGATGCAGAGGGGGACACTATTGGGCAAGCGGACAGTATTTGGCATAACAGGCATAGGACATGTGTGATGTGAGGTCTGTGGCGACTAGAGGTTTGTGGTCCAGGATTTAAAGGCTTGCGAACTTGTTTCCAAGCCTGTGTATTGATTCCTGTCTGGGTGACACAACCTGTTGTGTGCACCAGACCCTGTCAATCCTCTTATCAAGAGTAAGCCCTTCTCTTTGTTCACTGGCACCCGGGGAGGGATGCCTCCAGAGTCTACATTATGTCAGACTCCAAATGGAGTGAGGCTTTATCTTTCAACTTTTCAGCTCCCGGTTCCAGACCACTGTGATCTTTGACTTCAAAATAATTCCTCTGTCCATTGTCCTGGGATAACCATACCACTTTTTGAGTTTGATTACTCACTCAATCACTCTTCATTCCACTAGCGCCTCATTAACACACTATGTTATGATAGCCTGCTAGATCATTTGAATCGCAGTTTATAGTCATTAAAAAAGTACACTAGAACGGGGTTCCCATGAAATTCTGCATCCTTTAGAGGTGTAATTTTCCTTAGTTTTGTGATATCAATTTCAGACAGCGCATTTTCATTTGCAAGTGCACACACCATTTTCACATTCGGTTTGAGCAGTAACCACAACGATTAAATGCTCCATTCAGGGTCTACAGCTCACAAAGTCATGACTCACTGTGACTTTCTTCATCTTCCATTCAGAAGTGTAACTAATCACAGAGCCTTGTGTCCCAGTCAGGGGCGTCGCAGAGGGACTGATGCCCCAGCAACGAGGTGGGCGCTGTATCTGCTTACCTATTTCACCGTATCACATCAGGAGATTATGCTAGCATCGTAATAAAGGCTATAAATATTCCATGACCAAGACGGGGAGTTGGGGACGTCATTGAGAGGCAGGGGGATGTCGGAGTTCATATTGGTTGGTGCTCCTATGTATTCTGATTTAAGTTCCATTACAATACAAAAATGTGACAAATGCCTAATCGTCCGCATCACAGACCCATAATATCGTTATAGTATAGCCTCTGTGTACACTGTATGGCTTTGCTACATCCAAAGGGGCATTGAATGGGATAGCGGGTAGTTTATCCATAAACTGTCTGTAATAACTTCCTGTTGCTTAATTAGTATAAAAGAGAATGTTGAAGCAGTGGCTTATAAGGCCATCATAGCTGTTATTGTATTGGTCAAATATCAATTTCAATGGTTTGAAATTTKTATCCATCCATTTATCCAAGATTTTATCCATCTTTGTGATTCTTCTTTACTAAAAGGAAGCGCTGCATGCAGTGTCCACTGCCTTGAGAGACATGTGTACCGTGTGTGGCTATCTCGTTTAACCAGAAGGCCTCAGCTCAGTGAGAAAACAGGCCCCTTTCTTTGTTAACGTTTATTGATTAGCAATGGAAGGAAAGGCTGGGAGTCCTTAATTGGAGTACACCGTATTTTGAATGGCAAAGGTAATGGAATTGATTGATGGCTATTGATTGTGGTTCCTGATGGCTCCACGTTTGGGTAATTGTCAAGATCTGATCTGGTCTGTCAATGTTTAGACATCCCAGCAAAAATGGGACGTCTAAGGACATTAGGCGATGTTCCAATTAGGTGCCTTTAAGGATTTCGGCGAGACGTTATCCCACTGACGTTCTGAGAAAGTTCTAGGAACATTAAAATGTGATGTTAACCTCAGGACCRTATATCAAATCAAAACAAATTGTATTAGTCACATGTGCCGAATACAACAGGTGTAGACCTTACAGTGAAATGCTTACTTACGAGCCCCTAACCAACAATGCAGTTAAAAAATATATGGATAAGAATAAGAAATAAAAGTAACAAGTCATTAAAGAGCAGCAGTAAAATAACAATACCGAGACTATATACAGGGGGGTACCGGTACAGAGTCAATGTGCAGGGGCACCGGTTAGTTGAGGTAATATGTACATGTAGGTCGAGTTATTAAAGTGACTATGCATAGATGATAACAACAGAGAGTAGCAGTGGTGTAAAAGGGGGGGAAAATACAAAAAGTAGCCATTTTAATTAGGGGTTCAGGAGTCTTATGGCTTGGGGGTAGAAGCTGTTTAGAAGCCTCTTGGACCTAGACTTGGTGCTCCGGTACCGCTTGCCGTGCAGTAGCAGAGAGAACAGTCTATGACTAATGTGGCTAGAGTCTGACCATTTTTAGGGCCTTCCTCTGACATCGACTGGTATAGAGGTCCTGGATGGCAGGAAGCTTGGCCCCAGTGATGTACTGGGCTGTTCGCACTACCCTCTGTAGTGCCTTGCGGTCAGAGGCCAAGCATTTGCCATACCAAGCAGTGATGCAACCATTCAGGATGCTCTCGATGGTGCAGCTGTAGAACCTTTTGAGGATCTGAGGACCCATGTTAGTTTGTTGGTGATGTGGACACCAAGGAACTTGAAGCTCTCAACCTGCTCCACTGCAGCCCCGTCGATGAGAATGGGGGCGTGCCCGTTCCTCTTTTTCCTGTAGTCCACAATCATCTCCTTGGTCTTGATCACTTTGAGGGAGAGGTTGTTGTCCTGGCACCACACGGCCAGGCCTCTGACCTCCCTATAGGCTGTCTCGTCGTTGTCGGTGATTGGTCCTACCACTATTGTGTCATCGGCAAACTTAATGATGGTGTTGAAGTCATACCTGGCCGTGTAGTCATGACTGAACAGGGAGTACAGGAGGGGACTGGGCACCCACACCTGAGGGGCCCCTGTGTTGAGGATCAGCATTGCGGATGTGTTGTTACCTACCCTTACCACTTGGGGGCGGCCCGTCAGGAAGTCCAGGATCCAGTTGCAGAGGGAGGTGTTTAGTCCCAGGGTCCTTAGCTTATTGATGAGCTTTGAGGGCACTATGGTGTTGAACGCTGAGCTGTAGTCAATGAATAGCATTCTCACATAGGTGTTCCTTTTATCCAGGTGGGAAAGGGCAGTGTGGAGTGCAATAGAGATTGTATCATCTGTGGATCTGTTGGGGCGGTATGCAAATTGGAGTGGGTCTAGGGTTTCTGGGATAATGGTGAATAGTGTTGATGTGAGCCATGACCAGCCTTTCGAAGCACTTCATGGCTACAGACGTGAGTGCTACGGGTCGGYAGTCATTTAGGCAGGTTACCTTAGTATTCTTGGGCACAGCCACTATGGTGGTCTGCTTAAAACATGTTGGTATTACAGAGTCGGACTGGGAGAGGTTGAAAATGTCAGTAAACTTGCCAGTTGCCAGTTGGTCAGTGCATGCTCGCAGTACACGTCCTGGTAATCCTTCTGGCCCTGTGGCCTAGTGAATGTTGACCTGTTTAAAGGTCTTACTCACATCGACTGCGGAGAGCGTGATCACACAGTCTTCTTGAACAGCTGGTGCTCTCATGCATGTTTCAGTGTTTTTTGCCTCGACGAGAGCATAGAAGTAGTTTAGCTCGTCTGGTAGGCTCGTGTCACTGGGCAGCTCTCGGCTCTGCTTCCCTTTGTAGTCTCTAGTGGTTTGCAAGCCCTGCCACATCCGACGAGCGTCAGAGCCGGGTTTGTGCGATGCGATCTTAGTCCTTTATTGACGCTTTGCCTGTTTGATAGTTCGTCGGAGGGCATAGTGGGATTTCTTATAAGCTTCCGGGTTAGAGTCCCACTCCTTGAAAGCGGCAGCTCAAGCCTTTAGCTCAGTGCGGATGTTGCCTGTAATCCATGGCTTCTGGTTGGTGTATGTATGTATGGTCACTGTGGGGACGACGTCATCGATGCACTTATTGATGAAGCCAATGACTGGTGTGGTGTACTCCTCAATGCCATCGGAGGAATCTCAGAACATATTCCAGTCTGTGCTAGCAAAACAGTSCTGTAGCTTAGCATCTGCTTCATCTGACCACTGTTTTATTGATCTATTCACTGGTGCTTCTTGCTTAAATTTTAGCTTGTAAGCAGGAATCAGGAGGATAGAATTATGGTCAGATTTGCAAAATGAAGGGCGAGAGAGAGCTTTGTATGCGTCTCTGTATGTGGAGTAAAGGTGGTCCAGAGTTTTTTTCCCACTGGTTGCACATTTAACATGCTGATAGAAATTTGGTAAAACGGATTAAGTTTCCCTGCATTAAAGTCTCCGGTTACTAGGTGAGCGTTTTCTTGTTTGCTTATGGCGGAATACAGCTCATTCAATGCTGTCTTAGTGCCAGCCTTTGACGGTTGTGGTATATAAACAACTACGAAAAATACAGTTGAAAACTGTCTAGGTAGATAGTGTGATCTACAGTTTATCATGAGATACTCTACCTCAGGCGAGCAACAGCTCAAGACATCCTTAGATATTGTGCTACAAAAATACATAGTCCGCCACCCCTTGTCTTACCAGACGCCGCTGTTCTATCCTGCCGGTACAGTGTATAACCAGCCAGCTGTATGTTGATAGTGTCGTCGTTCAGCCACGTCTCCATGAAGCATAAGATATTACAGTTTTGGATGTCCCGTTGGTAGTTTAATCTTACACGTAGGTCATCCATTTTCTTGTCCAAAGATTGCACGTTTGGTAGCAGAATGGAAGGAAGTGGGGGTTTATTCGATCACCTACGAATTCTCAGAAGGCAGCCTGCCCTCCGACCCATTTTTCTCTGTCTTCTCTTCACGGAAATCATGGGGATCTATGCCTGTTCCTGAGAAAGCTGAATATCGTTTGCGTCGGCCTCGTCAGACTCGCTAAAAGAAAAAAATTATTCTGCCAGTCTGTGGTAAGAAGTCGCAGTCCTTGTGTCCAGAAGTTATTTTCGTGGCAACATTGTGTAGAAAATAAGTAAATAAACAAGTTACAAACAATGCAAATAAACTAACAAATAAACAAAATCGTAAGAGGACAGGACCCCTTTTGGTTGCAGTATAATGTTATAAATGTTTGATGTCTATTAGGGAACATTATATGGTCATGTGATGAGGTAGCTCCGCCTGAGAGATGTCCTGAAAAAATTATAACTAGTATAAACTACTTTAATTTTTGTTGATTAAAAAGGAATGAGACAAGAATTCCATGTCGAGCTAAATGTAAAAATATATATATACAGTACCAGTCAAAAGTTTGAACACACCTACTCATTCCAGGGTTTTTCTTTATTTTTACTATTTTCTACATTGTAGAATAACAGTGAAGACATCAACACTATGAAATAACACAAATGGAATCATGTAGTAACTAAAAAAGTGTTAACCTCTACAGGATGGCTGTCCCTAAACCAGGACAGTTGTTGTTAACGTGCGCTAATGTGACTTGAATGACGTTGTATACAACAGCCAACTTTCTGGAACATAGACATGTCTTATATGGGCAGAAAGCTTACATTCTTGTTAATCTAACTGCAGTGTCCAATTAACAGCAGCTATTACAGTGAAAAAATACCATGCTATTGTTTGAGAAGAGTGCACAACAACAACAACAAAAATGTTGTCAAGGCAACTGGTTTGATACATTCACCTCTGAAGATAAATAATGTTCTTACATTCAGTAATCTTGCTCTGATTTGTCATCCTGAGGGTCCCAGAGATAAAATGTAGCATAATTTTGTTTGATAAAATCAATTTTTATGTTCAAATGTAGGAACTGGGGTCGACAGTTTCACCACACTGTTGTCTCTGGCTCCACACCAACCCCACCCGGCCATCTAGATGTGTGGAAGTTAGTGTATAAGCTAATGGTCCATCATGTATGACATTCCTGGGAGCGTGTAAACTGTGTAAACATTTGTGTATGTTCTCTATAGTTATGTACTTGAAAATATATCAAAAGTCTGAAACTTTGCACACACTATGCTTCCATCTGGTGGCCAAAATCCAAATTCGACCTAGACTCCTGTCTCAAAGTATGGCCTTTCTCTTGCATTTCAAAGATGATGAAAAAAAGAAAACGCATGTTTCTTTGTTTGTATTATCTTTTACCAAATATAATGTGTTATACTCACCTACATTAATTTCACATTTCCACAAACTTTAAAGTGTTTCCTTTCAAATGGTATCAAGAATATGCATATCCTTGCTTCAGGTCCTGAGCTTCAGGAAGTTAGATTTGGGTATGTAATTTTAGGCCAAAAAAAAGGACTAATCCACACAGTCTCCTCTGAACAGTTGATGTTGAGATGTGTCTATTACTTGAACTATGTGAAGCATTTATTTGGGCTGAAATCTGAGGTGCAGTTAACTCTAATGAACGTTCCCTCTGCAGGAGAGGTAACTCTGGGTCTTCCTTTCCTGTGGCGGTCCTGGAGAGAGCCAGTTTCATCATAGCGCTTGATGGTTTTTGTGACTGCACTTGAAGAAACGTTCAATGTTTTTGAAGTGTTCAGAATTGACTGACCTTCATGCCTTCAAGTAATGATGGACTGTCATTTCTCTTTGCTTATTTGAGCTGTTCTTGCCATAATATAAATTTGGTATTTTACCAAATAGGGCTATCTTCTGTATACCACCCCTACCTTGTCACAACACAACTGATTGGCTCAAACACATTAAGAAGGAAAGAAATTCCACAAATTAACTTTTAACAAGGAACAGCTGTTAATTGAAATGTGTTCCAGGTGACTACCTCATGAGCTGGTTGAGAGAATGCCAAGAGTGTGCAAAGCTGTCATCAAGGCAAAGGGGGGCAACTTTGAAGAATCTCAAATATAAAATATATTTTGATTTGTTTAACACTTTTATGGATACTACATGTTTCCATATGTGCTGTTTCATAGTTTTGATGTCTTCAATATTATTCTACAATGTAGAAAATAGTAAGAATAAAGAAAAACCCTTGAATGATTAGGTGAGTCCAAGCTTTTGACTGGTACTGTATATTTCGAGGTTGGACATTAGCACGTTGGGCTCACATGATTGGTGTTACCTCGTTAGTCTGTATGTGTTACACTTGTGCTGGCTTGTCATCTCGTTAGTCAGAAGGTGTTTCACCTGTGCTGGCACAAGTGATATTTAAGAGCGGCTGGCCCAGTGCTCCAGTTGGCTTGAGAGATGTGGAGAGTTAACACCTTTACTTGGCTCTCCCGATTATATTTCTTAAAAATAAAAAAAACTATCTGATCCTTTATCTTTTCTTCACTGTTTTTATTTTTAGTTTGCTTCCGGTCCAAGTTTTGTCTGGGTGTTAATTTTGTTTGCCTCTTGGGGCGATGTCCCCGAAACTAGACAAAAACCTCCACACGACCATTTTGTGATGTTCCGGGGACGTCCAAATGACATTTTTGTTTGCAGGGATGCCTGTGTTCATGCAGATAGCATGGGTCAGGTCTAACTGATTACACCATCATTAACAACTACAAGCAACCATCTTTCATAATAATCTCCCTCCTGGTCAGCCAGATAAAACACTTCTATTAACCATGGTCGCACAATCCCACCACTGACACCAAAACTGATTTGGGCGCAGCTCAAGCAGGACTAGATATTGTAACCTTACATCAGTCCAACATCTAGATACTGCTACCTTGTCAGCCCAACATCTAAGAAATTACCCCAAGTGGGATGAAACTATTGAGACAGATGGTGTTTGGGATGCAACATATCTTTACTTTCTAAGTTAACGGACCCATATGTTTTAGTTCTTTTTATGGAATTGATTCTAAAAGTAAGCCTCTGTAAATTCCAGAATATACACTACCAGTCAAAAGCTTGGACACTCATTCAAGGTTTTTTCTTTATTTGTACTATTTTCTACATTGTAGAATAATAGTGAAGACATCAAAACTATGAAATAAGACATGTAGAATCATGTAGTAAACAAAAAAGTGTTAAACAAATCATTTTAGATTTGAGATTCTTCAAAGTAGCCCCCCTTCGCCTTGATGACAGCTTTGCCCACTCTTGGCATTCTCTTAACCTGCTTCACCTGCAATGCTTTTCCAACAGTCTTGAAGGACTTTAAGACATGAAGATCAGTCAATCTGGAAAATGTCATGAACTTTCAAAGTTTCTTAAAGTGCAGTCGCAAAAAGCATCAAGCGCTATGATGAAACTGGCTCTCATGAGGACCGCCACAGGAAAGGAAAACCCAGAGTTACCTCTCCTGCAGAGGATAAGTTCATTATAGTTATCAGCCTCATAAAATGCAGCCCAAAAAAAGCTTCACAGAGTTAACGTAACAGATACATCTCAACATCAACTGTTCAGAGGAGACTGCATGAATCAGGCTTTCATGTTCGAATTGCTGCAAAGGACACCAATAAGAAGGACACCACTAAAAGACACCAATAAGAAGAAGAGACTTGCTTGGGCCAAGAAACACGAGCAATGGACATTAGACCGGTGGAAATCTGTCCTTTGGTCTGATGAGTCCACCGTGTTTTTGTGAGACACAGAGTAGGTGAACGGATGATCTCTGCATGTGTTGTTCCCACCGTGAAGAATGGAGGAGGTGTGGGGGTGCTTTGCTGGTGACAGTCTGTGATTTATTTAGAATTCAAGGCACACTTAACCAGCATGACCACCACAGCATACTGCAGCGATACGCCATCCCATCTTGTTTGCCCTTAGTGGGACTATCGTTTGTTTTTCAACAGGACAATGACTGTGTAAGGGCTCCAGGCTGTGTAAGGGCTGTTTGACCAAGAAGGAGAGTGATGGAGTGCTGCATCAGATAACCTGGCCTCCACAATCACCCGACCTCAACCCAATTTCGATGGTTTGGGATGAGTTGGACCGCAGAGTGAAGGAAAAGCAGTCATCAAGTGCTCAGCATATGTTAGAACTCCTTCAAGACTGTTTTGGAAAAGCATTCCCGGTGAAGCTGGTTTAGAGAATGCCAAGAGTGTGCAAAGCTGTCCTCAAGGCAAAGGGTGGCTAGTTTGAAGAATCTGAAATATAAAATGTATTTAGATTTGTTGAACACTTTTTTGGTTACTACATGATTCCATAAGTGTTATTTCATAGTTTTTATGTCTTCTATTATTCTACAATGTAGAAAATAGTAAAACAGAAAAACCCTTGAATGAGCAGGTGTCCATACTTTTGACTGGTACTGTATATTACTGCTATTTCTATGAGAAGAAGAAGCCTTCTGGGCATTTTTCCCTTTGCTAGATTTTAGGGCTGAGCCATTAGTGCTTTTTGAAGTTGGTTCGGTTTCGKTTTGATTATTTATCAATAATCACTGTTTCAATATTTTTTAATGCTGTAACACAGAATTAAACAATTAATAAAAGTCCCATGATGGTAGACTGCCCATTAATGCTTCTCACTTGTTAACCATCATTTAATCGCATTACTTTATTATTGAATTCTAAGTAATCTCATCTCTATAGAGCTGCTACCAATATCACTAGTTTGTAGTTCAAAGTAAATAAGGCATACTTTTTTAAATGACTGCTGAATAGCAACTATTAATCAGTTGGATCATATATTTTCAGGTAGAGATACCTCACTAAGCAACAGCTGCTCTCTGTCATCTCACGAGCACACATTCTTCTCACTTCAGTACCAGGCATTGAAGAAACAGTAGATGCGCAATGGATTATGGTCATTGTAGTTAATTACCATGTTTTATGTGCTAAACTATGTAGAATATTGGCCTGTTGGAAACTACAACTCTCTGTTACATTGCACAGTTCAGGCTGATTCTGATTTATCTCTAGAGAAACTGTGCAATGTGTGCATTGAGCTCACAGAAAGAAGGTGATGAAATGGAATTCAAATAATTGATCTGATGCCAGTGAATTAGTTGTTTAAAAATGAAAAATAACTGACATTTCGGTTAATCGCTCAGCACTACCAGATTTTCTGACTGTTTAATCAAAATGGAAATACTTTGGAAGGTCAAGAGGCTTAATCTGAATTCAAATACGAATGATGTGCTCCAATTAAACGTCTGACTGGAATTCTGAGACCTTATTAATTAAATAAATAAATATGAATGAACCAACAATACAGTACCTTATGTGCTTTATGCTGGGACTGATCAAATGTCATGTCTGATGAAACAAAAATAGAACTGTTTGGCCATAATGACCATCGTTATGTTTGGAGGACAAAAGGGGAGGCTTGCAACCCGAAGAACACCATCCCAACCGTGAAGTACGAGGGTGGCAGCATCATGTTGTGGGGGTGCTTTGCTGCAGGAGGGACTGGTGCACTTCACAAAATAGATGGCATCATGAGGGTGGACAATTATGTGGATATATTGAAGCAACATCTCAAGACATCAGTCAGGAAGTTAAAGCTTGGTCGCAAATGGGTCTTCCAAATGGACAATGACCCCAAGCATACTTCCAAAGTTGTGGCAAAATGGCTTAAGGACAACAAAGTCAAGGTATTGGAGAGGCCTTCACAAAGCCCTGACCTTAATCCCATAGAAAATGTGTTGGCAGAACTGAAAAAGTGTGTGCGAGCAAGGAGGCCTACAAATCTGACTCAGTTACACCAGCTCTGTCAGGAGGAATGGGCCAAAATTCACCCAACTTATTGTGGGAAGCTTGTGGAAGGCTACCCGAAACAATTTAAAGTCAATGCTACCAAATACTAATTGAGTGTATGTAAACTTCTGACCCACTCGGAATGTGATGAAGAAATAAAATATGAAATAAATCATTCTCTCCACTATTATTCTGACATTTCACATTCTTAAAAARAGTGGTGATCCTAACTGACCTAAAAAAGGGAATTTTTACTAGGGTTATTAAATGTCAGGAATTGTGAAAAACTGAGTTTAAATGTATTTGGCTAAGGTGCATGTAAACTTCCGACTTCAACTGTACATAATGTTGAAATTATAGGTCACTGTAGCCTACAGTTTGTCAAATATTATGAAATTTTTCCTTGAAGGTGTACATTTTAATTTCAGCTTTAATTGTTTACATTAGGGTGCACCTCGTTTCATTTTCCATAATGTGTGAGGCATAAATTAGGTCATAATGTTGKCTCTGTGTGTTTACTCAGTTTTGTCAACACAACACAGTTCGCTTTGCATTAATAGGCTTTCAGTTAGTTACTTCTTGAGCAAATTTATAAGTACCATAAGTGGCAATAAGAGATGTCAGGGTTCAGGTACAGTAAGAGCAGCAACTCTCAGCATGATTTCTTGTGTTCTGCGTACTGAGACTCAATATTCAGGTACCCACTGTTTCAACAACGGCCTGCAGATATATCCCAACTGCATCTTTTCATTTCTGACATTGTTTTGAACTTTCTGGAAGTCCATAGCATGAATAAAACGTGATACAAACACATGTATCACGACTGAACATACGTTTCTGTCAAAGGAGAGCACAATTCTGTGTCGTTATTCTGTATACGTATATGCTGAGTGTACAAAACATTAGGAACACCTGCTCTTTCCATGACAGAATGACCAGGTGAATCCAAGTGAAATCAATGACTTGTTAAATGTACTTCAATCAGTGTAAAAGGGGAGGAGACAGGTTAAAGAAGGATTTTGTGTATGTTTGCCGTTCAGAGGGTGAATGGTCAAGACAGAAGATGTCTTTGAACGGGGTATGGTAGTAGGTGCCAGGTGCACCGGTTTGAGTGTGTCAAGAACTGCAATGCTGCATTTTTTTTAATGCTGTCACAATCGCCTGGAGAGGTGGGTGCAGAGTCAATTGCAGAGAGCAGAGGATACTGGGGAAAACCGTCTTTATTTGGATTCCCAAACGAACGCCCAAAACCATAGGCGAAGAATAGACAGAAAAATAGTCCGACCCAACACAGGGCACAAACGGACAGGAACACAAACACGCACACCCTGACTAACAGAAAACAATCCCACACAAACATAGGCGGGCCTAACAGGCTTAAATAGACATAAATCAAGAAACAAAATAAGAGACAGGTGCAACCAATAAGACCAAACAAACAGAAAAGGAAAAAGGGATTGGTGGCGGCTAGTAGACCGGCGACGACGACCGCCGAGGGCTGCCCGAACAGGCAGAGGAGCCACCTTCGGTGGGAGTCGTGACAGTACCCCCCCCTGACGCGCGGCTACCGCAGCGCGCCGCCACCGGCCTCGAGGGCGACCCGGGGTCGAGGCGCAGGGCGATCCGGGTGGAGGCGGTGGAAGTCCCTCAGTAGTGAAGGGCCCAAAATGTCCCCCACCGGTACCCAGCACCTCTCCTCCAGACCGTACCCCTCCCAGTCCACGAGTTACTGTAAGCCCCTCACCCGGCGTCTAGAGTCCAGAATAGCACGTACAGTGTACGCTGGGGACCCCTCGATGTCCAGAGGGGGCGGAGGGACCTCCGGCACCTTACCTTCCTGCAGGGGACCAGCCACCACCGGCCTGAGGAGAGACACATGAAATTAGGTGTTAATACGATAGTAAGGAGGAAGCTGTAACCTATAACACACCTCGTTTATCCTCCTCAGGACTTTAAATGGCCCCACACACTGCGGCCCCAGCTTCCGGCAGGGCAGGCGGAGGGGCAGGTTTCGGGTCGAGAGCCAGACCCGGTCCCCCGGTGCGAACACGGGGGCCTCACTGCGGTGCTGGTCAGCGCTCCTCTTCTGCCGTCCACTAGCTTGTTTGAATGATTCCTGGATGGCTCTCCAGGTGTCCTTCGAGCGCTGCACCCATTCCTCCACCGCAGGAGCTTCGGTCTGGCTTTGATGCCATGGAGTCAGGACCGGTTGGTAGCCCAACATGCACTGGAACGGTGACATGTTAGTAGAGGAGTGGCGGAGGGAATTCTGAGCCACCTCCGCCCATGGGACGTACCTCGCCCATTCACCAGGCCGGTCCCGGCAATACGACCACAGAAACCTACCCACATCCCGGTTTACTCTCTCCACCTGCCCATTACTCTCGGGGTGAAAACCCGAGGTCAGGCTGACCGAGACCCCCAGCCGTTCCATGAACGCCCTCCAAACTCTGGACGTGAACTGGGGACCCCGATCAGAAACGATGTCCTCAGGCACCCCATAGTGCCAGAAGACATGGGTCAACAGAGCCTCCGCAGTCTGTAGGGCCGTAGGGAGACCGGGCAACGGGATGAGACAGCAGGACTTAGGGAAACACCACGATCCTGGTCGTTGTGGATCGGTTTTCTGAGACGGGGGAAGGTCGGTGAGAAAATCTACCGACAAGTGCGACCACGGCCGTTGTGGAACGGGGAGGGGCTGTAACTTCCCTCTAGGCAGGTGTCGAGGAGCCTTGCTCTGAGCGCGCACCGAGCAAGAGGAGACATAAAACCTCACGTCCTTGACAAAAGTGGGCCACCAGTACCTCCCCCTAAGACTCCGCACTGTCCTTTCGATACCAGGATGACCCGAAGAGGGTAGTGTATGGGCCCATCGAATCAACCGATCACGGACACCAAGCGGTACGTACTGAACACCTGCTGGACACTGAGGGGGTGCAGGTTCCAACCGTAACGCCCGCTCGATCTCCGCGTCCACCTCCCATACCACCGRTGCTACCAGACATGAAGCTGGAAGGATGGGAGTCGGATCGATGGGCCGCTCCTCGGTGTCATATAGGCGGGACAGCACGTCGGCCTTCGTATTAAGGGAGCCTGGCCTATAGGAGATCGTAAAACGAAATCGGGTAAAAACATGGCCCACCTGGCCTGACGTGGATTCAACCTCCTCGCTGCCCGGATATACTCGAGATTACGATGGTCAGTCCAGATGAGGAAAGGGTGCTTAGCCCCCTCAAGCCAATGTCTCCACACCTTCAGAGCCTTGACTAGAGCTAACAACTCCCGGTCCCCCACGTCATAGTTCCGCTCCGCCGGACCGAGCTTCCTCGAGAAGAAAGCGCAGGGGCGGAGCTTCGGTGGCGTGCCCGAGCGCTGTGATAGCACGGCTCGCACCCCAGCCTCGGACGTGTCCACCTCCACTATGAACGCCAAAGAGGGGTCCGGATGAGCCAGCACGGGAGCGTCGATGAACAGCTCCTTCATGCGACTGAAGGCTCTGGAGCCACCTTCGGTGGGAATCGTGACAAACGCTCAACAGTTTCCCGTGTGTATCATGAATGGTCCACCACCCAAAGGAAATCTAGGCAACTTTACACAACTGTGGGAAGCATTAGAGTCAACGTGTGCCAGCATCCCTGTGAAACGCAACTCAATATTAGGGAAGTGTTCCTAAAGTTTTGTACACTCAGTTTGTCTGTCTGCTTCATATGCACAACTTTTTGATTATTCAGTTCATCAGGTATAGTGACGGCTGCCAATTATTCTGACCTCTCAAATGAAACATGGGATGTTTTTGACAGGTTTATCACATAGTCTACAGAAGGTAATGTCCAAGTCTGCTAATGGACAGACCTATTGCCATTCTGCCTATTTGAAGGTATTGTCATTCTGTCTATTTAAAGGTATTGTCTTAATGATTCAAAGACATTAATGATTCAAAGACTGCCTGATCCCATCCCAGCTCTACAATATTCATGATCTGAAGCATTGTAGCGAGTTGTAATGCAAGGTGACAGGCTTTGTACCACTACCTTTCCAAAGCCTCATCTGCACCATAGCAGTGGGAAGCGGCATCCTTGAAGTGTGAACAAGAAATACCATCACAAGCCTGACCAAGACACTTTATCTGTCAATCTCTGGTCTGTTTGACCTTGCTGGTATTTGAAATGAGATTGAGCTGTGGGAGGGAGTTATTCTCTCTCACACCTGAGCTCTGACTTAGACATACCTACACACCTCAAATGGCATTCTACCATATTCAGTACTCTACTTTGTCCAGAGCCCTATGTTTTAGGCAACTTGTCAATACAGCTGTACAGTTGGATATTCAAAGCTGCAGTCTTTATTTTAACCTCTGAACTATAGGTCAATCATCCCAGGCTGTACTAAATCCTAATGGCCCTATTTATTTAGCTGTTTAAAGCAAATATTGACTTGTGCGCTAAATKCCTCAATCAAACTGAGGGAAATAGTGTTTTCCTCAGTGCTCTGTAGTAGTAGACACTTTTGAAAGTTGTGTTATTGGGATGAAAACAGGGTACAGCCACAAGGGCTGTTTGGGGGGCCCTGAGCGAGATTTGGTTTGGGGACCCCACCAAGACCCCGCCACCCCCACCTACATTTCCTGCAATTCTCCACATTTTGCCATGGGGGAGTAGGGCAGTGGAGGACAGCTCATAATGTCTGGAATGGCGTGGCATCAAACACATAGAAACCATGTGTGTGATGTATTTGATACCATTTCGCTCCAGCCATTGCCACCAACCTCCTGTGGAGCAGAGAAAATGTTGTTTTAAAGCAACTTTCTGYAGTTCTCCACATTCTGCCATGGGGTGGAGATCAAATTTGGCAATTTTACAAAAAATGTAATGTTAGTCTACTTATTTTGCCATGGGGCAGAGACACGTTTTCACTTGTAAAGTAAGTTTTCTACAGTTCTACACATTTTGACATGACTTATGCCATGTTAGTGATATCTGAGAGAGTGACATTTTTTATGGGGATCCCCTGGAGGTCAGGGGCCCTGGGCATGTGCCCGGTCGGTATTCGGTCATGATAAGACCAAATAGACTAATTTACCAGTCTAAAAATTGCTAGCTGACATCAGTGGAGGCTTGTGGGAGGAGCTATAGGAGAATGGGCTCATTGTAATGGCTGGAATGAAATAAATGCAATAGAGTCAAATATGTAGTTGCCATATGCTTAATGTGTTTGATACCATTCCAATCTAGCCATTACAATGAGCCCATCCTCCTATAGCTCCTCCCACCAGTCTCCACTGGCTGACATGGCTAATTGAGTGACTGTCAGTGATTGACAAAACAAGAGAAACTGCTGATGCACAACCAAATTTCAAACATACACCTTGTGTATTCTACTATTATAACTCAACAGTAAATTGAGACCCTGACTGAATTGCTAATTTATTTAATATTACAAAATAAGAAAATTGGGGTCAGGGGCCGGCCCCCTATCCTGATATGCTGTCTTTGGTGTGTATAGAGATTTTAATCWTTTTTTTTAAGCGGTTGAGTTGAGGATCTATGTGCCTTCCCACTGGGCACAGACGTCAATTCAACATCTACTCCACGTTGGTTCAACATAATTTCATTGAAAATACGTGGAACAACCAACGTTGATTTAACCAGTGTGTGTCGATGTATTTGTCACTTAACTATGGCATGCACTTATTTATTTAGGCAGCAGATTCATCCATCCAAAACCAGCTGTACCATAACAACAGCTTTTCTGGCATGGTATAAAATGTGGATAAATTCAAAGTGTTATTTTATTGTAGAACCACAATCCAGACCAAATGTTCAAAAAATTGCTTACAAATCAAATTGGTGACTGATACTGTAAATTGCTTTTTTGTTTTAAAGATTCTTCCACAGAAAATAAAGCTTTGTCTTCAGAATAGGCCATCAACCAGGCATATTACTGCAGATAGATAAAAAGTGGAGTCTAACGGGCATTCACATGTACTCTTGGTCAAGACCATACGTCCCACCACACTCAATATTGAAATGGGTCTTGGTTGTCATAAAACTCTGAGTTGAGGATTAGCTGACTCATTCATGCACATTAAAATGGCCGAGGGAAGTAAAGGTGCTGAGGGTGCTGCAGCACCCCTAGGGCTTACAAAAGTAGTGCACTGGGMTTTTAATAGTCCTGTATTAGCCGTCTGTAGCGTGCGCAAATGATTMTTTTTGAGGCAGCAACACCAGACAGATGCAAGACATGCAGATGCCAAAGCCAGAGGGTGTCTTGCAGTGCAGAATTAATAGAATGTATTTCTCAGAATATACCTCTACATGAAATATAAACTGAAACATGATGCTTTGAAGTGGTTTCTATGATGTCCTGAAAAACAGGCAAATCCTTGACAAAGTTCTTAGACACCYGGTCAGGGTCAGATGTGTAAGCAGACTTCATTCCTTCAAACAACAATACAGTTTCCTCTTGAGACAACGGACAAAAGACACTTTAGAAGCACTTAATAACCTTACCCCGACCGTTCACAAAATCACTCATCTTCTGAAGGACCCACAAAACTCAAGGCGCCTTTATAGATATCACCAGAATAGACATTATCTTTGGCAGATAAGCTGTATTTTGGTTCCAATACCAACTCTATAATTGCTCCCAAAAGTTGATTCTTGATAATATGCCCTCTGAGTCAGTCACTTATTTCAAATTCTTAGTCAGTGKATTCATCAGAACTCAGGGACATTCTATTCTTTACTAGCATCAACAACACTGTGTGAGAGAAGCTGGTAATATTCCCTGCTGGTGTCTTAGACTTATACCTAACTCCTCCAGATCCTGATTTAATCGCCTCTCAAATCCAGCAGACATTTTTCACTGTGACAATGTTGTTGATCACGGGAAAAACAAGCGCCCAGTTGTGTGTATCCCTGAAAGTAATCAGAATCTGTAAACATTTGTTTTGAAAACTAAAACATGGTGGCTGAGGAGACCTCCACTTCACAGCGACAGCAGCATAACCAAGATGTTATAACCAAGCTGAAGCTCTGTAATGCCCGGGGTGTAGTAGAGGAAGGAGTCAAACGCAGGAGACAGAGAGTTCAGAGTAGCGTTCTAATTTAATCACACAAAAATAGGTGAACACGACGCCACTCCAAATGAATGCTCCACCACATAAACGAGAACACTAATATCCAAAGAGACAACGTACACTTAACCGTGACACACAAGCATGTACAACCTGTACACAAAACAATCCCGCACACCCAGCAGGCCGGGCTGCTGGGTAATAAAGCCCCACTAATCACCCTAACCACAAACAGGTGTAACCACTAAACAATTAAGGAGGGGGAGGAAAAGTCAGTAGCAGCTAGTAGGCCGGTGACGACGASCGCCGAGCGCCACCCGAACAGGAAGGGGAGCCACCTTCGGTAGGAGTCGTTACAAGCTCTCAATTGACATCAGGGTTGAATTGACTAATTATTGCCAGTCTCGAATATTGTTAGTTGTTTTAGCGTCTATGGATAAAGCTTCAGAAATGAAAGAATACGGCTTATGGCAGCGCTTGCAATAAATCAGAAATTTGTTCATTTGGTGTTCTCTAATGAAAAGCTTTTCATTACAGAGAAACGCAGCAGTCCTCTACAGCTTTCTCATCAATAAGAAAATTCCAATCGAAAGCCATAGCACCAACCCGTTGGGGACACACTAGATGAATCAACGTTGTTTCTACGTCATTTCAATAAAATTGTTACATTGACGTCTGTGCCCAGTGGGAAAAGGCGTAATCTAGATTCAAGTCTTAACTTTTGGACAACTGCTCCTCTCATTATTTAGTAGCTGTGTTATATATAGGCCCTCCATTAGGATCCCGTTATTTGTATGTCCTTCCACGCTAGTATTGGTAGCTGTCATTATTAAGTAATGAGCTGCACACAATAAAATACAATTTCATGCACAAACTATAAATTCATGGGGCAGAGAGAATATTCCTGCCAATGCTCAATGGGGCGTTACCCTACCTCTAACGAGCAATCCTTGCACAAGCAATTAAATGTGTGTTCCACCAGATCGCTGTTCGGCATACAGCCTGATTTGCAGTACCAGTCGAAAGTTTGGCCACCAAATCATTCAAGGGTTTTTTATTTATTTTTACTATTTTCTACATTGTCTACTAGTCTACTAGTGTCACCAGTCTACTAGTGAAGACATCAAAACTATGAAAAAAACACATGGAATCATGTAGTAACCAAAAAAGTGTTAAACAAATCAAAATGTATTATATTTGAGATTCTTCAAAGTAGCCACCCTTTGCTTTGCACACTCTTGGCATTCTCTCAACCAGTTTCATGAGGTAATCACCTGGAATGCATTTCAATTAACAGGTGTGCCTTAAAAGTTCAAAGTTAATTTGTGGAATTTCTTTCCTTAATGCGTTTGAGCCAATCAGTTTTGTTGTGAGAAGGTAAGGGTGGTATACAGAAGATAGCCATATTTGGTAAAATATCAAGTCCATATTATGGCAAGAACAGCTCAAATAAGCAAAGAGAAATGACAGTCCATCATTACTTGAAGACATGAAGGTCAGACAATTCGTAACATTTCAAGAACTTTGAACGTTTCTTCGAGTGCAGTCGCAAAAACCATCAAGCGCTATGATGAAACTGGATCTCATGAGGACCGCCACAGGAAAGGAAGACCCAGAGTTAACTCTGCTGCAGAGGAAAAGAGAAAAAAAAGAGTTACCAGCCTAGAAATTGCAGCCCAAATTAATACTTCAGAGTTCAAGTATCAGATACGTCTCTACATCAACTGTTCAGAGGAGACTGTGAGAATCATGCCTTCATGGTCAGATTGCTGCAAAGAAGAATAGACTTGCTTGGGCCAAGAATCCCGAGCAATGGACATTAGCCCGGTTGAAATCTTTCCTTTGGTCTGATGAGTCCAAATTAGATTTTGAGTTCCAACCACAGTGTCTTTGTGAATCGCAGAGTAGGTAAATGGATGATCTCCGCATGTGTGGTTCCCACCGTGAAGCATGGAGGAGGTGGTGTGGGTGTGCTTTGCTGGTGACACTGTCAGTGGTTTATTCAGAATTCAAGGCACACTTAACCAGCATGGCTACCACAGCATTCTGCAGCGATACGCCATCCCATCTGGTTTGCACTTAGTCCCACAATCATTTATTTTTCTACAGGACAATGACCCAACACACCTCCAGGCTGTGTAAGGGCTAATTGACCAATAAGGAGAGTGATTCATCAGATGAACTGGAGGAATCACCCGACCACAACCCAATTGAGATGGTTTGGGATGAGTTGAACTGCAGAGTGAAGGAAAAGCAGCCAACAAGTGCTCAGCATATGTGGGAAGTCCTTCTGGACTTTGGAAAAGCATTCCAGGTGAGGCTGGCTGAGAGAATTCCAAGAGTATGCAAACCTGTCATCAAGGCAAAGGGTGGCTACTTTGAAGAATCTCAAATATAAAATATATTTAGATTTATTAAACACTTTTTTTGGTTAATACATGATTCCGTATGTGTTTTTATAGTTTGTCTACACTATTATCCTACAATGTAGAAAATAGTAAAATAAAGAAAAACCCTGTAATGAGTAGGTGTGTCCAAACGTTTGCTTGGTACTGTATCTGTCCATTGTAGGAACACAGTCCAGAGGACTTAAGGAGATAGATGCATCTCGTACGTGGTTATACTCAATGTTCTGACATTGAAAGTTGCCGGTGGTGAAAAAAAGTTGAGAACTAAGTTAATGGCTTGAACTCCTTGTAACAGCAAGTACCTGGAGAAAGGAAGAGACTGACGAACTCATGTTGTGCCATCTGTATTACACTGAACTAAATGCAACATTCAAAGATTTTACTGAGTTACAGTTCATATATGGAAATCAGTGAATTGAAATATATTCATTTGGCCCTAATTTATGGATTTCACAGGACTGGGAAAGGACACAGGACTGTATGTATCTGTTTGTCAAATACACTGCTCAAAAAAATAAAGGGAACACTTAAACAACACAGTAACTCAAGTCAATCACACTTCTGGAAATCAAACTGTCCACTCAGAAGCAACACTGATTGACAATACATTTCACATGCTGTTGTGCAAAATGGAATAGACAAAAGGTGGAAATTATAGCAATAGCAAACACCCCAATAAAGGAGGTGTTCTGCAAGGTAGTGACCACAGACCACTCTCAGTTCCTATGCTCCTGGCTGATGTTTTGGTCACTTTTGAATGCTGCGGTGCTTTCACTCTAGTGGTAGCATGAGACGGAGTCTACAACCCACACAAGTGCTCAGGTAGTGCAGCTCATCCAGGATGGCACAATCATGCGAGCTGTGGCAAGAAGGTTGCTTGTCTGTCAGCGTAGTGTCCAGAGCATGGAGGCGCTACCAGGAGACAGGCCAGTACACCAGGAGACGTGGAGGAGGCCGTAGGAGGGCAACAACCCAGCAGCAGGACCGCTACCTCGCCTTTGTGCAAGGAGGAGCAGGTGGACCACTGCCAGAGCCCTGCAAAATGACCTCCAGCAGCCACAAATGTGCATGTGTCTGCTCAAAACAGTCAGAAACAGACTCCATGAGGGTGGTATGCGGGCCCGACGTCCACAGGTGGGGGTTGTGCTTACAGCCCAACACCGTGCAGGACGTTTGGCATTTGCCAGAGAACACCAAGATTGGCAAATTCGCCACTGGCGCCCTGTGCTCTTCACAGATGAAAGCAGGTTCACACTGAGCACACGAGCACATGTGACAGACGTGACAGAGTCTGTAGACGCCGTGGAGAACGTTCTGCTGCCGCAACACATCCTCCAGCATGACCGGTTTTGGCGTGGGTCAGTCCTGGTGTGGGTGGGCAATTTTATTTGGGGAGCCGCACAGCCCTCCATGTGCTCGCCAGAGGTAGCCTGACTGCCATTAGGTACCGAGATGAGATCCTCAGACCCCTTGTGAGACCATATGCTGGTGCAGTTGGCCCTGGGTTCCTCCTAATGCAAGACAATGCTAGACCTCATGTGGCTGGAGTGTCAGCAGTTCCTGCAAGAGGAAGGCATTGATGCTATGGACTGGCCCCGCCCGTCCCCAGACCTGAATCCAATTGAGCACATCTGGGACATCATGTCTCGCTCCATCCACCAACACCACGTTGCACCACAGACTGTCCAGGAGTTGGCGGATGCTTTAGTTCAGGTCTGGGAGGAGATCCCTCAGGAGACCATCCGCCACCTCATCAGGAGCATGCCCAGGCGTTGTAGGGAGGTCATACAGGCACGTGGAGGCCACACACACTACTGAGCCTCATTTTGACTTGTTTTAAGGACATTACATCAAAGTTGGATCMGCCTGTAGTGTGGTTTTCCACTTTAATTTTGAGTGTGACTCCAAATCCAGACCTCCATGGGTTGATAAATTTGATTTCCATTGATCATTTTTGTGTGATTTTGTTGTCAGCACATTCAACTATGTAAAGATAAAAGTATTTATTAAGAATATTTCATTCATTCAGATCTAGGATGTGTTATTTTAGTGTTCCCTTTATTTTTTTGAGCAGGTTATATTTTTTAAATGGGCCTCAGGATCTCGTCACTGTATTCAAATTGCCATCGATAAAATGCAATTGTGTTCGTTGTCCGTAGTTTATGCCTGCCCATACCATAACCCCACCATGGGGCACTCTGTTCACAACATTATCAGCAAACCGCTAGCCCACACGATGCTATACACGTGGTCTGCGGTTGTGAGGCTGGTTGGACATACTACTAAATTCTCTAAAACTACATTGGAGGCGGCTTATGGTAGACATGAACATTAAATTCTTTGGCAACAGCTCTGGTGTACATTCCTGCCGTCACCATGCCAATTGCACATTCCCTCCAATCTTTAGACTTCTGTGGCATTGTGACAAAACTGCAAATTTGAGTGTCCTTTTACTGTCCCTAGCACAAGGTGCACCGGTGTAATAATCATGCTGTTTAATCAGCTTCTTGATATGCCACACCTGTCAGGTGGATGTATTATCTTGACGAAGGAAAAATACTCACTTAAAGGGACGTAAACAAATTTGTGCACCATATTTGTGATAAGATTTTTATGCGTATTGAACATTTCTGGGATCTTTTTTTTTCAGCTCATGAAACATGGGACCAACACTTTACATATGGCATTGATATTTTTGTTCTGTGTAGATTCTTCTGAAGAATGAGGGCATATTCAAAGTGCCTTACCAGGTAAAGCTCCAAATGAAAATGACTGCCAGGTAAAAGGAATTAGATACATTTGAATTTAGACTACAATTCCTTAAAGATGCCATAGAAGGAAATTGAGCATATCATTAGATTATCAAGTGTATGGTACCACTAATTAAAAATAAGTGATGCGTAGAAGGTAAACATAGGCTTTGACAGTAAATACGATTTGAGGCAGATTCAAATTAAACATCGAACTGCAAATCCTATTCCCAGTTTGTCAATGAGAAGAGATTAAACTGTAGAGCATAACCTCCTCCAGAAGTGTACTAGAATACAAACACCAGCCTTAATTTTACCTTTTAAAGTGTTTTCACACAGTATAAGTGTACAGGAAGACTGCAGCCAGGCCTATTCACACGAACACCAGGTGGTGTGTGGGCAACGTGTGAGCATGCATAAGAAATGGCGGCTAATGTTTTGACTTTCTTCACAATTAAGTGGTTACATTTGAAGATGATGAAAAGTAAATTTGGGAGTATGAATAAGCTGACTGATGGGAGGTTAAAGAGAGGCTGAGTCTCTGAAGACGATTTGTTAATCTACATAAAAAACTGATGCAAGTCAGACGACCCATGAGTGTCAACTTCTTCTCTATGGTGCTCATTGAGAAGTAATAAAATATTTGAATGGTGTTATAACTACAGTCTGAGTGCTTAATCTAACCAGCCCACCATGGAAATGCTGAGAAAATCTAAGAGGTAACAATGTGCCGTGCCAATACTGTAATCAGATGTCTGAATAGTGTATATAATTAGCCAAATGCAAGGCAAAGAAAAGGTCACATCACTTCCTTTGACAAGTACAAGGAAGTATGTTATATGAGCCCTCGAACAACCTTTCAACATCAGCAAAACAAAGGAGCTGATCGTGGACTACAGGAAGCTGAGTATGGCCTCATCCCAATCGCTGGAGTAGGTCGAGAGCTTCCTCGGTGTCCACATCACTAAGGATTTAACATGGACCGCACACGCCAACATAGTTGTGAACGCACAAAAAACGCCTCTTCCCCCTAAGGAGGCTGAAAAGATTTGGCACCGGCCCTCAAAAAGTTATACAGCTGTACCATTGAGAGTATCTTGACTGGCTGCATCACCACTTAATATGGTAACTGCTTGGCATGCGACCGCAAGGCGCTAAATAGGGTAGTTTGTACGGCCCAGTAAATCACTGGGGCCGAGGGCCCTGCCATCCAGGACCTCTATACCAGGTGGTGTCAGAGGAAGGCCCTTAAAATTGTCAGACTCCAGCCACCCAAGTCAGACTGTTCTCTCTGCTATCGCACGGCAAGCGGTACCGATGCACCAAGTCTGGAACCAACAACAGCTTCTTCCCCCAAGCCATAAGACTGCGAAATAGCTACTCGGACTATCTGCATTGACCCCCCTTTGCACAAACTCTCGACTCATCACATATGCTGCAGCTATTGCTTATTATCTGTCCTGTTGCCTAGTCACTTTACCCCTACCCATATATACATATCTACCTCAACTAACTTGTACCCCTGGACTGTAAATAAATAAACTGCACTACTCGGGGGAGAATTTCAACAATGATGACTTGTAAGTCATCAAATTTCCTTCCCACATACTGCAGATGACACCTTGGATTTAAGCTATAAGTCATCAATAGTTGTCAGATTTGACGTCTGGCTGTTGAGCCTCTGAGATGCAGCTATCCAGATATGAGAAGTGTTGTCCTACACAGGGATCTGGCCCGGTGTTAACCAGTAACCAGCGGGGACACAACCTTTTCAGATCTCTACCTTTTCTCATTATTCACCCGCACGGCCATGAATATGGTTGGTCTCTGTTTGGATTTTTGCAGTACTCCCAAATGTTAGCAATATTTTTACATGATCAAATGTGACACTGGAAGTAACTTAGGTTGATTTTGGAAGTTCAAGCGACCATAAGATAAATAGCATTGTGCATCAGGAATCTTGTTGAGTTACAGGAATTGACTATCAAGAAAAGGTCTGAGAAATGAAATACTACTGTAAATGCAAGTGTAAAATTAATGAATACATTATACAAGGCATAAACATAGGTTACAAGGTATTACTGCATTCATAATCTAGGCATGATCAGAGAGGGAGAGATAAGTCAGAGGCTAAAAGTTGTGAGAGAGAGAATCTCACCAGAGCAGGTCAGGAACAAAGAGAAAGGCACAAGGATAACCATTTGACCATGTTTGGATTCAAAATCAGATTACTGACCAATAGCATTACTGTAAAGTTAGCTTCCAGTTATGTCACACATGCAGCTAACAAAAATATATTGACATTTCTGCTCTACCCAAAATTACAACCAACTATTTTCAACATTACTGCGAGACGCAAAAAGTAAGGAACTTGTCTATCGGCCCTGCATTAAAGACCAACATTGATTAAAAAAGGTATACCAGTTCAACAAAAAATTGACAGATTGGAAAATAGATGGGAAGAGATTTGATGTTCAGATTCCATGGCACATGGTTTATGAACTGATACGGAAAACATCGCTGGATTCAAAACGTACATTTTTTCCATGTAAATTATACATAATTCTTGCAACCAATAGAATGTTATATGGGGGATGCAACCATCCCAGTTCTGCAGATCTTGCTGTGAAGACACAGAATCTTTAGATAATTTGTTTTGGGACTGTCCATATGTAGCTTGTTTTTGGTCGCTGAAGAATTCCAACGTTTACCTGGCGCTTACTCTGCAAATACTGTAGCACTGCTGGGTGATTTGAAAAGTCAATCAATCGATCAATAGTATAATGAAACTTTTAGCAACATTTTTTATTTAATTTACTATCTGTAGAAACTGAGAATAGAAAGGATCAGAACTTTTGTGTAAAACATGGCAAATTGAAATCAAAAATGGATTGTGTTAAGAGATAGATGGGACTAAAAACAACAATAACTCATATAAAATATACTGTCTGTAAAATGTATATAGATTCACAACTTATGAAACAGCACAGTTTGATTTCTATTTGCCACATATTCTATCTGGATGGTTGTAACGGCAGCCTTCCTTTTCTTCAAGAGAAAAGGAGGTGTAGCAGGGATCGGACCAACACGCAGCATAGCCAGTGCTCAAGATGTTTAATTAAACGATAAACAGAGAACACTTACAAATACAAAATAACAAAAAGTGGCAAACCGATACAGTCCTAGCTGGTGCAGAGAAAACACAGAGACAGGAAAGAACCACCCACAAAATCCCAACACAAAACAAGCCACCTATATATGATTCCCAATCAGAGACAACACAAAACATCTGCCTCTGATTGAGAACCATATTAGGCCAAACATAGAAACAGACAAACTAGACACACAACATAGAATGCCCACCCAGCTCACGCCCTGACCAACACTAAAACAAGCAAAACACACAAGAACTATGGTCAGAACGTGACAATGGTCTTCAGAAATAGAATGGAGGGGTTGAGGGTAGCTGAAGGATGGGATTAAAAACAAATAAAAGATAACTATCGTAAAATACATTGTGTCCGTAAAATTTATAAGCTGGAAGTAGAAGCCTAAGTATTGTCCAGTAGTTTACTCCAATCAGGGTTAGGGGAAAATAAAGGTAAGTATTTAGATATGTTTACAACAAAAATATGGGGGATTGGAAATCACACAGACAATTATATTGATAGAAGCAATATTATCTGCAATATTAAATCTGATCTACCCCTCAACTTCCAATTAGTTTTCAGACCTACAGGATGTTATCACAACATAACCTTTGCTTCCCAGAGGTGTGACAGAATGGGAGATGTTAGAGCAGCACAGAACTCAGCATTCCTCAGAAACACAAGAGTCAACCTGGGGCCTGGGACTCCACTATAGATGCAATGATACAAGTTTGAGCTGTGTTAGTAACGCCACTGACAGAATGTGTAAGGGCAGTGTGCAAATATATTATGTTTGTGGCTATACGAAACGTGCACAATGTATATAACAGTATATGGCATAGGTAGTACCATGCAATGTAGACTGAGTATACCAAACATTATGAACATCTTCCTAATATTGAGTTGCACACCCACTTTTGCCCTCAGAACAGCCTCAATTCGTCAGGACATGGACTCTACAAGGTGTCGAAAGCATTCCACAGGGATGCTGGCACATGTTGACTCCAATGCTTCCCACAGTTCTGTCAAGTTGGCTGGATGTCCTTTGGGTGGTGGATCATTTTTGATACACACAGGAAAATGTTGAGCATGAAAAACCCAGCAGCGCTGCAGTTCTTGACACAAACCGGTGTGCCCGGCACCTTCTACCATACCCCATTCAAAGGCATTTAAATCTTTTGTCTTGTCCATTCACCATCTGAATGGCACACATACACAATCCATGTCTGAATTGGGTCAAGGCTTAAAAATCATTCTTTAACCTGTCTCCTCCCTTAATCTACAATGATTTAACAAGTGACATCAATAAGGGATCATAGCTTTCACCTGGTCAGTCTCTTAATGTTTTGTATATTCTATGTATTGTGTTAAGTGTTTATTTTGTATACAGCAGTACTGTTGAAGAAAATGTTTGCTTCAGGGACATCCTATTCTATACCAACTCTAAAACAGTACTTGGTGCTTTTAGGTCACTTGCAATGTGTATCTGAGTATGCATCTCTGTTTCGATTTTTTTGGCAGAATATAACAAAATTCAGTTTGACTGAAATGTATATTCAGTTCAGAATGGGTCAAGGTGAGATTGAATCTTTAACCATCATACTGTTTGTTTCTCTCATCTCAAGCATCAAAAAGCAATTGGCAAAAAGTGCCTAGATTGAAGTTGCTTTGTATAAAACCAATGGTATAAGATGCTCTATGAAAAATTAAGCTCGGGGCCCTGGGTCTGAACCCCGCCCTGTACAACTGGGTCCTGGACTTCCTGACGGGCCGCACTCAGGTGGTGAAGGTAAGAAACAACACCTCCACTTTTCTGATCCTCAACACAGAGGCACCACAAGTGTACGTGCTCAGCCCCCTCCTGTACTCCCTGTTCACCCATGACTGCGTGGCCATGCATGCCTCCAACTCAATCATCAAGTTTGCAGATGACACAACAGTTGTAGGCCTGATTACCAACAATGACGAGACAGCCTACAGGGAGGAGGTGAGGGCCCTGGCGGAGTGGTGCCAGGAAAAGAACCTCTCCCTCAACGAAACGAAGGAGCTGATCGTGGACTTCAGAAACCAGCAGAGAGAGCACGCCCCTAACCACATTGATGGGACCGCAGTGGAGAAGGTAAAAGGCTTTGAGTTCCTCGGCGTACACATCTCCCACACAGTGTGGTGAAGGTGCAACAGCGTCTCTTCAACCTCAGGAGACTGAATATATTTGGCTTGGCCAATAAGACCCTCTCAAACTTTTACAGATGTACAATTGAGAGCATCCTGTCGGACTGCTTAGTACGGCTAGTACGGCAACTGCCTAGTACGGCAACTGCACTGCCTGCAACCGCAGGGCGGTCTGCCCAACGCATCACCGGGGGCACACTGCTAGCCATCCAGGTCACCTACAGCACCTGATGTCACAGGAAGTCCAAAAAGATCATCAAGKACATCAACCACCTGAGCCACGGCCTGTTCACCCCGCTACCATCCAAATTGCGAGGTCAGTACAGGTGCATCAAAGCTGGAACCGAGAGACTGAAAAACAGCTTCTATCTCAAGGCCATCAGACTGTTAAATAGCCATCACTAGCCGGCTACCACCCGGTTACTGCCCTATATACATAGACATGGAATCACTGGTGACTTTAATAATGGAACACTAGTCACTTTAATAATGTTTGCATACTGCTTTACTCATTTCATATGTATATACTGTATTCTATTCTACTTTATTTTAGTCAGTGCCACTGACATTGCTCGTCCTTATATTTGTTTCTTAGTCCATTCTCTTACTTTAGATTGTTGTGAATTGTTAGATATTACTGCACTGTTGGAGCTAGGAACAGAAATAACATCTGCTAAATATGTGTATGTGACCAATAACATTTGATTTGATCAGCAACCACGTTGTCCTTACCACGGGCATGTCGGATTTCAAGGGGAAACTCTGGCAATATCCGTAGAGATTTTCGTCAGTGGAAGGGCCTCAGGGAAACGAGTGGCAGCGCACATGATGGTTAAGAGAAACTGATTAACACTCTTTGCTTTGGCCAAAGGACCAATACCAATACAATCCGGTCATACGTCTTGTTGTCCCCAAGATGGCCTGCCATATTAACATTGTGAGCCAACCTCAGTATCTCTTGTTGAAACGTAACTGGAACAACAATTTGATACACTGCCAATCGTCTTGCCCAGAAATGGCATGAGAACACCTTTCCTCATCAGAACATCTCTGTCAAATTAACGCACACAAACTTAGGCCTCACTCCAATGACAAAGGAATCAGAAATAACATCAGACTCAAGTTCCATGTTATACAAAGGAACTTCCATGCAACTCATCTCCACACCTTGTACTAACACTGTAACCAGTTGAAGTTTCAGACAAAGGCAAAACATCCTCCAATGAAGGACTGGGCTGCCCCAGCTTTGCAGTATTTTCACCGGCTGCTTAACAGCATTGGCGCTCTGCAGAGACATGCACCCGTCTGAAACAAAGGGTTCATACACATGTGATCCAGGAAATACACCATTCCCAACCAGAGACTTAATGGGCTGGAGTGCTCTGACAAAAATAAACAGCTTTTTCTCTCTCTCATTTTTCTGTTTTAACTTAGGACACAGAGACAATGTGTCCTTTCTCACGGAAATAATGACAAACTGGTGGATATAAAAAAAAATGTTTTCTGMCAAACTTTGGGCACTGTGGAAATGGACTGAAACCTCACAGTAGGTGAYTTCTCTGGATTGCTTTGTTCATAGGGATAACTACTGGGTGTGTTGTTTGAGAAGGTAATGTGTCAACAAACTAATCTGCAAGAACTGCAGATTTCTCAACAGTGAGGTCCTTGTGCTCATCAATGTAGGTAGTAACCGTTTCATGAAAACAATTATTGAACTGCTTGAGAAGTATGAGTCATTAAATTCTCAAGGTCCTGTATTTCGTAATTTACGGAACTGTTGTCTGTAGGCCCCAAGGATAGCAGCTTTAACAGTGTCATAATCTGAACTCTGGTCAAGAGACAAAGCAGCGTACACTTTGAGCTTTTACCACAAGAACACTTTGGAGGAGCAGTGACCAAATATCTTATGGCAATACGCTCAAACAGAGTAAAATATACATCAACCTAATTTTTGTTGAAAGAAGGTACAAGTCGGCTTTTCCGACCAAGATCAAATGCTGTTGAGGGTGCCGGATTGCCTGACTGGATTCGGAGTGCTTCCAGATCTATCTCATTAAGTCGAATGGCATGCGCATATTCTTCTTTTTCTAGGCTGGCTGCACGTTCTTGTTGTTTGGCTGCACGCTCATCTTGTCTTTCCTTGTGCTCAAGCTCTAATTTCTGTTCCAATCTCTCCTCACTCTCTTTCCCTTTCCCTGTGCTTCAACTCTAATTTCTGTTCCAATCTCTCCTCACTCCTCTTTCCTTTCCCTGTGCTTCAACTCTAATTTCTGTTCCAATCTCTCCTCACTCTCTTTCCTTTCCCTGTGCTTCAACTCTAATTTCCTGTTCCAATCTCTCCTCACTCTCTTTCCCTTTCCCTTTCCCTTTCCCTTTCCCTTTCCCACTGGTTATTGCCCACTGTCCTCCAGGTAAGAAATCCTAGCAAAGTTGCCTCTTGTGAATAGCTCACCCGGATTCTATTTTATTCTGTTTTGTTACTGCTGTGACGTGTGGTGCTTGAAGTGTTACTGTGCATTTGGAGATTTTACACATACTGTAAAAGCAATGTTTGCAAATTAATTTACCCACATGTATGAGCACTGACGCAAATGCAATTGATGTTTTGAAATTAATCAATTTGTGACACTATACTCATCACTTTAGGCCAGGGTTGGGGACAAGTCCATTTCAATTCCAGTCAATTCAGAAAGTAAACAAATTGCAATTCAACGTTTCCTCATTGAAAAACATTTGAGAGAATTGGAATTTCAGTCTACTTCCTGGATTGACTGGAATTAAAATGGAATTGACCCCAACCCTGCAGGCACATTATATCAGCAGAGAGTCACTTTAAAATTTCCAATCATTGCCAATATTTTAGCAGAAAAAATCTACTTTAGACTGACAGTGTGAAATAGATGGAAGATAATGGAAATTGTATGGCTGCATGGCCTGCCCAGAGATCTGTAAGATATCTGACCTATTGAGATGGTAACAGCATTTTAAGAGATGGCTCTTTACAAAGGACCAGCTCAATGGAAAAAGGTGAGAGGGTGAGTCATTTCTCTGAGCACATACCGGCACCAGTCTTTCTCTCTCCTCTCACTCCTTCAGCAGCTGTGCTACTCAGGCAGACAATCAGAACAGCACAGACCTCGAGCAGCAGTCTCTGCTTTCATCTCCATTCATTGTGCCCATTATATGAATCCCATTGGGTGACAYAGCTAAACACAATTTGTATCAATTGGTAAGGCCTACTACAATTTCTGGATTTCACGGCGTAGGCATGTTAATAACACGATATATAAAAATTACCTTACCTGCCAAGGTTGTAAGCCTCATCTCAATTTACTGAACTGCCTGGGTTATTATAAGGTTTTTGGTTGTCTTTGTTTCTTTMAAAAATATATAAGCATTTGTACAGTTTACCAGTTTTTGAAAATGTCTCTCGGCTCCCTTTTTTACAATAAACCTAAAGCCCTTACACTAAGATCATWAAAATTTGGCCAATGTCTGGGCAAAATTGCAGAGAGAAAGTGAAGGTAGTATTTTATAGAATAACTATCTTTAGTTAAACATATAAGAAGTTAGTAAGGCTGTACAAACCCAGAATAGGAACTGAGGATCTCCTCTAAAGCAGTGGTTTTCAAACTTCTCCTCTGGGACCCCAATTTTTTTGTAGCTCTGAAGTAGCACACGTTTCAAGTAGTCATGGGCTTGAATTATTGAATCAGGTGTGCTAGCTCTGGAATAATTCAAATACTTAGAACATCTGGGAGTCTGAAAGGGAGGTTTGAGAACACCTTCTCTAAAGAATAAGCACATTTAGAGTTTCTTGCCTGGGGGGGAATATGCTGTATGAATCTGTCTGGAATGACTAGGTGGTTTAACAGTGCATTGGCATGCTATGCGCGGGGGGGGGGGCAATACTATTCAATATCTACACGATTTATCCCACTTCAGAAATTCTATGACGGTTGGAGAATATAGTCAGTTAGGGTTAAGCCACATACATGTAACGCAATTCCCTTTTTATGTACTTTTCTCTCTACATGTCTCTACAATACTATTGTCATGCAATAAAATGCTAATTAATTACTTACAAATCATACAATGTGATTTTCTGGATTTTTGTTTTAGATTCCGTCTCTCACAGTTGAAGTGTACCTATGATAAAAATTGCAGACCTCTACATGCTTTGTAAGTAGGAAAACRTGCAAAATCGGCAGTGTATCAAATACTTGTTCTCCCCACTGTACATTTTGAAACCACACTATGAATTTGATCACAATAACCAGAAAGGGAAGCCATGGGAAGCATTGAACTACAGAAATTCAGCCGTGGCAATATATTCATTTTGACAACATATATTCTGCCGGTTAAAGCAACTGGGACATGATTCCATCTACTGAGGATGGATTGAATTGATTTAAGCATTCTGTTAAACTTTCTGGCAATGGTTTTATCTAAAGAAGGAAATATCTCTACTCCCAAATATTTAAAATGGGAAACGATTGGGATTCCATAAATAGAGATGGAGTCATCCATCAGGGACTTGAGAGGCAGTAAGGCTGATTTGGTTAGATACATTTTATAACTTGAGATGAAGCTGAATTTATCTACAATCTTCAATGCGTTTGTGTAACGTGTACGCTGAGAGTCAGGAAGCAAGTTCAGGGAGTAAGTGTTTTAATAAATAAACGCAACTAAATAAAAAACAAGAAACACAAACAACGCACAGACATGACACTGGAACAGAAACAATGACGCCTGGGGAAGGAACCAAAGGGAGTGACATATATAGGGCAGGTAATCAAGGAGGTGATGGAGTCCAGGTGAGTCTGATGATGCCCAGGTGCGCGTAATGATTGTTACAGGTGTGCACCATAACGAGCAGCCTGGTGACCTAGAGGCCGGAGAGGGAGCACACATGACAGTTTGGGTGCGATTGAGATACATTGTCTAGATACAGTAAAATAGAATCTGCGTATAATGAGATTATTAAGTGATCATTAGATTTGACAGAAATTGGTGTTATTTCTGTTGATAGATGAATTGCCTGGGCCAAGGGTTCCATGGATATTAGGAATAGCAGAGGCGATATTGGATCTCCTTGTCTGCTGCTTCTAGTGATTCTGAACAGAGCAGAGCAGATATTACCTGTTATAACTATGGATGAGGGATTGGCATATAGTATTTTAATCATATTAATGAAATTGGAGCCAATTCCTATATGTTGTTTCTGATGAAGCATCTAAGATAAGTAATAGTCGATGGAGGTTATCCGAGGATAAACACTTTTTAACAAACCAGCTTTGGTCTGTGTGGATCAATTTGGTTAAGTAAGTCTCGAAGGGACGACAACATTTTGGAAAACTGTTTAATGTCTGTGTTTATCAAAGATAGGGGGCTAGTGCGAACACTGAGTGGCATCTTCACCTTTTTTTAAATATAAACAAAATTAGTGCTGTATTCACATCCTCCTACATTAACCTTTGTGAACGGATGTATTAATCATTTCGAGCAATAGTGGACTAAATTGATTACGAAATGTTAAATAGACCTCAGGAGGAATACCATCCCATCCAGGTGATTTGCCTATATTCATGCTATCCAATGACCTTTTGAGTTCATTGAGAGAGATTTGGGCTCCCAGCGAGGTGGCTTCCTCTGTTGAGAAAAGAGGAGTTCTTAATTATTTTAGAAAGGAATTAGACTGGCACAGTGTGGATTTACAATCAGATGTACAGTTCTTTATAGAAGCAGGAAAATCTTGGATTAATTTAGGTTCTGATAGTAATTCCCCTGTTTCAGATTCAATAGTTGGTATATCAGCTAATTGATCATTACTGCGTAGCTTGTTGGCCTGTAAAGATTGAGACTATTACCATGGAAGTAATGGTTGAGCCTTACTCGATGAATGGCAAATTCTGCTCTCTGTCTCATAATTCATTGATGTTTTGAAATTGGAAAGAGTAATAGCTACCTGGTCTGAAAAGAGTGTTTGTTGAGAACACTCTAACACAGTTAACAACATTTCCAATTCTGATATCTTCTTTATTTGTGATTTATTCAACCCAGATGCAAATGCGGTTGGATTCTTTTTAATAAAACCTTTATGGTGGCATCCCATAGAATCCAGGGGTCATCAACTGAACTTTTATTGATCATTAGGAATTAATTTAGTTCAATTTCAAATTGATCACAGAATGTAGGATTTTGAAGTAATGAAACGTTGAAGATTCAGAAATGTAAAGTTGGTAGTAGTAAGCATGGTGGTCAGATAAGCTCACATGTCAAATTTCTATTTTCTTGATTGTAGATAATAGTATGAAATCAATTTGTGAGAATGATTTATGCACGTTTGAGTAGAACGTGTACTCTTTTGCTTTATTATGTGCTTGCCAAGCATCAATGTTGTTAGAGAGTATATGCTGGAGAGCCTTGGTTGCGTGTGGATTGTAGTTAGTCTTATTATATTTGTCCCGAATATCCAAAATGGAATTCATGTCTCTCCCAATAACCAGACGGAAATGAGTTAGTTCTAACAATATGCTCTTCAGTGAACCAAAAAACATAGTATCATATGAATTTGGAGCATACACATTAATAAATGCAATTTTCGTTCCATTATGGATACATTTAAGGAAAGTGATTCAGCCTTCCTAGTCTTCCCACAGGTGAATTATGAACGGACAGAATATGCCAGCTACTGGAGCGAAATAGACCTGCTATTGTTCCTTGTAATACAGTGAACGTCCCACACATAATGTGATGTTATATGTTGACAATTATTTGAAAATAAGTCCGTTAAGGGAGTGAACGTTATTTATAGTAAGGGTTACATGGAGAAAATCYGACTTCTGTGAAATGAAAATGGATGGCCCTCCCTTCAGCAAAATATATTTTTCCTAAACTCTCCTTGGGGGAAAAAAAAGTGGCCCTCCCCTATACCCAAAATAATGATTAAAACAAAGTGGATAGCAGAGAATATGTTTACCCTCACTTCTTGGACAGACCATAGCCTTAGATATGCAGTTTTAGAAACTGTTATTCGTCCTGTCGGCATTACATGGCAACGCAGGAATTTCGATAGCGCCCATGGCTGAGGCCAGAAGGTTCCCAGACCATAGTGGACAACTGTAAAAGCATTGCATGAATCTATCATCGTATTTTCCAGTCTGGGAAAACACTGTATTTTAGAAACATTTCATGAAATTCTACGTAATTTTACATATTATTGGAATGTATTTTTTAATACAACACGAATTACTGAAATTTCAGGCTAAGAATGGACAAGGAGATAGGCCTATGTGTCCATCCTATATTTCTTCAATGCCAAATCAGTGTGTCTTGTTTGCAGTGGCGTACCGTGGGCCTGGGGCCTGGGCCTTCAGTGAGGTACTACACAGTCCCACCCGAATTAATCCACCTCTTATTACCATCATTATGATGCCATGGCTCTAGACACTATACATTTAGACAGAAACGCAGTATAACCAGGCGTTGCGTCACCTTGAAATTGACAAATTGACATTTTTGGGTAAACAGTGTTTACCCAAAAACATGACACAATCAATGAGTCTTTTCAATATTTCCCTTCACCTTTTCATTGTGCAGTCTGGCCGTTTGCCTCTGCGCGCTTGTTCGTTGAGCTGTAGATCCACTCCGGTGTCCCAAAAGTTTTCAAAAGCACCTTGCTTGTAAGTGCCCAGCCGTACTGGTGTCTCGTTGCTGCCTTGGTTAGACAACTCAAGTTTGCAAAGCCAGTGTGGCTCCAAACACCAAATCGTCATTTGCAATAATAGGCATTCCCAGCAGTACAGTTTGCAGTGCTTCTCGGAGCCTGTGAGCCATTGATAGCGCTCGTAGTTGGAACCCTTTCCCGCTGTGACAGGCTTTGTAGCGTCGGCGTCGGGCGACCTCTCCTTACAATGTCTAACTTTTCTTGAAAGTTCGTCTTGAGAATTGCGTTATAATTATATCCTCGACCAAATCGATATCTTCTCCTCCTTCCACCATTGTGGGTTGAAAAAACGCTTAGTAGTACGCAAATTAATTCGTTTATCAAATTCAGTTTCCTAGATCTGCATAGACCTGCCCATAGGACCTGCCTCTCAATATTGGTAATCAATCAAAAGACGTGCACGTACTACGCCTGCTAGCTGGCTCCTGTGTAACACTGGAGCCAGCCAGCAGGCGTACAATAGCCAACTCTAAAGCTGATTGGTTGACACTAAATTTTCATTTCATTCACTATAAGCTACAAGCGCCCGCACTGTTGATTCTGAAGGCCTGAGGGCAGATTTTAGACCCCTGGCAACACATGATGGCTGAATATGATTGGATAAAAGATCTACCATAAAGACCAGCCCTCCAAATCTCAACCTGGGGCTGGAAGCAGTGCAACAAAGAGGAAAGCTATGAAATGAAGAGTATAACTCTTACTCTGGGGAATAATTTAATACATATTTGTGGGAAAATATATTTAAAAAAWATATATATTCTGATGATGTTTAGGCCAGCAGAGAAGGCCTTGCTGGCCCTGACGGCCCACCACTGCTTGTTTGCAACCAAGCAGTCGCTGTTTGCAAATAATTACATCTGAGACATCATGAGGAGTCTGAGCATGGTATTTTTAAAAGTTAGGCATACCTTTCCAACCSAGACAGAGCAGGCCTACCGACAGAGAAAAATGTATTGTTTTTAAATACATTCAATTGTAGTAGCAAGCTATCAAAGTTGGCCTCTGGTCCTCCTTCTCATCGTTGCACTCTCCTTCTCAAACTGAACAGAACATTGGCTATAAGCTAGTCCGCGCACCAGATAGTGATTTTTTAATTTATTTTGTACTAGGCCTATTCCAAAAATATTTTTGGAATATTATATCTTTGACTCTCCTCCTGAACTGCCATCATAGCCCTATGCAGCACATCCATTGGTAAAGCAGCACACAAAATCGTCTTTGATCAGCAAGAGCAGCCCGGTGCTCAGGGTTGGAATATCCATTGCAGTGTGTAATGCAGCCTAGTTTTATTTACACCATCCCAGCAGCTATCTTAGTAATATAACTTTGCTCTGTGCTTCTCCGAACATGCACTTCGTAGCATATAGGCTATGGACCATTTGATTGAGACCACACTAAATAGCCTATACACCCAGCGAAGAATCAGAGATGAYGGGCGGCATCAGGCACACATCGATATATACCTAATAAGCAACTAATTCTAAAACACAGAAAAATAATTTTGACATTTTATCAATTACAAATTACATGACCCTCCCCTGGACTAGATTTAAAAAATAAGAGATCCTTTTTATGTCTCTATTTTGGTTTGGTCAGGGCGTGAGTTGGGGTGGGCATTCTATGTTTTGTTTTCTATGTTTTCTATTTCTGTGTGTTTGGCCGGGTGTGGTTCTCAATCAGAGGCAGCTGTCTATCGTTGTCTGATTGAGAACCATACTTAGGTAGCCTTTTGTGTTGTGTGTTGTGGGTAGTTGTTTTCTGTTTTGTGATGTTGCACCAGACAGAACTGTTTCGTTTCGTTCACTCTCTTTGTTGTTTGTGTTGTTTCAGTGTTCAGGTTATTTAATTTAATTACAATGAACCCTTACCACGCTGCGTTTTAGTCACCTTCTTTCCAGGACGATCGTTATACTGCATGCAGTTTGAAGGAAGTTGAAGGTAGCAGGGAAATAGACCTTCTAACTATTCAAAGGCCAGGTGGTTAGCACTTTGTACTCTAACTATAAATGAAATTATAATATTTTGATTAGTTTGAAAAACATTTATTTAAAAAAAAAGATTTTCTCTGAACTACAAACAAGACGAACTGGCTACGGACAAACAGAGAACTGTTACGCACGCCTCTGTGAAGAGGGAACGCAACACCTGTCACGTTCCTGACCTTATTTCCTTTGTTTAGTCTTTGTTTAGTTGGTCAGGACGTGAGCTGGGTGGGCATTCTATGTTTTGTGTTTCTATGTTGTGTTTGTTGTTTGGCCTAATATGGTTCTCAATCAGAGGCAGGTGTTTGTCATTGTCTCTGATTGGGAACCATACTAAGGTAGCCTGTTTTCACTGTTTATTTGTGGGTSATTGTTCCTGTTCCAGTGTTTAGTGTTCACGTTACGGAACTGTATCGTCTTCGTTCCTTTTTTGTCGGTTTGTTGTTTTGTTCGGTGTTTAAGTATTTTCCCATTAAATATGGATGATATTCACACTGCATCTTGGTCCTCCTCTCTTTCACCCGAAGACAGTCGTTACAACACCCTGCTACAACTCAACTCCCCGTGAAGTGAAAGAGGTATGGGACTGTAGGTGTGAGAAAGGACGACAAAAGGCAGAATGTGGTACCGTTTACAAGGACTTTATTCCTTTACACGGTAATATGGGGAAAAGGGCCTGGACGGAACCAAAGCAAAGAAAGTAAATGTCAAAGCTCCCCCTCTCCTATCTAACCTGCCTACCCACTACTTACCTAACCTAGCACCACCTGGTGCATTAACCACAATACAGGGGGTGGTCCGCCCAGGTCTTACCTAGTATGCCTAGACAGTGAATATACTACGGGTATATGTATGCCCGCGGGCCTCTTGCCTAAGCACTCCCTAGGTGCCTTCCCCTTCCCCCCTGGGAACAAATGAAACAGAATATCAAACAATATCTCAAACAAACTAAGAAACAAAGGATATCAAATAATCTCTATCTGAGCAACAATCTCACACAGAACATATCAACTGCTCCCAGCAACAACTAATACAGTACATACCAACTCGCTTTCTGATAAACAACCAACACTATATCACCCTCAGCCATGATCTCTCTAAATCACAATCAATCTTTCTGCAATCTCCTCAGCCTGCAATGATCTCAGCCTGCCTATGATCTCTCCCTGCAATGATCTAAGCCTGCAATGATCTAAGCCTGCCTATGATCTCTCTCTTCTGAACAACAGAACACTGGCTTTTATAGCTTCAGAAGGCATTGGTAATTGGAGACAGCTGTGTCCTGACGAGGGGGCGGGGTCAGCTCTCCAATCATCAATTGGGGCCGATCAATCAGCTGCTTGGGGAGAATTTCAGGAAGCCATCTCCTGAAACACACACACTCGAATACAAACTACAACACAGAAACTGGGGAACGTAACAGAACACAGGTATAAACACACAGGGGATAATGAGGAAGATGAGCGACACCTGGAGGGCGGTGGAGATAATCACAAGGACAGGTAAAACAGATCAGGGTGTGACAACCACACTGGATTATTGACCTCTGCCTGCCCTGACCCTAAGACTGCCTGCCGTTCTATACCTTTTGGACTCTGATCTGGATTACTGACCTCTGCCTGCCCTTGATCTGTCGTTTTGCCTGCCCCCTGTTCTAGTAATAAACTTTTTTGACCAGGCGTTCAAGACTTTGCTGGAGCAATTCCGGGGATTTCCGACTGGGCAGCGGGTCACACCCGTAATCTCCCATCCTACCCCAGTGTTCCGAGATCCCCGCTTACCTCCTCCAGAGCGCTACGCGGAGATTCCAGAACCTGCCAGACTTTTCTCTCCCAGTGCTCCCTCATTTTCAAGCTGCAGCCTTCTTCGTTCCCCTCGGACTGCTCGAGCATACAGTAGCGTACATCATAACGCTGATGTCCGGGAGAGCACTCGTCTTGGCTACGGCAGTGTGGGAGCAACAGTCCGCTATCTGCCTCAGTCTGGAGGAGTTTGTGGTGGAAATTCGGAGGTGTTTGATTCGTAAGCTGCTCCAGCTACGTCAAGACTCCCGTAGTGTGGCAGACTCTGCAGTGGATTTTCACATGTTGGCGGCTGAGAGTGCCTGGAACCAGGAAGCATTGTTCCTTCAAGGATTATCGGAGGTGGTCAAAGATGAGCTTGCAGCCCGGGAAATACCCATGGACCTTGACTCCCTCATAGCCTTGACCATCCGGATTGATGGGCGGCATCGATAACGTAGGCGGGAGAGGGAATCTGTGCACAGGCACCCTCGTTCGCCCTCGATTCCCACCTTGCCTCCGAAGAATCCTGGAGACCCCAGAAGTCTACATGTCAGAGTGAACCCCACGTCACCTAAGTTCTCTCTAGAATCACAGAGGGTTGCCAACTCACCTCCTTCAGAGTCCAGGCACCTGGGCAGGGCTAGATTGACTCCGGCTGAGTGCTTACGACATCTCCACACCTAGAGCTGTCTATATTGTGGCACTACAGGACATTTTGTAGCTACCTTCCCATTAAAAAACCAGGCTCATCAAGAAGGGGCGAGTACTCTGGTGGGCCTTATGGAGAACTTTTCCTCTCCCCTTACTCGCATCCCTTTCCATGTCATCCTGCTGTGGGGGAACCAGTCAGAATCTCTCCGGGTACTCATTGACTCTGAGGCCGATAAGAGATTTTTGGACGCTACCCTGGCGTCCGAGCTGGGCATCCCCACTCAGCCCATCTCCATTCCCATGGATGTTAGAGCGCTGGACGGGCGCTCTATATGCCAGGTCACTCACAATACCACTCCCGTCAACCTACGAGTGTCAGGGAACCACAGCGAGGCAATCCAATTTATGCTATTAAGTCTCCTCAGGTTCCCATGCTATTGTGATTCTCTTGGCTTCAGCGACACAATCCCATCACAGACTGGACTGCTGGTGCCWTTGTGGGCTGGAGCCCGTTCTGCCACAGACATTGTCTGAAGTCAGCGCAGCCTGCCCCGGGAGTCTTCCGGTGGGCTCGGAAGTTGCCCCGGACCTCTCCGCCATTCCCGCAGAGTACCAAGCCCTTCGGGAGGTGTTCAGTAAGGCCTGGGCCACTTCGCTTCTGCCGCACAGACCCTATGACTGCGGAATTGACCTTCTCCCAGGCACCACTCCGCCCCGGGGACGACTGTACTCTCTGTTGGGTCTGGAATCCAAGGCTATGTAGACCTACATTGTGGACTCCCCTGCCGGCACAGGGTTCTTCTTTGTGGAGAAGAAGGACAAAACGCTGCGCCCGTGCATCGACTGCCGGGGCCTCAACGACATCACGGTGAAGAACCACTACCCGCTACCACTCATCTCCTCGGACATTCGAGCCGCTCCAGGGGGCCACCGCGTTCTCCAAGCTGGACCTACGGAGCGCCTACCACCTGGTGCGGATATGGGAAGGGGACGAGTGGAAGTGTGCTCAGAGGCACCCTTTTTCTCGTGTGCGGCCTGACTATATCTACTACACTAATCATTACACTACACACATCTGATCAACTGCTTCAATGTAGCAAATCCAGAAGTGTTCCCTATGTTCTTTCTATATGTATGACAACGTCCTTGTGTTTAGATTTTCTTCTCTGTCTTCGTTTATGGCATTCCAAGATTCAACGTTATCTACCCAGAACAATTASGGCCAGTATATCAGCCCACCACTCAAGGATTCAGCAATGACKTGATGGAGTGCGTCCTGCAGAGACGCAAGGACAAGTACTGGGAGCTCAAATCCTGTGGAAGAGGCAGTTGTCTGGCTACCAACATTGCCCTATCCAACATTGCCCTATCCCAAAACCCAGCGAGGAGGTCATTATTGGTTTATTCACATCTTCATTTGCTTTTGCAGAAGCAGCAGCTATTCTTCCTGGGATCCACAAAAAACAAGTAACAAAACACTGATACACATAGACAATTGCAGCACAAACATCAAGATCATTGCAGCACACACATCAAGATTCAAGGACACTTGGGGGCTATTCTGCCACCCCCAACTCCCACTGTATCCACGGACATGGTTTGCCTTGCACTGCTACCTAATACAAACACACTCTACTGTAACAGAAATTGTTAGCCTCTGGTCATTATCACTTTGCGTCTATAGGATTTTTTTATTTTTATCATTCACTATAGGCTACTACTGTACATAACAGCACTGCCATGACTACGTTATACTGTCTATTTTATTGTAGATTTGAACCTTTTATTGATGTGAAGTGTTTGAATGCCTTGTCTATACTGTGTATTGTACATTATGTGCAGTGATCTGTGTTGTAAAAAAATTAATATCTGTCTTTGCCAGTTCATCGATTGTCATGTCATTATATGCTGTAGGTCTACACTGTTTTGTTGGCTTTTACCAATACCTTTAGTATTCAAATGTTATTGATACATTGATCTGACTGCTATATTTCATACACAACACTATCTCATGTGGCATCCTGTAATGAATCACTTATAGTAGATAGTAACAAAATAGACGGTACTGGTTCAAGTGGCATTTATTACACTGATTTGACAGAATTGTAAAAAAATAGGTTGTACTGGTCAAAACAGCAGTTATTAGAGTGACAAAATTGGTTAGGCGATGTCTGGCTGTGCTGCTGAATCATCAGCGTGTAATTACAACAGGCCCATTACATCCTCTGCCTCCTTCAATCCCATGTAGACTCCTGTCGGCTAGGGATATTTGCAGCGAATGGCACAAACAAACACGTGACGCAAGACTTCTGTTCCCTCGTCCCAGTCTCTCTCCATTCAATGCCCACTTCAACACCAGTCGATATGCAATCAGCCTGAAATTGACTAAGAAGAAATAAGTTGTTATTCATGAGTGGCTAGATACAAATAATCTAACAAGAAACAATTTGATTTGATCAAAGTGAAACAGCAAAAGTTATCAATAGATTATCTTCTCTATATTTTGTTACTGTGTGCTGGGACAAGCAACAACAAGCAACATTCGATCCAGCAGGTATGGGCTGATTCTTCCAGTTTAGTTTTGGGACATGGAAGAATGTCTCTGTAATTCCAGAATTGATGAGCACAGAACAGTTATTGGGGTTTGTTACACAGTCTCTGGGTGTGCTGCTTCCTTTGCCATAGATATCAAGCCCCCCAATCGATGGCAGTAACAACTCCTACTCTGCGCAGCACAAACATTGCCATGGGTTGACATGCGCCTCAGTCCCCCTCAGACTTGGCCAGTGGGGTAAAGTACTTAAGTAAAAATACTTGAAAGTATTACTTACAGTGAGGGAAAAAAGTATTTGATCCCCTGCTGATTTTGTACGTTTGCCCACTGACAAAGAAATGATCAGTCTGTAATTTTAATGGGAGGTTTATTTGAACAGTGAGAGACAGAATATCAACAAAAAAATCCAGAAAAACGCATGTAAACAATGTTATAAATTGATTTGCATTTTAATGAGGGAAATAAGTATTTGACCCCTCTGCAAAACATGACTTAGTACTTGGCTTGTAGGCCTGTTGTAAGGCAGGTCCTCACCAGACATCACCGGCAACAACGTCGCATATGGGCACAAACCCACCATCGCTGGACCAGACAGGACTGGCAAAAAGTGCTCTACAATGACAAGTCGCGGTTTTGTCTCACCAGCGGTGATGGTCGGATTCGCATTTATTGTTGAAGGAATGAGCGTTACACCGAGGCCTGTACTCTGGAGTGGGATCGATTTGGAGGTGGAGGGTCCGTCATGGTCTGGGGCGGTGTGTCACAGCATCATCGGACTGAGCTTGTTGTCATTGCAGGCAATCTCAACGCTGTGCGTTACAGGGAAGACATCCTCCTCCCTCATATGGTACCCTTCCTGCAGGCTTATCCTGACATGACCCTCCAGCATGACAATGCCACCAGCCATACTGCTCGTTCTGTGCGTGATTTCCTGCTAGACAGGAATGTCAGTGTTCCGCCATGGCCAGCAAAGAGCCCGGATCTCAATCCAATTGAGCATGTCTGGGACCTGTTGGATTGGAGGATGAGGGCTAGGGCCATTCCCTCCAGAAATGTCCGGGAACTTGCAGGTGCCTTGGTGGAAGAGTGGGGTAACATCTCACAGCAAGAACTGGCAAATCTGGTGCAGTCCATGAGGAGGAGATGCACTGCAGTACTTAATGCAGCTGGTGGCCACACCAGATACTGACTGTTACTTTTGATTTTGATCCCCCCTTTGTTCAGGGACCCATTATTCCATTTATGTTAGTCACATGTCTGTGGAACTTGTTCAGTTTATGTCTCAGTTGGTGAATCTTGTTATGTTCGTACAAATATTTACACGTGTTAGGTTTGCTGAAAATAAACGCGGTTGACAGTGAGAGGATGTTTCTTTTTTTGCTGAGTTTAGATCTAAAATAATAGCCATTTATATTTATGATTCCCTTATCCAAGCGGATTACTAATTTACCTAGCTCTTATCAATAGCTCTTATGAATTTATAAATTACAGTGCATGGAGAATGCTTTTTCCACTTGGAACAGGCAGATTCGCTAAACCTTATTCATGGTTTCCTCACGTGTAAAGATGGTGGCATTATGAGAGAATTATGTCACGGTCAGAATACAGAGTATCTGTAGACACCTCCGCCACACCTTCATTTCTTTGATCTCCTCTCCAAACAAACAGTGGGTGAATAGCATGTTATTCTCATGCTTAAGTTCAAGGTGTGAATACGTGTAGAGAGAAAAGTGCATAAAAAGGGAATTACATTCCATACAGCCTTAACTATACCTCTTACCACCTCTGCATTGCTATTTCCTTCTGAGTGGAGATTTAACCCTGTGAATTGCGATGAAAGGATTCCTGGAATTCATACATACAGCACAATATAAATTAGGTCAAATGAGCTGAACCTCACTAACAATGTGATGATCAACACCAGCTCCTTGGATTGATAAGAGAGGTCATTGCTTTTCAAAGGAACATCCTGTCTCTTTCACATCTCTTTCAAATCTCACAAACAAAAGGCCATGCACAGGGCGGAAGAGAAACGATGAAGGGAAACGGAACAGAGTGTCCAAAAGATCCCYAGGTCACCCCACAACCACTTGCTGACTCAGACTGGAAACGTAAGCAACAAATACACTGCTGAAGAAATATCATGAATAGAAATGCACACACATTCTGTACACAGGTCACTTCTTCAACAACACAGTGTATATCAATTCAATAATGTAACAGAGTTGCAGGCATAACCTCTGTAACCATTCAAGTTCGTCCAGAGGTCAACAGGGATGAAGCATGCAGTTTAGGTACTTGATGAAGATTCAACTGTACGTTAGTAGGAACCATTAAAAAAACTGCACTAGTTCCTTTGGTGGTGATTATATGGATGAATAGCATTCTGTTATGCAATTGCTAGCTAATACATTCCGCAGAACCACTTTAAAAAAAAGTGTTTTCCACAATGTTACTACACGTGCAGTTTTGTAGCAAATAACCCTGAAGTACAGGACAACATGACTCACATTCATTCTCACAACGGAAAATAACATGGGGATGGAACTACGTACAGGTCGAACTTATCTCCCACAGTAGCCGCAGGGATAGGGCAGCACATAGACCTCTAGCACACAATAAACATATGGACGACAGTACACACAGAAAGCTTTATACTCCATTTGTGACCAATAGACAACAAAACAGCACTCCACAATCCTGAATGCTTGAATGAATATGAGGAATATTTGATGACAATAGTGGTTAGAGCCCTCAAAGCAAACATGTTTTCTGGTTTCATGTTTAATGGATTTCACTCATGGGATGGACAGGGCAGACTTCAAAAACAGCAGGACAGAAGGTCAAGCTTTGGTAAAATGTTTTAGGTGTTAAAAATGTATCAATGCAGGTTTGTGTTTTACATTTTAGATGCATGCAATGATCAATGCTGCCCTATCTTTCTATTATCATGTTGTATTCATTGACAACATTGGAGGCTTGTTTTGTGAAGCATTAATGAGAAAGTCAGTCTGAAATTCCTCTCTATCATTCATGGATAAATTGTTTAGTTATTATGCTATTAATAAGCACTTTATATAAACCTCTTTGAGTAAATTGAAATGATCAGCTCGAAATGTCCAACATCTGTTATGATGAACCAAGACTATTGTATTGGTAGAATGGAGAGTACAGAAGATAACTGATAACAATTACCTGAGTTTGACAACACTTGAGTTAAAAAAGTGCACTGTTGAGCCATGGTTGGTGGAAAATGTTATAAAGCCTGAGGCTCTGAGACAGTAAGTTGGGACTGCAGCATCAGGAGAGTGTTTCAATCGAGACACTGCTGCAGCTCTGAGACTCACCTTAAACCCCCTAGAGTCTAAGCCTGGGTGGGGATTGGGGAATTCTACTAAGCTAACATATGGAATTGTTGTAAAATGGTCATACCTAGGACCAACGTTATATGATTTTGAATTTTAGGACCCCTTTAGGTATAAAAATAAATATATATAACAAAAAGATTTGATGAAACATTGAATTTGTCCTTACTGCTATTAGCCCATAGAAACGTGATTGAAAAACAGATTCATACATGAAAAAACGGTCAAAAAATACATCAAAAGGAATTTTGTGTCTGTCATACATCTGAGAGATATAAGAAAGTACGGGAAATTATTTTTACTACCCATATTTAACACCCTTTTTGTAGGCACTAAACTACTTCCATATATACTTCCATTCATTAAAAAAAAACTTGTACCGGGCTACCTTCATACGAATCTTGTGAGGCTTGTGGGCGTCCTAGAGCAAAACATGTACGACATGTACAGTACGGGAGAGTCTCACCTTCCCATAGAGGTGTCAAGTGTATAGCCCAAACTGTTCAGATGCTACAGACAGAAGTTGACAGATTGGCGGTACCGACTTCAGACGAGTGATGCTTGTGGGGGTCGTAGAGCAAAACGGAGAACACCGATGTGTTCATTCGAACAATATTGGCATTTTCTGGATGTCTCCTGGTCTGACAAACACCACTGTAGCTCTGCCACCTTCCACTGCAGATGAGGAAGGCCGACATCGGCGGATGCGTGGATTGAGACCTAGCCCATGCAAAAAACAGATATCTCTAGCTTAAACAGATGGTTTTTTATGGGGATTTGTGTATTATGTTAATTCGATTTTCGACTCTAGGGGGTTTAAATTAAACAGCTCCAGGAGGTCCAGAGATATATTATTAATCACCGCCACATTTAAATAAAATATACATTAGCAATAGTGCAGGTTGAATTGATAGTTCAACCACTGTGAAGTTTCCTCCTACCCTTCTATATGAAAATATATTTTGGGAAAAATCTGTGTGTCATTTCTCTTGGTGTTCTGTGACTGCATGGTAAATGGATATTGGGTATTTGCCTAGCACTACAGGCTTATCTCTAGCTGTATGTGGCCCCTAAAGGATTGACGTTCCCTTACCAGAGGTCCCTCTATCTCTTTTTGGAGCCAATCAGCATGTGAACTTAAGGTATCCATGTTTAAATGTTTTCTTCTCTGAGAAGCAGTGAATGATGTTGAGTTATGGTGATTTAACCATACTCAAGGGATGTTCGTGTCAAATAACAATGTCTTACTTTCTGCTATCAATGAGCTACTCATACTGAAGACAGTGTGACATGGAGGAGTGCCTGATACCAGAGAGACACGGTCACCCTATTGAAGGCTGAATGACAGCTATTTCATGGGCTCTTGAACCCCTTTTCAGAGATCTGTCAAAAGCTGTATTTTGAGCTGGTATAGTCATTTAGTAGTGCATTACCCTGTGAAAAAGCATGCCTGGCCAATATATTGRCACCTCCGATGGTGCTTTGGGCTTGCATTTCCTTTCCTGTCTGATTGAGCTTAGTTTGGAATGCTTTCCTTCCCTTGATACCTCTAACAAGAAACTATTTCAGTGGAGTGCAATTGAAAATCTCTTAAGCCTTGGAGGTATTACTTTATACATAAAACAGTTTGAACTTCTATTCCCATACTTGGGAATACAATAAATCAGGGGGGAAACATTGCAAACACTTTCAATACATTAATACTGCCCGGTTTTGGACTTTGACAAAGGTGGAATATCTTTACACAAATGAAATAAAACAATTTGAAGCAAAAATCCCTGAATGGTCAAAGCCCATGCTAACACAGTTGTCAAAAATAAATGGGTATGCATGGTTCTCATTATACAAGTGTCCAAACTCTACGGTTCAATCTTGACTCACCTCTGTGACTTCTGCGAACTTCTGCACAGTTTCTGAAAAATGTTCCATCATTTCAACTTTAATTAAAGCCTAGAGGTAGATGCGAATGGTGCTGACATGTACAGAAAATGAACAGGAGGGTTGACACTACGACGTTTTCTCCTGAGGTCTTGTTTTTCCCCTGTGTCAGATTATGTCGCTGGAATACAATTTGAAACATCATTTACATAGTTAACGTAGGGCTAATATTAACTGATGTCTCCTTGGGATAAATTGCAACTCATACATTCCCATGCATGTTATCTCATAACCACAGACATCGGTTTAAAGCTAAATTAAGCAAAACATTTTAATGAGGAAATTGAGCTCGTAAGTGAATAATACCCTGACAGAATTGCCAATCAAATTTATATTGAAAATAACTACAGAAATATGCATCTGGCGTCATTAATATGAATGAACGTCTCTCAAAGAGATTAATTTCTACATATGAGTCTGTATTGAGTTAATTTACTTCATCTACATTTTGATTTATGAGTCCCTATGAGCTAGTCTTGATTACAACTCTATTATAGATTGGGTTGAAATGGTGGAGAGGATGGAAACTAAATGAATGTACCTGTCAAGGCTATGCAGGTGAGGAAAGTAAATTAAAGCCTTCGGTATTTTTTTAAGTGCTACTTCAGTTTAGCTTTCTGCTCTGTTTATTTATTTAGAGATATTATTCAAAGGCTTTAATTTAGGTCAAATGAAGAGATTTTGGACAATAAGAAACAAATATGACGTTGAACAGCTGTCTTATCACAAGAAATATCCATATTTAGATACTGAAAGGAAAATGTTGTACTGTTAAAATGTTTCTCGTCTAATCATTGAAGCAAAGTTCTCTGCATTTAGATTACGGTGTGTGGATTTCGTTAACTCTGTGGTTATAGATATTGTAGTCATTTGCAAGTTTGAATGGCACTACGAGATGAGGATTTCACACAGCTTATTTCACACCAATCACATTCATTGCTTAAAAAACAGAGAACCAGTCACTGGGGAAACTGTTTGAAAATTGTCACTATGTCCATGTACGGAATTATGCAGAGTTTTCCATAGTTATCCTGAGGCCTAGTTTTATTTTATAAACTCATTCCAGAATTAGCAGAGTCAATGTTGGCAAGCGGCCCATACAGTCACTAAGGAGTGAACATGACAGACTGTGACTAAAGGCAGAGGAACAGAGTTCGGCTGGAAACAAACAATGACAAGTCCATATGGCAAGTCAGGGCAATGATTCAGAGATGTTGGATGTAGTGCAACAATGAACTCCCATAAGTGATGACAATACGTTCTGGGGGTTTGCTGCAATAAGCGCGGGTGTAGATAAGATGGTACAGGCCATTGAGAGAAAATAAGGGAAGAGGTCAACATTTAGAAGAAAATAGTACTGCTGGAATTTCAAAACGCTCCTGAAATATATCACCTTAAGAAAAACAACCAGATTTTGAACAAATCACTGCCCAGTGTAATGCAAATAAGGCCTATGACGACCTAATTGTTGGAAGCAATAGCAATGTCCATAAGGAGCCTACAGTATGTAACTGTTTGAAATGTTTAAGCATTTTGGAATGGAGCTGTAACTGTTTCTGTTCTAGCTTATACAGCATAGTTTATGAGAAGCCTGAGGCTGTGCCAACGTTGTCATTATGCAGTGCATGTATAAGATGAGGGTTGTTTGCTGTTCTGGAGTACTCAACTCGATTTTGCTGACTGGACTAAACTAGATACATTACGCCTTATCATTACGCCTTTCTTAAAATCATTTTGCATGTTCTTTTATACTTTCAAGTCTTTTCCCACCAATGAGCTTAACAATGAAGCGTGAAAATGGTTTCAATGTAAAGGATTGTTTAGTAATATTTATCTAATATGGCTGATGTATGATATGGTGATGGAATGGTTTGGACTGTCGTGAAAATATGTGCCTCATCAGAAGTATGTAATTGGACATTCTGCTAAATACAGTATGTGTCTGTGAACTACACATTGTTAATATCAGGAGTAAATAGAATTGATAATATGGTATTCCTGGTATTTTGTTTAAAAGACAGTATTGAAGTATTCATTTTATTAGCATTCCCTATGTGAGGGTAATTGATCCCTACATGCATTAATCGAGACCTATTAGGCTCTATCTGAGTTAAAAACATATAATTGATTTTTAGATGGTTTTCATATGTCTGTAAAGTACGATTTATGTAAAAAGTAAATTTTAAGTGAAAATAAAACAAAAACTAGAAAATTCTATCTGCATAAACCCATTTGAACTTGGTGCTGTAAGGTTCTATCTGCAATCCAATCTCAAGCCTGAACAAATACAGATGGACCAATCAGAACACATGTCTTAGCCATCTCCCTCTAAGTATAGTCTAGCCTAGTCTAGCCAGCAATAACGGCTCGCAAGCAACAAGAAGAAAACACTGTCAGAAATCTTGAAGTAAATTAGGCTGTCACGTGGTTGTTCAGTGATGACTCTAATTCGTCTGATGATCATAATACATTTCTTAATGTATTTGATGATGTGTTCTGATTATRTTGGTAAAATAGTGTTATTCAATCATTTATGTATTCAAATAGCTACAGTTTTCTTAACAACCTTTTACTGCAGTGGGCTAACTCGGGGTCACACAGAGTGTTTCTTGGTAGTCTTAAACAAATCTACTTTGAAACAAAAGTACACACCTCACACACATGGTTATGGGCTTAAAAAAAGAAAACACCTGTATCATATCAGATATAGAGTTGAAATGTAATTTGTTTTGAGTTTGTATCCCAATATTACACTTTATATACTGTACATCACAGAAGATTGAAATAAAGCTAAACTGTTTCACATACATGTCACGCCCTGGCCTTAGTATTCTTTGTTTTCTTTATTATTTTAGTTAGGTCAGGGTGTGACATGGGGAATGTTTGTGTTTTGTCGGTTTTGGGTGGTTATATGGTAAAGGGGGTGTTGGGTGTAGTGTATGGGTTTGTGTTGAGTGTATGTGTCTAGCTGTGTCTATGTTGGGTGTAGTTGTCTAGGAAAGTCTATGGTTGCCTGAATGGGTTCCCAATTAGAGACAGCTGATTTCTGTTGTCTCTGATTGGGAGCCATATTTAAGGTAGCCATAGGCTTTCGTTTGATGTGGGTAATTGTCTATGTCAGAACGTTTGTAGCCTGTGTATGTGCACGACGTTTATTAGCTCCACGATCGTGTTTTGGTTAGTTTGAAAGTGTGTTTTGTTTCACTTTTTTGCCTTCTTCAATAATAAAAGAAGATGGCTTATTTTCCAAATGCTGCGTTTTGGTCGTCAATCCTCCACACGATCGTGACAGAATTACCCACCAATGCAGGACCAGCGGCATGTAAAGCGGCAACAGGACCCACCTACACAGGATTCTTGGACATGGGAGGAGATACTGGATGGTAAGGGACCTTGGGCACAACCGGGAGAATATCGCCTCCCTCGTGAAGAGTGGAGGCAGCGAAAGCCGAGAGGAGGCGATATGAGGAGGCAGCACGGAAGCAAGGCTGGAGACCCGTGAGTAATACCCAAACATTTCTTGGGGAGGGGCTCATGGGGAGTGTGGCGAGTCCAGATGGGAGATCTGCGTCAACTTCCCGTGCTACCCGTGAGGACTCTAAGAGGGAACCTGAGCCAGTCGGGCTGATATTGGAGGTGAGCAATGGGAATGATACAGAGACTGTTAAGGATTTATTGGGGAGGTTGAAGAGAGTGAAATGAGGGAGCTGCTGTGTTGGTGCGTGAGGCACAAGATCCACCCGACAGAGCGTGTGCGGGATGTGATGTTACCTGAGTCAGCTCTCCATGCTCGTCCTGATGTGTGTGCTAACCGTCTGGGAATGACAGTCCCACGAACCAGGCCTCCTGTACGCCTCCCTAGTCCTGCACCTCCTGTATTAGCCCCATGTACTAACTCTCCTTGACAGTCCCCAGCCCAGTACAACCAGTGCCTCCTCCACGCACTAGCCCTATGGTGCGTGTCTCCAGCCCTTTACCACCAGTGCCTAAACCACGCACCAAGCCTCCTGTGTGTCCCCAGAGTCCTGTGCGTCCTGTTGCTGCTCCCCGCACTAGCCCTGAGATGCGTGTCCCCAGTCCGGTAACCAAGTTCCGCACCACGCACTAGGCCTAATGTGCGCTCCCAGGGTCCAGTATGCCCTGTTCCTTATCCCGCACTAGCCCTGAGATGCGTGTCCCCAGCCCGGTACCACCAGTTCCGGCACCACGCACTAGGCTAATGTGCGCTCCCAGGGTCCAGTATGCCCTGTTCCTTCTCCCCGCACTAGCCCTGAGATGCGTGTCCCCAGCCCGGTACCACCAGTTCCGGCACCACGCACCAGGCCTACAGTGCGCCTCAGCCGGCCAGAGTCTGCATCTGCACAGCGATGCCTGAACTGCCCGTCTACCCAGCGCCCATCTGAGCCATCCGTCTACCCAGCGCCATCTGAGCCATCCTCTACATGCATGACCATCCAGCGCATCTGACCATCCGTCTACCCAGCGCCATCTGAGCCATCGTCTACCGCAGCGCCATCTGAGCATCCGTCTGCCCGAGCCATTAGAAGCCGCCGTCTGTCCCGAGCCGTCAGAGCCGTTCGTCAGTCAGGAGCCGCTAGAGCCATTCGTCAGACAGGATCTGCCAGAGCCGCCAACCAGACAGGATCTGCCAGAGCCGCCAACCAGCCAGGATCTGCCAGAGCCGCCAACCAGAACAGGATCTGCCAGAGCCGCCACCCAGACAGGATCTGCCAGAGCCGCCAGCCAGCCAGTGCAGCCAGATCCGCCAGCCAGCACTGTGCAGCCAGATCCGTCCAGCCAGCCATGAGCAGCCAGATCGTCAGCCAGCCATGAGCAGCCAGATCCGTCAGCCAGCCATGAGCAGCCAGTATCCGTCAGCCGCCATGACAGCAGATCCGTCAGCCAGCCATGAGCAGCCAGATCCGTCAGCCAGCCATGAGCAGCCAGATCCAGCAGCTCAGCCAGATCGCAGCCAGCCATGAGCACAATCGTCAGCCAGCCATGAGCAGCCAGATCCGTCAGCCAGCCATGAGCAGCCAGATCCGTCAGCCAGCCATGAGCAGCCAGATCGTCAGCCAGCCATGAGCAGCCAGATCCGTCAGCCAGCCATGAGCAGCCAGATCCGTCAGCCAGCCATGAGCAGCCAGATCCGTCAGCCAGCCATGAGCAGCCAGATCGTCAGCCAGCATGAGCAGCCAGATCCGTCAGCCAGCATGAGCGCCAGATCCGTCAGCCAGCCATGGCAGCCAGATCCTCAGGTCAGCAGTCCGAGCCAGCCATGACAGCTCGATCGTCAGCAGCATGAGCGCAGTCCGAGCCAGCTGAGCGCGTCCGTCAGCCGTGCCGGTCCGCAGCGCTGGCAGCCGCCGTCCCTCAGTCCGGAGCTGCCGTCCTCAGTCCGGAGCTGCGTCCCTCAGTCCGGAGCTGCCGTCCTCAGTCCGGACTGCGCTCAGTCGGAGCTGCCGTCCCTCAGTCCGGAGCTGCCGTCCCTCAGTCCGGAGCTGCCGTCCCTCAGTCCGGAGCTGCCGTCCTCAGTCCGAGCTGCCGTCCTCAGTCCGAGCTGCCGTCCTCAGTCCGGAGCTGCCGTCCTCAGTCCGAGCTGCCGTCCCTCAGTCCGGAGCTGCCGTCCTCAGTCCGGAGCTGCCGTCCTCAGTCCGGAGCTGCCCTTATCCTGGTGCTGCCCTTATCCTGGTGCTGCCCCTTATCTGGTACTGCCTTGTCCGGAGCTGCCCTTAGTCGTCCTTAGTCCGGAGCTGCCCCTTAGTCCGGAGCTGCCCTTAGTCCGGAGCTGCCCCTTAGTCGGAGCTGCCCTTAATTCAGTGGGGTTAATGTGGAGGGGGGTCATTTGGAGGAAGCTCAGGAGGCGGTTAGTGACTGTGGTGGGGTGGGGACCACGACCAGTGCCGGAGCGCCACCGTGGAAGGAAGCCCCAGACCCTCCCCTAGACTGTGTGCTGGTGCGCCGGAGTTCGCACCTTAAGGGGGGGGTTATGTCACGCCCTGGCCTTAGTATTCTCTTTGTTTTTTTATTATTTTAGTTAGGTCAGGGTGTGACAGGGGAATGTTTGTGTTTTGTCGGTTTTGGGTGGTTATATGGTAAAGGGGGTGTTGGGTGTAGTGTATGGGTTGTGTTGAGTGTATGTGTCTAGCTGTGTCTATGTTGGGTGTAGTTGTCTAGGAAAGTCTATGGTTGCCTGAATGGGTTCCCAATTAGAGACAGCTGATTTTCTGTTGTCTCTGATTGGGAGCCATATTTAAGGTAGCCATAGGCTTTCGTTTGATGTGGGTAATTGTCTATGTCAGAACGTTTGTAGCCTGTGTATGTGCACGACGTTATTAGCTCCACGATCGTGTTTTGGTTAGTTTGAAAGTGTGTTTTGTTTTATTTTTGCCTTCTTCAATAATAAAAGAAGATGGCTTATTTTCCAAATTTTGCTGCGTTTTGGTCCGTCAATCCTCCACACGATCGTGACAATACAGCAGAAACACCGGATTTTCAGCAGGTTTTTTGAAATAATGTTTATTAATTATGAAATGATGAAAGATATTAATAACCTTCCACCCATGGGGCCACTAGGTAAGTTGACTGCAGAAAAGGGCTACATACTGAACATGTCTAGTTCAGTACTGTCAGATAGAACCTTATGGTTGAACCCAGATTGACATTTCAGAGCCATAAGGTTCTATCTGTGATTGAATCCTAAAAAAAACTGATTTACAAATGTCTAAGGATTTTGATACTCTATACTTTACCATTAACTTTAATTTTAAAACAGGAATTCACGACAAAACAGTTCTGAGATCTGGGATGTGAAAACATTGATGCTCAATATCTCAGAAACATGCTTTGCACAGATAGAACCTTATAGTCCCAAGGTCACACACATCTTTCAATAAAGCTCAAGTCAGGCAAGAGGGATAATCTTCCAAGATGGCATATGAGCGTGTTTATTGAATACCAATTGATGAGAAGAGAGAAAATACCAATTGATGAGATGAGAGAAAAAGAGACAAAATGTCAATACATCATAACATTTCCTATACCTACCCTGTCACTTTCAGTACGCGTTTCAATGTCTCCTTCTCCGATTTATGATTGTGTTCCCCATGCTAAACTCAATAACAGATGGGGTGGCTTTGAGGATTCTCTCCACTCCCGGTTACATGGATCATCATATCTTACCATGTTTGTTTCCACCTCTTCTCTAAGCGTACAGCTGGCATAGTGTATGGGAGAGCACACCTCCCAGCCTCTTATAGAATACTACTGCATTTACCATTTACCCATGGATTCACCGTTGTTCTCTTTAATTGCTGTCTGCTTAGGGGAGAACTATATTTACCATCTGAGAGTAGCGTTAGAACACCAAAGTGATCTTGGCTACCATGGAAATGTCAAAAACAGGTTTCGGAGATCGCAGGCCACCACAAACACAAGGTCGTAATGTTTAAAATGTTTTTAATTCACAACAATAATCTTGGGTTCACACCATTCACGCACTCATTCACACCAACCATACACTCAGTCACAGATATAGTCCATGCTGCTGGAGGGTTGTTAAGATGGCCGCAACCACCACCAGTCACTTCGGTCTTTCATCTGCTGTTGGTTTGTTCGTTCAGGAGCGGATTGGCCGGCTGGCAATTCTTGCAAATGGCTGGTCGAAATTGACACAAACATATATTTTATATATATATATTTTTTTTTAATGAAAAGGTGACATGGCCAGCGGCTCTTGGGCCTGTTAATATGCTTTTTTTTAAATGATTTTTGAATATTTTCTGTTATAATAATCTTTAATGAGCCTTTGGCTGATCAGTGGGCAACTGCCGGCCCCCCTACCAAGATGGCCCGGGCCTGTTTGCTGATATTCGTGACCTCAGCTCAGCCTATCACATTCAAAGTCAAATGCGGCACAAGCAAAGAGACCTGCTCAGTTAGACAACCCAGATCGTAGATTGTACATATAGATTCAATGGGTGTTAAGATGGGGGGAGGTCTGTCCGGAAAGTATGCTTATAAACACATAGAGCACATTCTACATTGTCACCTCACTCAAAACGGCAAAGTTTTTTTTAAGGACATTACCTTTACTGCTGAATTAATACATGGTTTCTAGAAGTGGGTAGTATATTTTTTTATATTGAATAATAATTGTTTCGTTTTTTTTATTTTATTCAGTCCGGCTTTCAACTTACGCTTAAGAGTTGTAATAGTAGAATTTCTTAATTGGGTAGTGCATCATCAATTTTCTTCTTGTCATGTCAGTCATTGCATACCTAGAGCAGGGTTTGCCCAACTCGTTCCTGGGGCCCCCCTGCGTGCACATTTTAGTTTTTGCCCTAGCACTACACAGCTGATTCAAGTAAACAACTCATCACCAAGCTTTGATTATTTGAATCAGCTGTGTAGTGCTAGGGCAAAAACCAAAATGTGTACCCAGCGGGAGCCCCAGGACCCAGTTTGGGAAACCCTGACTAAGAGAGCTGACAAAAATGTCCAGATCAGCTAGCCCATGTCAATTAAAACATTTTAGCTAGGTTTTTTAGCCCATAGATTATTTTGTCATGTTTGAGTCACTCAAATATCACATGAATATACATTAGACATGGCAAAAAAATTGTAGAATTGCAGTAAATAAGCTTTAAACCTGCAAAATGTTCTCTCCACCAACAAGAGGGGTGTGAACAGTTTGTGTCATGCTTGTGCCCATAGAAATAGAAGGGGTGCAAGATGTTGCCGAATGCTGGAAGGGGGGCCTGGGTGAAAAAGCTTGGGAAACCCTGAGTTAGTCCACAAAAAGATGCATGGAATTCATCTCTATTGAACAATAAAAAAATCTGGAAATTCTGGAGTCCTATTTTGAAAGTAAAATATAACAGCTATAGTCTAATTGTCAACCGAAAATTCAAGTCAATCACTGGATTAGGTTACACAAAATATCTTGAATCATGCGTTCCTGCTTGGACGTGTTAGATGAAACAACTGATTTCTTCAATATCTCAGTAGTCTATTTATTACACTTCTTAATAAAGCCCTATGAATGACTTTAAAAGATGATTACTCATGATTTGGGTCGGACCAAATCATGGGCTGGTGCCACCAACTGTAGAAGTTAGTGACACCAGTGACACCAGGGAAAATGTTAGTCTGAAGCCCTGTGATAGTAATTAACACTTAGGGTAGGTGTTCATTCAGGGGACACATATGACAAGGATCAATTTGCAATATAGCGTATAATCAATGAAACCCTTAAAGAGTTGCAGTCTGTTTTGGAATGGGTGGCCAGTAATAAAGTGGTCTTGAACATCTCTAAATCTAAGAGCATTGTATTTGGTACAAATCATTCCCTAAGTTCTAGACCTCAGCTGAATCTGGCAATGAATGGTGTGGCTGTTGAACAAGTTGAGGAGACTAAATAACTTGGTATTACCTTAGATTGTAAACTGTCATGCTCAAAACATATAGATTCAACGGGTGTAACGATAGGGTTGGTCTGTCCATAATAAAGACACCACACTCTACAAAGAAAGTCCTGCAGACTCTAGTTTTATCTTATCTTGATTATAGTCCTGTCATATGGTCAAGTTCTGCAAAAGAAGACCTAGTTAAGCTGCAGCTGGCCCAGAACAGAGTGGGCCATCTTGCTCTTCATTGTAATCAGAGGGCTAATATTAATACTATGTGCACCATTCTCTCTTAGCTGAGAGTTGGAGAAAGACTGACTGCTTGTTTTTATAAGAAACGTGTTGGAAATGTCAAATTATTTGCATAGTCAACTTACACACAGCTCTAACACCAACCAGACATGCCACCAGGGTTCTTTTCACAMTCCRCAGGTACAGAACAAATTCAAGGAAATGTATAGTATTTCGAACAGCCATGAGTACATAGAACCCTCATTCATCTTATATAGTGCAAGTGAACAGCAAACCTGGTTTAAAAAAACAAATAAAGCAACACTTCACGGCACCATGCCTCTCCCCATGTGACCTACTTGTTGTCTGTATGTACTGTACTGACATGTATACAGTAGATGCACACACACACACACACACACACACACACACACACACACACACACACACACACACACACACACACACACACACACGTTAATGTTTTTAAATGTATGTATGTTGTAAAGTAATTTTCTTTTGTCTGCAATGTCTTTTTCGTTATGTGTCGGACCCCAGTAAGACCAGCTGTCGCCATTGGCGTCAGCTAATCGGGATCCTAGTAAATCAAATCAAAATCAAATAAGGCTTAAGCAGACAGGCAGAACGAGGGAGAAAAAAAGAGTGACAACAGAGAAGATGCTGAGACAGATAGACAGCACAACAGGGAGGCTAACTAAATGGCTAGKGCAGAGACACAGTTCTAATTGTATCTCCAGTGGTGTTTTTACATATTGTATTTGATTGAAATATGAGCTGGTTAAAAGAAAAGATGAGGATTGTCTCGCCAGTCACTGGTACAGAAATGGTTGAGAAACACCGCACTGTGTTGCCAATGTTGTGCCAGCACTACCGCCGGGTGTGTGCAGGGTCAGGGTGCAGGGTGTATGTGTAAGGACGGGGTGTGTGTCTGTGGTTGATGGCTAAGCACCAGGGTTGAACTATTTCCCCTCCGGTTTAGGGCACTCAGCCATGGGTAAAATGCCAGCATGAAAATATTAGGGTTGATCTTACTTCAGATTGTCTTGGTGACAACACACATCTACCATATCACTGCTTAACATGGTCTAACAACATATGACACTGAATCCAAATTGTACATTATCTGAGTCACACCTTAACCATCTGTTGCATCAATCTGCAGAATGAAAACATTTGACCTAAAATGGTATAATGTGCTAATTTACATTCAATCATTTAAAAAGTGGCAAGACTCACCTTTTATGGGGATGTGTAGCTGCTGTCAGTACAGTACATTTGGAAAGTATTCAGACCCCTTGACTTTTTCCACATTTTGTTACGTTACAGCCTTATTCTAAAATGTATTCAATTGTATTTTTTCTTCATCAATCTACACACAATACCCTATTTTAACAAAGCAAAACAGGTTTATATAACATTTACATAAGTATTCAGACCTTTACTTAGTACTTTGTTGAACCACCTTTTGCAGCAATTACAGCCTTGATTCTTCTTGTGTATGAAGCTACATGCTTGGCACATCTGTATTTGGGGAGTTTCTCCCATTCTTCTCTGCAGATCCTCTCAAGCTCTGTCAGGTTGGATGGGGAGCGTAGCTGCACAGCTATTTTCAGGTTTCTCCAGAGATGTTTAATCGGGTTCAAGTCCGGGCTCTGTCTGGGCCACTCAAGGACATTTAGAGACTTCTCCTGAAGCCACTCCTGCATTTTCTTGACTGTGTGCTTAGGGTCATTGTCCTGTTGGATAGTGAACCTTCACCCCAGTCTAAGGTCCTGAGCACTCCGTTCATCTTTCCCTCGATCATGACTAGTTTCCCAGTCCCTGCCGTTTAAAAACATTCCCACAGCATGATGCTGTCAGGTTTCCTCCAGACGTGATGCTTGGCTTTCAAGCCAAAGAGTTCATTCTTGGTTTCATCAGACCAGAGAATCGTGTTTCTAATGGTCTGAGTTCTTTAGGTGCCTTTTGGCAAACTCCAAGTGGGCTGTCATGTGCATTTTACTGAGGAGTTTCTTCCGTCTGGACACTCTACCATAAAGGCCTGATTGGTGGAGTGCTGCAGATATGTTTGTCCTTCTGAAAGATTCTTCCATCTCCACAAAGTAACTCTGGAGCTCTGTCAGAGTGACCATCAGGTTCTCGGTCACCTCCCTAACCAAGGCCCTTCTTCCATGATTGCTCAGTTTGGCAGGGCGGCCAGCTCTAGGAAGAGTCTTGATTCTCCATTTAAGAATGATGGAGGCCATTTGTTGGTACCCTTCCCCAGATCTGTGCCCCGACACAATCCTGTCACGGAGCTCTACGGACAATTCCTTCCACCTCGGGGCTTGTTTTTTTCTCTGACATACACTGTCAACTGTGGGACCTTGTATAGACAGGTGTGTGTCTTTCCAAATCATGTCCAATCAATTGAATTTATCACAGGTGGACTCCAATCAAGTTGTAGAAACATCTCAAGGATGATCAATGGAAACAGGATGCATCTGAGCTCAATAGCGTGTCCCACCTCCCGCCAACCCCTCCTTTTACGCTACTGCTACTCTCTGTTCATCATATATGCATAGTCACTTTAACCATACCTACATGTACATACTACCTCAATAAGCCTGACTAACCGGTGTCTGTATATAGCCTTGCTACTCTTATTTTCAAATGTATTTTTACTGTTGTTTTATTTCTTTACTTACCTACACACACACACACACACACACACATACCTTTTTTTCGCACTATTGGTTAGAGCCTGTAAGTAAGCATTTCACTGTAAGGTCTACTACACCTGTTGTATTCGGCGCACGTGACAAATAAACTTTGATTTGATTTGAATAGAGTCTCATAGCAAAGGGTCTGAATACTTATGTAAATAAGGTATTTCTGTTATTTATTTTTATACATTTTCAAAAATGTCTAAAAGCCTGTTTTTTCTTTGCCATTATGGAGTATTGTGTGTAGATTGATGAGGGAAAAAATACAATAATCCACTGTATGTAAATTGTCACACTTTTGCATCTCATGCTTGTTCAAAGTAGATAACAAACATACACCAGTGGGCAGCAAAGGTGGAAAATAGGTCAGATCAGTCTACAAAAGAACACATTTTAACAGCAAGTGTCATTTTAAAATACAGTGTCAAGATGACCCAAGCTCATATTCAGTCCATTCCTTATTTAACAATGTCAAAATCAGAAATAACCCTCCTCCTTTTTATGTGAGGAGAGATCCTGTCAAAGACGATATGAAAAAGTCAGATCTAGAACTAGCTTTCACAGAACAGTTTCATGAAAAGACATCATTCAGAAACGGTGTAGAAACTCAATGGAGTTGCCGAAGATTGTGGGGATCCTTTTTTTTGTATCCCATTGAATTATACATTAATGTGAGTAAAAATGTTAATACATTTTGGAATCAATGCCCTGGACTGTTAGCTATATCGCTTCAGTCCACATCTCTCTGTTGGGAAAACAGTGGTGTGCTCTTTGCTCTTTTTAAAAGGTAGAAATGTCAATCAACAGCAAGAGAAAATGTCAAAATGCGACTCCACATGAAATGAAATAAATGGCCACTTCGGTAATAAACATCAAGTCAAACTGGAGAGGGAAATCTCTTCTGTTCTGTCTCTTCTCTCCACTTCGGATGACCATGAGCAACAGTTTGACTTGATGTTCATTACCGAAGTGGCCATTTATTTCATTTCATGTATCAAGTGACAATTTCACAAGACAAATACACTGGTGTCTCGCTGACCACCACAGGGGGATTTGACACATAAACAGTTTTCAGTGTACCTCTACTGACATCCTATGGTCATTGATAGAATGCATGTAGTGTGTTTTCTGGAGGTGGTGAAATGATGTTGTTACTGCAGATAACTACACCAACTGCAATTAAATGATGCGGGGAAGGCGATCGTTCATTTGTAATAGGTCATTGGAATTATCCGAAAGGAAATACCTGACAACAGTCCTGACTCGTGGCATACCATAATAGTCATTCTCAAAATGTATTTTTTCAAGCTTACCAGCAGTTATTTGGAGGTCTTAGGAGCAAGGAAATCTATAGTACTGTTATAAGAGAGAAATGAGCGCTGTCCTTTACATCTCTAAGTGAGATCATTATCTCTGACTGCGATATGACAAATTAAACACATTTGGATTACTTACATGAAGACATCCATTCACATTTCTCCAAAGTCATACTGACAGTGCAACTGTGTAGTCATGGAACCTACACAGAAAAGTGTGGAATCAGGGTCACTTCTCACCTTTTGCTGCCCTAAGCGCGGGAAGATGTTTTAAGTAGAAGGTACTGACCAAGGAGTTGGGGGTTCTAACCCTTTCATTCTCGTTTCCCACTGTTAGGCTACATGTTTCTCACTCAACTTCGATCCGACCGCTCCCAAACACACATGCACCCAAGCTCACATTAAGCCTAAAAAAAAATGGCTGCCTTTGAAAAAAACGTATCTAACTGATGGGATACACAAACAGGACAAGCTAGATTCTTTGCCAAATCACAACAGCTTTATCACAAATTCAAAATGGACTGGTTGATTAAAGTAGGGAAATATGTTCCACCACGATTCTCTATTTTGGAATATATATGCATCATCTATTCATTTGTTTTGCTGTTAGTGTGCCTTTTAGATGAGGTTAACCCCCCCCCCCCCCTAAATCTAGGCAGGTTCCAGACAGAAATTGACAATAAAAACTTTTTTGATGAAGGCAAATTGTGTATTCATTAGTCTACAACTTTGTTTCATGTTTAGAGGAAGCCTGCCCATCATAACCAGTTTAAGCTCACAAATCAAACCCAGGGCAAAATTTAAAAAATCTGATGGTTAAAAAGGGAAGCATTTTAGCTTTCATATGCTGTTTAACTGTATGTATCAACTACCAATGTTAAACAAGCTACACCCTMTTAAAAGGGAGTAAACGGTGAACAGTTATATTGATGAGAAAGACGCACCTGTTTTGGTAGCGCAAGTCAAGGCTCAAATGGCGCTTGCAGTCCTTCATTTAGCAAATTAGGTAGGGTACCTTACAACTCAAGTAAGCCTAGGTTTTTGTTCCGTGTAGACAGAGAAGATAGGCCTTAACATTTGATTTAGTTGTCCAGTGTGCTACTGGCTCTAGTATGTTAGCTATCCAGTGTGTTTACAGTTTCATGAATTTGTCATGAGAAAATGGCTTGTGGAAAAAATAACTCCATCCCATAGTTTTACCATGTCACCACCACCCCTACTTTCCACAGCTATGCCCCCAACTTGCAGCAGAACATTTGAGTGCCCCCCCAATTCTATTTTTCCGTGGGGCGTAGAGAACAATTAGTTTAAAATACATTTTTCTGCAATTCTTCACATTTTGCCATGGGTTGGAGAGAAAACATGGCAATTTTATAATACTTTTCATGTAATTATACTCATTTTTTGCAGTTTTACAGCTAATTTCCTGCAATGACATATATGATATGATATGATATCTGAGTGAGAATGACAAAAAAAGATGTTGACTGACATAAGAGGAAAAACTGATGATACACGACCAAATTTAGAAATTGCACCTGGTATATTCTACTATTCTTACTCTCAGTAGTAAGTTGAGAAGACTACTGATTCCCCCCCCCCCCKAAAAAAAATGTTTTGCCTGGAACCGGCCCTGTGTGCAATACAGTCCTCTTCTCTGAATGACCTCCAGGGGGCACTCTCAATACATCTGCCTACCGACTGATGAACCTCAACAGGGATAATGTGAGCATTAGTAGCAACACTTTCCAGAATCACCTTCTCCTGTGAAGAACATCAATAGTGACAGAAAAGTGACAATGAGTCACATACAATCTTTGTTTGAATACTGAGAAGTAGATTGATTAACATTTATGGACTTCTTACTACCCTAATTGACTCAAAAGGTCACAATGGTACTGCAGCATTCTACATTCTGACGGAACACTCTGGGATGATGTCTAATGTTAAAGACAGTTGAGCTGATTTGAATGAAGTGATGTTGGCACATAAGAATGGCTGTTATTCACATCAGTTTGCCTTTGAGGACCAAAATGTTGTACGCCTCTTCAGATTGTTAAGATTCTCTCTTCCAAACATTTAAGTCCAGACAGCAAAAAAACGAAACATAAAAAAACACYTCATATCATATGAATCACAGCATATGTACATTTCTCCATTTCATTGTCACCTCAGGACAAGTGGGCTGCGGTTTCAGAGGCAGCGCCATGTACATTTTTTACAAGCTTTATTCTTTGTCTCCTTGAACTCTGATTCAGAGGTTGCCTAGCAACAGTGACAGTAACAGCCGGGACAGCCTTGATCTTGTTGTTTAAACCATTAAAAATAGGTGATGGAAGGTGGTACCATGGTAACTAAAACAGAGCCACAGAGCTCAGGAGCAGGTGTCTCTGTTGGCACACTTCCAGCCTGAAAGGTGCCAGCGACACCCCTAACTAAGACACTCACCAATGATTTAGGCCTACCACAAATCACAAACAAACATGTTTTTACACATTATCAGCATTTAACCTTGCTCATAGGTGGTCAAGATTTTCAACTAAGGCAGTGGTGTGTCGTCTTGTTTTTTTCGCAAAAGAAAACCCCCAAGATTGTGCATTCTACTGAATACAGTATAATAACCATTTGCATTCGGGTTGTTTCTCAAAGTGTAAAACACAGAGTGTATATGACTTCAATAATCCCAATGGCTTTCACCCAAGTTAGGGACTAAATCCCAGTACAAAGCTATATAAAGAAAGATGGGAAGACTCTATGGTAATTGTAACATTACAGAGGTAATCCAGTGGTCATATCTCAATTACATCAGGYTATGTATGCTTAATGCAAATGCAAATCATGCATTATAAATGGGTTTCATAGGAGCCGGAATAATTTGAGACGTGAAAGCAAAGCAATGGTTTACTCTGCCAAAAGAAGCAGATCATTGATGTGCTATACGTCCTTTTCATTGTCCCATTAACATGTAGAAATTGATATGGATTGTTTGCCTAAAGACAGCCATGCATTTCCACGTTCATCAATCAATCAATGGCCCATGAGGGATCTTCCGATGTCTCTCTTCTAAGCAATTCAAAACGATTGTGAATAATATCAGTGAGCTTGGCTGAAAGTCAAGCACATTTCCGAGGAGAGCTGGGTAATGGTAATGACCAAGCAGAGGTTTGCAGCAGACACTGCTGTGCTCAAAGGATTTATTCTACAATCAACTTCTACATGTGTGCGTGCTGCATGCGTGTGCCTGCGRGCAGAAGCGCAAATATTTGCATACGCATGTTGATGAGGGTAGAATGTGAACGTTTGATTAATTAGTTGTTAGGTTACAGTAAAACGCTGTCAAATAAGATCCAGTTGCAACTTGATGTTGTAAGTCTTGAGTGAAAAATCTCAATTGAATGTTTGATATTTGACATATTTTAAAGTATAACAGGTGGTAACATGGATAACTAGTGTTATCGGTACAACTTGATCCCTCTATCTCTTAGCATGTGGCAGATTTCTAGTTCCTCATTGATATAATTCGGTCCCAGGGACAACATATGTCGACAGATTATGTTGCTGAGTAGCACCTGGCCAGTCTCTGTGGGTGAGGCGATACATGTGGCGGCGCCCACAGTTCCTATTACTCTGTGCTCTACAGGAAGTGCTGTAGGGAACCAAACACAAGGATGAGCTTCTCTTGTGGCCTAAACGGCCCTGAACGGCCAGCCCTCAATGGAGCCTCTTATCCAGCTGTGAGAGAGCCTATCCCCACAGGCCTGGACATAATACAGTAACTGCTCTGTGTGCCCAGGCTGTGGCCGCCAACTCAGCATTCTTATGCAGATGGGGGCCAACAGTTTGAATGGGCAGTGAACCCAGAGTGGGTCCAACACCAGTGGGATCCCAGCAGCATGGCTTCTTCATTAAGCTGATCAAGAAAATGAACGCTTCACTTTTATCATGTCCCCAAGCCCCCCCCCCCCCCCCCCCCTTTTTCCATCATTATAAGCTATGCATCGCTACTGTACATGTAGTGACACATTCTATTGTGTGTAGGAGCTAAGAACAGTGAACACACAGCTAATTTACTTCATCTCACACATGGAATTGCATAAATATCTAATATCCTGAAGGCCATTTCTATGTCAGTGTTTGATAAGAATAGAACATACAGTATACTGTTTTTTAAATGTTTTATTATTAATTTGTCCCATCTGAAGGAAGTGTAGCGGAAATACCACAGAGGCTCATTGGACAATTTTGCAGTAAGACTCTAGGAAGAGGAGCCCATATTTCCACATGTCAATGTGCTGACTTGCAGCATGATGGAATGTTCCTATTTGGGCCACAGTGAAGCACCGCTCGAGAAGTGAAGTAGCCCTCCATTGAGGTTGAACACTGAAGGCTTTATCCTTGCGAGAAGTGCTTCACATTCCTGCTTCTTGGCACTGACACACATAATATTCTCCCTTTCTGATGACTCTTTTCTCCCAGGGTAATGTTTTAACTTATTGTCTTTGAAGTGATTTGTGATATTGCATTCACATGGTTATTTTCTTGGCCCGAGCAGTGGGCCAGCTGCGGATCTTCTCCTTGACTCTTACCTCTTGAGATATCGGATGACACACCAGCATGGACAGTGAAAGCTATGTTGTCTTCGCATTGTTCAACTGAAACCTGATACAGGTAGCAGCTCTCTGATCCTCCCTGGTTTGTCATCAAGATGGTATTTGGGTTTTCACACACCTGGGCTGGAAGTGTGACATAGTTTTATGAGAATGGATAGTTAGAATCAGTGTTATGTGGATATCACTTAACTATTTCATTATTTGTAGTGAAGAAATAGTAATAAAGAAGAGGGTTATGGGATTATTGACAAAACTGAGCAGCAAAGTTGAGTTTGAGTATAGCACATTTGCTTATAATTGGCTTGTGAATGGTGAACATTGTTTCAACAGTATTTCCTCATATCCTCAGTGCATAGAGAAATGTGAAACATCCCCTTAGTGGAGCAACACAATCAATACATTCTTTCTTCTGCGCTCTAAGCTAGCGTGGTGTGAACCAAGTAAAGCTTCCTATTGTCTCTCCCATTCAGCTCTCCATAGGTCAGGCTGGAGGGAAAATATGCATTATACGGAGACATGAAGGATCCCGCAACCAAAAAGACTCTCTTTTGTGCGGCTCCATCTTGAACTCTGCTCTGTGCAAAGAGCTGAAGTGTCATATTCAGCAGATTCACACAAATGCTTTATTCAGAGGAAGAAATACAAAACATACTGTAGGGCATTGTGTGTGGGACACAGATACTAAACTTAGACGGACAGCCTACAATGGTGATCTATTATCATGTTCCAGACCGAAACACTGCATTCAACTGGTAATTTAACTGGTAAATGAAGCCCTCGTTAGTCCAGCTTGTTCTACTGGGCCCTTTTACCTGGCAGTAGTCAGCTCAGTTAATTTGTGAGGACAAGCTGTGTGAATATCTCTCATTATCTGTTATCTCCTCTCGTGTTATCACTAGAATAGATAGTGAGACATCACAGCCAAACACTGCATTCAACATATCTTTAAAGACATGACCCGAAACTTTGGTGACTACTAAGTATTTTTAAAACCTCCCATATTTGTCAATGTGTAGTTTATACATGCTCAGTCTATGAGCATAATCGCCGTTTAACCCCAAACAGCCACGAATTCCCTAGTTTGAAAGCGACTGTTTTTCTGGAAGCTTTGCTGCACCAATTTCCCCCACGTGGGCCAGCCCCTAGCAATTTGAGTTCTAGCCAATGAGCTTCAGCCCCTCATCATTTGAGTGACAGCTAGAAAGATGCACATACAGCAAGGCGAGAGAGAGCAGTGATCTGGTACACATATGGCACATGTGACCTAGTAGCAAATTGCAAGGACCACTTATGGCTAGTCAGGCTACTTTCAGTAATACTGGATAAAAAGTATTCAAAAGTACCAGAGAATCTCTTTAACAGGTAAATGAAGCCCACTTGTCAGTCCAACTTGATCTACTAGGCTTCATATTAGATTGACCTGCCAGCCGTGAGCTCAGTTCCTTTGTGAGGACAACTTGAGTGAGTAGCTATCATTATCTGTTAGCTCCTGTCATGTTATCACTAGTAGAGATCGATGGTGACTAGGGAGATAATACACACCCAGGGGACAGGGTGGGGGTGGAGTACCATGCCCTATTGTTGTGTTTCTGCATGTGATGAGATACATCATTCAGAGATCAGCATGCAAATACATATTTCCATCTCAGAATGAATCAAAACAAATACACAATGATTCAATGTCAGAATGCCAACAGCAAATCAATGAAAGAGTCCCAGTGAATGGCCAGTGAATCTTACGGAGGACAATAAGTAAGATTAATAGTAGGCATTACCCATCCCTGAGAGATTTAACATTTCACTGAAAAGTCTTTAACCTTTATGTTAGACAAGCTACGTTTTTCATCACTTGTACTACAGTTATTCTGACTGTCAACTGCTCGATAATGCTTTAAAGCATATTGATTTATTCACTGCTTGGTTGATAATAAATACTTTATCATTGATGTCTTATTGTTTTCCATGGTCCACTGACAGCTGGCAGCTATCCCTGAACAAATTAATACTATGCTGGCTACAATCTGACCAAAATCCAAGGTGAGTGCTTGCACCTACCCCAAACCCGGCTGCATGTTTTGGTTTTGCCCTAACACTAGCACTACACAGCTGATTCAAATAACCAACTCGTCATCAAGCTTTGATTATTTGAATCAGCTGTGTAGTGTTAGGGCAAAAATCTAAATGTGTACCCAGATGGGGCCCCAGGACCGAGTTTGGGAAACCCTGCATTAGCTCCCGAGTGGAGCAGCGGTCTAAGGCGTTGCATCTCAGTGCTATAGGTGTCACTACAGAAACCCTGGTTTGAATCTAGGCTATATCACAACCGGCCGTGATTGGGAGTCCCATAGGGCAGCGCACAATTGGCCCAGCGTCGTCCGGGTTTGGCCGGTGTAGGCTGTCATTGTAAATAAGAATTTGTTCTTAACGAACTTGCCTAGTTAAATAAAGGTTAAATTATTTATTTATTTTTTAATCCTGAGAGGCACAAACGAGCCATTACCAGCTCTGATGATGGAGAGGGCTGTACATCACTGGGGACAGTAAGAGCCGGTTGATCAGTCGCTGCCAGTACCCCCCTAACCTTCCCCTCACATCCCATTTGTCTCCTACAGCTTTTACTGTTTGTGTTAGCACAATTACCCCTTTCAGACCAGCCGCTATGACAGCATGGGCACAACACTTGAGGGTTAGATTTCATTTCATCAAAGCATTACTGTTTTATTTGGACTGAGGATGGCTTTATAATGAACTGGGATGAGATGGTTTCAGAGACTTACTTTTAGAGTGCTTCATCAACCCTGCCTGTGTGTCCTCAATCAATAAGCTGCATTCATAAACAGTCCCCAAGCAGCACAACTTGTTAAACTACACAGTGATTGTTGCTTTAATCCATTATGGAAAATAAGACACACCTGCATGTTGGTCAGCAGTGGGACATGACTGAGGGTCTGATAACTGACTGACTTGACTATTTGGTTGCAGCAAATGACCAAAGAATGCACTATGACATAGCCTACACATTTACGGATAGAATGGACAAACACTGACAGCAGGCTTCCAGCAAATGTTCTTACATATAAAATACCTGATTTCACTCAATGTATTTGAATTATATAGTAACTGGCAAGCCATTTTACATAATCATCTGCCCACTGTTCTGATGTTTTGTCTCAGACGTATATACGGCATCCTCAATATAAACTCTTGATGCTTGAGGATATCAGTTTTATCACATTAGAAGCTCTGCCACACGTACCCAAATTCAATCATAGCTGCCTGGCCATGTGTAATTAATATCTGATTAGACAGATGCACAGGACTGCAATCTCACTGAAGGAGAGAGGGAAGGAAGGAAGGGGTGAGAGAAGGAGAAGAAGACGGTAAGGGAGAAGGATGAGGCACCAGAGAGGATGAAAGTGGGAGAGGGAGAGGGGGAGAGGAAGAAAGAGGGAGAGGGGGAGAGGAAGAAAGAGGGAGAGCGGGAAAGGAAGAAAGCTCGGTTGTACCACTTCCTTTCTCTTTCCCTGTACAACACACACACACACACAACACACACACACACCACACACACACACACACACACACCACACACACCACCACACACACACACACACACACACACACAACACACACCACACACACACACACACCACACACACACACACACACACACACACACACACACACACACACACGCCATAGATCTTTTTGGGGGGGAGGTTAGTGTGTATTGTTTTGTATTGTTAGGTATTACTGCACTGTTGGAGCTAGAAACATAAGCATTTCGCTGCACCTGCGATAACATCTACAAAACATGTGTGTACATGCGACCAATAAACTGTATTTGATTTGAAATTTGATTTGATTTGGATGAGTAACCCGGGTGGGGAGACGCACACACACTTCGATCCTCACCAGCCCTTTAAATGAGCCATCAGAGCTGGATCGGGCCGTGCCTTCTGGACCAGCCCCCTGCCTGCCTGTGCTGGGTGCCTGGCTTGCAGCTGTTGTGATATTGATGGAAGATCTGTCTGTTTCTCACTGAGATGAGGCTTTACACTCTCAGTTCCTTTCTATTCCTTTGATTATTAAAATTATCCACCATGTCACAAATAAGAGTAATTGCAATGAGACAGATAACATCATTAAAGATATCAATACCTATTTTTTTACGAGACACCCAGTCTTCAGTGTCTTTACAGTGTCTTCACTCTACTGCACAGCAGCTACATTGCATGACTTACATTCAAAATAACTCTTGGCCCACTCAGGCGGAACATAGTGGGGAATAAACACATATCCTCATCCCAGTAGCTAGTATTCTATTTTGGTAGCAACATTTTACGGCTACATAAATACTGAAATGGTTGTTGTTGTTGTAAACACCTGAAATGACTTTTCATTGTGTACAATGTTGCTGCTAACCAAAACCCTATCTAACCTGTTTAACACCATACCGTAGCAGTATGACCTGTCCAGATGAAGGCAGTCAGTGAAGTGTGAAGCATTTGAAAAGTGTGTTTGACTGACCTACTTTGTTATTTATTCCTGTCTGTAAGTGCTGAACAGTGTTCATTTTCCAGAGAACAGCATGCCAGGTTTCTGGACACAGCAGGGGTATGATATATGAAATTACCCAGTTTTTGCCATTTCACTTTTACATTTGGTGGTACAGGCCCTCATTTCAATTAATTTCATTTCATTTCATTGCCTTTACAAACACTAGCCTACTTAACATTGCATGACAAATATCTCTCTCTCTCCCCCTCCCTCCTCTCCCTCTCTCATTCGCTCTCTCTCTCCCTCCATCTCTCTCATCTCATCTCTATTGCTCAGACTCTGCCGCCTCTCCTTCTCCCTTTCTCCCGATCAAGGAAAAGGTCTTATTTAACAGTTCTAATGAGATGTGTGGCCATGGAGTCAACATTAAATCTTGTGGTGTGGTGACAAGTTAAACAATTACCAAATTGCTCCCAATCAGGATCTGATGGGCATGTAATGTAATGTGCGTGGGGGGAGGCACATTACTGTAAATAATGTCATTGGTTAATAGGAAAAGTGGCCATATAATGAGGTGTAGGAATTATGGTCAACTCTGACCCTCAATGTCTGAGTTATTCATTTGATGTAAAAACTGATCATTCAGTACTGAAAGCCTTGTCTGAAGGTTTAGAGCTAATGGGTTCCTACTTATTTGTGTCTTGTCGTCACAGGTGACCACAGAAAACAATTGCATGGTGTGAAAGGAGGTGTGTCTTCTCTACATTGGGCAGAATGGTAGCTGATAGGAATATTAATGCAATCTCCACATTTAATTCCAGTGTCAATCAGGTGGGAAACATTTGGAGTGCATTGTTGGTAATAGCTTTCACCGTTGGGAGCCATACATGGCTACCTTTTTCATGCTATCTACAGATGTGACACATGTACCCATGATTGCCATGTTTAGTCTCATAACTGTGGCTCAAAAGTACTTTGCATTGTATGGTCGTAACTAAACCCATGCTTCACTAATGTATGGCACCCATGTTTCACTAATGTATGGCACCATATTTTCAAAAGAATGCATCCACAAGGAAAATAGAAATATCATGCCAAGCTTAGGTCCCTGACAAAAAGATGAGGAMTTTTTTTTAATGTGTACACTGAGCGAATACAAATAACTTGATTTGGACTTGTGGCCCGCACATTCCATTCTCTGCAGCCACTGTGTGAGTGCCCATTTTAGTTGGTGAGAGCACACAAGTGGAGAGACTATAGTTATACAACCCTATTGTCGATTACTATTCTCCAAATCCCAAGTTTAACCACTGCCCCAGAAGCAGGCACGCCAGTTCTCTAAACTGCATATTTCACTCACCATACCTATTCATCTGGTTACAGGGCATAGATGGTGGTTAAACAATAGCTAGGTACACTGTAGAATAGATTGTGGTTGTCAAAGTTAGAGGCCGTATTTGGACAGGCGTTTTACACTGAAGGGTATTGAATTGAAGATGAGAGATTTCATCCAATCTCTGCCAACAGGTTCTAGTTCGTTAGCACTACAGCAGGGGTTCCCAAACCTTTTTGGCCCACAACCCCATTTTTATATCTGAAAATTCTGGTGACCCCAACCATGTGAAAAATAATGATGTAGTTAACAGCCAATGCTTACTTTTTTAATTGGGTCTATGGCAGTCAATTGCAAAACATTCAAACAATATTTCTGGTTGTATTCTCAACTCACCATTATATACTTTTAATGTGGGGCTATGACATCCTTTCGTATCACACCACCACTAATGAGATGGGTGTGCTTGATGCATGTCGCGTCAGAGCTTCTCAAAGTCAGGGGGTATGGTCAACAGTGCGCACCTCATGTCTCCTGTCACATCTAACCTGGATCGATATTTGGTTTTAATGCAGACAAGAGCACTGAATCAGCGTACCATGAGTTTTAATCCTCTGAGGGAGATTACACAGTATTTCCTTTGAGTCAGGAACCAAAACTCCTCCATAGTGACCTGTGAATGCGTTGTCTGCAGCATTCGGGCACATGACAGCTCGATCAGCTGTTTGATTTCACTTACTGGCATGTCAACTGAGCCAGGATCACAGTCAAATGGATTTCACTGATTCTGTATAATTTTGTTGTATTTCCCCTGCATGCTTGCATTCAGTTTGTTCAGTTTCCCAAATATGTCTGTTACATAGGCAAGGAGACACATTTTCTTCACATTACACAGAAAGTCAACCAAGTCATTTTTTTTTTTTTTTTTTACATTCATTGCAAATGACAACAGTTCCACTCTCAATTCGAAAAATCTTTCCCCTCGATAACCACCAAACCTCGGTGTGAAGCAGAACATTGTCATGCTCATATCTCTCTGATCTCCACATAGTTGTGTGAACAGGCGTGCGCAATGTCGTTTACAATCAAAGTTACCTGCTGCGCTCAGCTCTTTTGCCGCCAGTTGCTCTCGGTGTATCCATTATAACTCAGTGGATGTGTCATACATTGTATCCATATGGCAGAGGGAGACACATTCATAACTAGAGTGCAGAGACCTGCCCGCCGTCCTGTGATAGATGGAGCCCCATCTGTGTAAAAGACCACCATTTGATCCCATGGAATCTGTTTTCATCAATATAGCCACACAGCACACTGAACATCCCCTGTGCTGTTTCATGCTCGGGGATCGTGAGACAACAATATGTCCTCCTGAATAACATCCCCCGACATATAGCGGACAAAATTCAAAGCATCTCGGCCCTCACAGCTAATGTCCATTCGGAGAACATAAGGTGGGAAGTTTTTGAGTTGTTCAGTCAGAGTTTCTTCTTGATTGCTAGCTATAGCACCAATTCTTAGTTTCACATCTGAAAAAGGTATTGATGTGTGCTTCTGCCTCCCCAAACATTGTTTAAACCATATCAAAATCATAACATCAATATCATAATAATTTTAATTTTGATTTTAAAGTTAACCACATTACAATGATTTTGAGAGACAAAGACGATATTATAATATTATAATAATATTTTTTTTACCCTGATTTTGGAAATTCTCCCGCAAATCCATTTTCATATCAGGCGACCCTAGATGGGCCGCGACTCCTAGTTTGGGAACCACTGGACTACAGCATGCCAGTTTGATACAAGATAAGACATTAGATGGCAATGCAATTGTGAAAAGATTGCTGTAGGCTATACATTGTTATGCAGTTAGATAATGTGTAAGAATATTACTGTGCCAAGCATTGATCAGTTCCATGACTTAACATTTCTGCCAAATACATTTAGGAATCGTAATTAAGCAACTGCTAAACTATGGTCTTCATCGTAGTAAAAACTGCTCTCTCACTGAAGCAGAAAAACATGCGTACACCTTTACATCTATACCATATGGCTCCTGCCGTATTCATCGACCTGGCCAAGGCTTTCGACTCTGTCAATCCGCACATTCTTATTGGCAGACTCGACAGCCTTGGTTTCTCATATGATTGCCTCGCCTGGTTCACCAACTACTTCTCTGATAGAGTTCAGTGTGTCAAATCGGAGGGCCTGTTGTCCGGACTTCTGGCAGTCTCTCTGGGGGTGCCACAGGGTTCAATTCTCGGGCCGACTCTCTTCTCTGTATACGTCAATGATGTTGCTCTTGCTGCTGGTGATTCTCTGATCCACCTCTACGCAGACGAAACCATTCTGTATACTTCTGGTCCCTCTTTGGACACTGTGTTAACTAACCTCCAGACGAGCTTCAATGCCATACAACTCTCCTTCCATGGCCTCCAACTGCTCTTAAACACAAGTAAAACTAAATGCATGCTATTCAATAGATCACTGCCCGCACCTGCCSGCCCGTACAGCATCACTACTCTGGACGGCTCTGACTTAGAATACGTGGACAACTACAAATACCTAGGTGTCTGGTTAGACTGTAAACTCTCCTTCCAGACTCACATTAAGCATCTCCAATCCAAAANTGTAAACTCTCCTTCCAGACTCACATTAAGCATCTCCAATCCAAAATTAAATCTAGAATCGGCTTCCTATATCGCAACAAAGCATCCTTCACTCATGCTGCCAAACATACCCTCGTAAAACTGACCATCCTACCGATCCTCGACTTCGGCGATGTCATCTATAAAATAGCCTCCAACACTCTAATCAACAAATTGGATGCAGTCTATCACAGTGCCATCCGTTTTGTCACCAACGCCCCATATACTACCCACAACTGCGACCTGTATGCTCTTTTTGGTTGGCCCTCGCTTCATACTCGTCGCCAAACCCACTGGCTACAGGTTATCTACAAGTCTCTGCTAGGTAAAGCCCCGCCTTATCTCAGCTCACTGGTCACCATAGCAGCACCCACCCGTAGCACGCGCTCCAGCAGGTATATCTCACTGGTCACCCCCAAAGCCAATTCCTCCTTTGGTCGCCTTTCCTTCCAGTTCTCTGCTGCCAATGACTGGAACGAACTGCAAAAATTACTGAAGCTGGAGACTCATATCTCCCTCACTAGCTTTAAGCACCAGCTGTCAGAGCAGCTCACAGATCCCTGCACCTGTACATAGCCCATCTGTAAACAGCCCATCTATCTCTACTTGCACATTCATCTTCTGCACATCTACCATTCCAGTGTTTAATTGCCATATTGTAATTACTTCGCCACCATGGCCTATTTATTGCCTTAACTCCCCTATCTTACCTCATTTGCACTCACTGTATATAGACTTTTTGTTTTCTTTTTTCTACTGTATTATTGACTGTATGTTTTGTTTATTCCATGTGTAACTCTGTGTTGTTGTATGTGTCGAATTGCTATGCTTTATCTTGGCCAGGTCGCAGTTGCAAATGAGAACTTGTTCTCAACTAGCCTACCTGGTTAAATAAAGGTGAAATAAAAWTTTTATATAAAGTCTCCAAACTATCTGTACATGATGTACCAAGCGTATAGGCTAACATGTCCACAACATGTCAAGAGGATACAATAAAGTCAACACTTGAAAAATACATGGTATGGATGTTACTTTCTTCTTCTATGTTACTTCCCCACTGGTAATTCTGTGCAATTGACCAAAACATCAATGCCATTTAGCTGATTACAACATTGATAAGCTTTGTCATCTTTGACCATAAGCCACTGATAGCTGGTCTGTAACTGGACACATCTCAATAGTAGACCAGACCAGACGTTCACTTGCTTTGATAACAGATGGTTTATAGACCTAGTAGGGGTCGCAATCTCTGTTATGCTGCAAAAGGAGATTCAGCCTTCTGTTTGTGTATTATATGACATGCCACTCCTAAATGCTCGAATCACATTATCACAAACAGAAATATAAGCAAAGAACATGACAGCAAATATGTGGACGTCTTCATTTTCGCTGGAGTTGAAATCAATCCACTGATGAAGATAACCTTAGAAAGATCATTTTCAAAACCCCACAATTTTTTTTGGCAATAAATGCCACACAAATATGTTCAATTTCTGTATCATGATGACTACTGCTCAGCCTATTCCCTCCCCTGTTGTCTGAAATAAATCTAATTGCCTTGATTTCATAGATTTTAATGTCATAGTAAATTAATGTTCTTTCTCCACGGTGAATACCATATGTCATAGCAGCTGTCTGACCCAAACACAGTGAGTGGCAGACCAAGCTCTTTGAACCAATAGGCTTTGTCCAGGCCAGGAGATGTTGGCTCAGTCCTTTTGTTCAAGTGTCCTGCATCTGAGCAGTTCAGCCTTAAAGAGACACATGTTTCTGACAGGCTGTTTTCACTTGATTCCAAATCCAAATCATGTGTAGTAAGACAGAAAACATTTCATCAGAATGGGTTTCAGCCTAAAAGCAGATCAGATGCTCATATACTGTCATTCTAAATTGTAAATTTGGGTAATAAAAAACAATGGCAATAGCATTAGGCATAAATCTAACTATATTTTAGACCATATGTTGTCTACTGCACAGCCATCAGTGATATCATGTGTGTTAAAGCACTATTGAATCATCTGCAGTGGTACACATCCAACCCAATGACTCAGACACAGACACAGGGCCAACACTACACTAGCTGCTAATCGCTGGATGAGCACTGCATTAAAACATGGCTTTTCAAGAAGAAATGAGAGAACTGTTGCTCACAGGGGGAGTCATCCCCAAGGCATACTGCTATTGCTGAAGTAAATCAGCCTCAATGTCAGTTCGGGGATAGACATATCTGAACAACAAAGGAGACCGGCCCCAGAATAACACACAACTCAAAGACAGGGATCTCTACATGTTGTTTTTCAAGCAAAATTGAAATTATATAGACTTTGACACATCCTCCAAATCTCAGGAGACATTTAACATGTGCTTCTAAAACAAATATGTACAGGCTATCTGGTTTCTATTTTGTTTCAATAGTATATGCTTTTGGTAATAATTACCTGAATTCAGTGTGGTTTTCCCAAACCTAGCCAATCTCTGAGATAAATGACATCTCAAGACTGTTCTGCCATCCTATTGAATTGTACACTTAATCGGTTAGCCTATGGGCAGACTAAGACTGTGGTGCCTGCTTACCTACAACAATTAGAATTCAGCCTTTCAAGACCACATGCATTCATTTTTTTTTATTCAGAAAACAGCTGAAAGTCTAAAGAGAATCAATGTTTCTGCTCCCTCACAATGACTCATCTTCAGTATTAAAATGTCAGTTACCACTCCACATCTTGTTTGCATAGTTAGTATACATGTGTTAGTGTTGGGTATAACATTACTTCCATAGCCATGAACACAAGGGACTGTCTGTGTCCAAGAGAACCATCACATAAGGTTCAGTCAAACAACAGGTCACGTCAGATCAGTCATTTAGGGATAAGGGTCAAAGGTCATAGCAAATTCTCTCTTTCTCCCTTTCCCTCTCTTTATACCCCCCTCTCTCTCCCCATTCTCCCTCTCTCTCTCCTTCTCTCTCTCTCTCCCTGTCTCTTGTTCGACTTTCAACCACAGTCTATATTATAACCTCATGATGAACCCTACACTTTCCTGCTATGAGTAACTCTGACAATGGAGTGGCAGGAAACACTACGGAGGATTCAGCTACATCCTGTATCATATACTCTACTGGCTCTACATCTACCTAATCAACACATCCTGGCTGCCAGGAGTTTTCCATTCAGATATGACCAACGCCTCTGTGAGAATAGGCAGGTCCAACTATGCAAATGATGGAGCAATCAATGAATATCTCTACCAACACAAACTTGAGTTCACCGCTTCGGTCTCATTGCTGATTCAACACCTTACAGTATGTTTGGTGACCAGTGTCATTTATCCGTGTGGGTTGCGTTTGATTGAACCAATAATGTGTCGTCAGATAAAATTACCATGAGATTTAGATGGCTGTAATTCCCATATCCAGATGAAGGGAGGAAAAAGCTCCACATCTCATTCTAGCTCACTGTAGGTAATTAGAAAGCATACAGCTGAAATGCACACAGACAGTACATTTGCTGCAGCTCCCCAGGCACTGAATCATTAGTTACCACTATTCAATAACTYAACAAGCCATTGTTGTGTGAGCCACTGGTCTTTAGATGTTGACATTGTGTGTTGATACAGTTTTGATTTGTATAAATGGAACGTTAGATATTGCTACTGTACACAGAAGTTGTAAAAGTGGTGTTTACAGACAAAGTGGCATCATTCAGAGTAACATAATGAATGTTTTCCCCTAATTTGTGCAGTCCATTGTGATGTTGCAATAAACCATGCACAGTGCATATACCAAATAATCAGTGTAAGGAGTTTTTCCTGGTCAGGTCTGGTGGTCAGGAAAACTCCTGACACTACCTGAAGCATATCAATCACCTATGACTAAGAAATGGTTGATGGCCTGGCTGTTCTATTGAGAACATTCTTCACAATGCTACTGTATGAGTAGCTCAATATACACTCAGTGTCCAGTTTATTAGGTACAACCATCTAGTACCAGGTCGTACCCCCCTTTGCCTCCAGAACAGCCTGAATTCTTCAGGGCATAGAAACGTTGCTCAATTGGTATCAACGGACATAACGTACGCCAGGAAAACATTCCCCACACCATTACACAACCACCACCAACCAGCCTGTACCATTGACACCAGGCAGGATGGGGCCATGGACTCATGCTGCTTACACCAAATCCTGACATCCCATTAGCATGACGCAACAGGAACCGGGATTCGTCGGACAGCGTGATGTTTTTCCACTCCTCAATTGTCCAGTGTTGATGACCGCGTGCCACTGGAGCTGCTTCTTCTTGTTTTTAGCTGATAGGAGTGGAACCCAGTGTGGTCGTCTGCTGCAGTAGCCCATCCGTGACAAGGACCGACAAGTTGTGAGTTCTGAGATGCRGTTTTGCACACCACTGTTGTACTGCACCGTTATTTGCCTGTTTGTGGCCCGCTTGTTGTACAATTCTTGCCATTCTCCTTCGACATCTCATCAACAAGCAGTTCTCGCCCCCAGGACTGCCACTGACTAGAATTGTTTTGTTTGTCGCACCATTCTCGGTAAACCCTAGACACTGTCATGCCCAGGAGGCCGGACGTTTCTGAGATACTGGAACGCTGCGCGCCTGGTGATCATACCACGCTCTAAGTCACAGGTCACTCGTTTTGCCCATACATTCAATCGAACAGTAACTGAATGCTTCAATGCCTGCTTTATTTAGCCAGCCATGGCCACGTGACTCACTGTCTGTAGGAGCGAACCATGTTCGTGAACGGGGTGGTGTACCTAACAAACTGGCCTATGAGTGTAACCACATGCACAGAAACAGCATATACAGGTGTATGATCTTAATTTGATCACTCTTTTGTTGCTGAGAATTGCAGATGAGCTTTGATTTACATAAATTCATTGAAAACGTATACTAACACGCTGTTATACAGTATCACACAGAATTGCACTTTTCATGTAGCCTACCTTGGGCCAGCAAATAGCTTAACCACCAATCAAGCAACATTATGGACTAAACATTACAATTCTGTTGCTGCAGGATTATTATGCTGTGACAATATGGCTACGTTTACACAGATAGCTCAATTATGATATTTTGCCAATCATGATATTATAGGCAAATATCTGATCTGATTGGTCAAATGGCCAATTGGTGGCAAAAAGGTCAGAAGTGGGCTGCCTGTATAAATGCAGCCTATAGGTAAAATTAAGATCCTACATCTGTATGCATATTTCAGTGCAAATCTGGACCAACATGGGCACCAGATGACCTTGACTACCCAGAGAAATGCACACCGTGTTATTCTCATTCATGAAATCAGTCCTCAGCTTAAATGAAACCGCAATAAGCTGCATTTAATAAGGCCGATTCAGAGGACCCGGTCTGGTGCAGAGCGGGCCAAGCCCTGTGTTGTACTGTACCAAGCAAGCAGAGCAGAGCTGCTGCCACACAGACTCAGCAGTGATAACATCAACACGGTGCCCACCACCACAGCCCACAGCCCGCCGGCTGGCACTGAGCCACAGTGTGGCCACCAAGCAGCTGGCCACTTACTCTGACTGATAATCCATCCAGGTAACCATCAACTACATCCTGCTTTGGATTGGAGGGAGCCATTCCACAGCACCAATAAGAAGTAGCGATGTGTTGTGGAATTAAAGTAAATATATGTTGTTTGCTAAAGGAATATAGTGTTAAACGAGCAGGCACAAGGTCTTGCATGTTGAGAGTCCATGTTTTAATCAGCTAGACACAGCACCAATGACCTATATAACTGTAGTAGTTCTTAAACAAAGCGGGATGTTATTCAGACCTTATCGAGATCTTCAAATATGTGCATAGTATTAATATCATTATAACCTGGTCATTCAATTTGCATAAAATAGCGCTTTGAAGGAATCGCTTTGTCTTTTCAATTTGTATTCAGTGTGCCTATCTGGAAAATGACTGGAATAAATCAGAGAGGGATGTCATTCTGCAGAGAAACTTGCAGGCGTGAACATAATCCTTAAACATATCTAGCGTACTCCAACTGAAACATATTTCCTCCCTTGGGTTATAAAGCTTGGAAACATGAATCTAATGAGAAATCTGTCCTCACTGTAGTAATAGAGTACATGCATTCACTTGTGTTTCAATCTTGAAACAAGATATATCAACATTTTAAAAGTATTTCAAATAATACTACTACTGGGAATTAAAATGTATAACAATATACAATATCAATATAAAAACCAAACACCCTGTCACTTGCATTTAACTTATCTTGGAACAAAAGGAACTCACTCTTGAGAAGATTGTGGAGGTGTGGGGCACACTTAAGAAAGATGTCAGTGTTAAAATAATACTATACTGAGACTTAAAAGGATGTGCCTTCATAAAGTCTTCATGAACACTACATAAATATGTCACAAGTCATCTATAATTGTATGTCATGCTCTATAAAGGGTTCATGAAGGGTGACATAACCACCAATGTCAAATGTGGCATAACCCACTACAGTATGTAAAATATGACATATTGCTTTATAAAGAGTGGCATAAGCACTGCTTAATAAATAAATTGAGGCTTCACAAAACAGTTGTAACCTTGGCATGCATCTTGGTAGAGCATTGCAACGCCAGGATAGTAGGTTCGATTCCTGGGACCACCCATACGTAAACAATTATGCACGCATTACTGTAAGTCGCTTTGTATAAAATCGTCTGCTAAATGGAATATATTATATTACTTTAAAATATTTCTGGAATGGGTTCCCACTTGGGTGCATGGCCAATATTGGACATGACCTCAACTTTCCCCAAAATGTTGGGCTGCAGGGTGACACATGCTCTGTGTGTGCTGTCAAGCACAGCAAAAAAAAACATTATTAGGATCCCCCCCAAGTTTTTTCACACTTTTTTTAATAGAAAAACAACATTTGATTTTCTGTGTTCATAACAATGCTTAAACAGTGGGGATCACTTTTGAGGTCTGGAAAAAATCGAAGAAATCAAAGATTTTTTTTGCGTAGTTACCCTTTAATTCAGTGTGCATGCACTGTTGTTTGGTTAGCACTGTTGTTTGGTTAGCACTGTTGTTTGGTTAGCACTGTTGTTTGGTTAGCACTGTTGTTTGGTTAGCACTGTTGATTGGTTAGCACTGTTGTTTGGTTAGCTGTGGAGTTTGCAAATCAAATGCCCACTTGTGGTGCCACTGGGCAGCAAAAAATGACCTTCATTTATTGTAATTTAAATTAGTTTGTCGCAGTTAAGTGTTGAGTTAGATTAAATAGCTACCTCAATCGTTATTTCAAACAATTTCAGTGACTTCACAGCAATTTCTAGCCAGCTAACGGTAGAGATATAGCTAATGTTAGCAGCATATACTAGTTAGTTAGCTATAGCAATACGCAATTTTGTTAGTTATCATGCTCAACTAAATAAAGATCCCCCTAGTTACAGCCATGTCTCATAGACATGTCATGAGATTCGTAAATGAACAAGGAATATAATAATAAGAATCGAGTGGAGTTTCCCAATTCCCCATTTAGCGTATTTTCTAAAAGACCTGCTAACTTTCTGTGTTGTTACTTTTAAGGTTGGAACCAACATGCAGTACCTCCAGTAGGCAGAGAGGCAAGAACCATTCATCGGCCAGCTCAGGGACAAACTACACTATTCACAGCCCTGTGTAGTGTTCAATGTAATTGCGTTGCTGGGCTTTTTTAAACTTAATGCATTTGTATTGTTTTAAAAATGTAAAAATAGAAAGAAATGTATGGTTTAGACTTGTCTTACGTTTTTATCTCTTTTAGCTTTAAACACATTTGTGTTTACATTAAGCCTTTACGAATGTGTTATGAATGACCAAAGGTGTCTGACTTTATAGTAAGTTCAGCGTCATATGATACTAAGCATTTATGTGTGCATTATAAATGAGCAAAGAGGTCTGCTTTAATCTACGGGATCAGTGTCCCCCCCAAGGGACGGTTGAGCTAACATGCACTAATGTGATTAGCATGACGTTTCAAGTAACAAGAACATTTCCCAGGACATAGACATAACTGATATGGGCAGAAAGCTTAAATTATTGTTAATCTAACTGCACTGTCCAATTTACAGTAGCTATTACAGTGTAAGAATACCATGCTATTGTTTGAGGAGAGTGCAAAGTTATGAACTTGAAAATGTATTAATAAACCAATTAGGCACATTTGGGTAGTCTTGATATAACATTCTGAACAGAAATACAATGATTCATTGGATCAGTCTAAAACGTTGCACATACACTGCGGCCATCTACTGGCCAAAATCTAAATTGCACCTAGATTCCTAAGTCATATATTGGCCTTTCTCTTGCATTTCAAAGATGAGGAAAAAATGAAAATAAACATTTTTTCTTTGTATTATCTTTTTACCAGATCTAATGTGTTATATTCTCCTACAGTAATTTCACATTTCCACAAACAGCAAAGTGTTTCCTTTCAAATAGTATTAAGAATATGGATACCCTTGCATCAGGTCCTGAGCTACAGTCAGTTAGATTTGGGTATGTCATTTTAGGTGAAAATTTTAAAAAATGGTCCGAGCCTTAAGTTAAAGTAAGTACAGAGTCATGCAATATAGAGTCTTCATGGATGTGTTAAAAATGACCGAAGGTGTCTTGCTTCGAACAATTTTTTACAGGACACTACATAAAGCACGATAAATAGATTATAAACATTCTGGATTTATGAAGGTTCTGTCAAGATCCACAGGTTGTTGTAGTGTTTGAGAGGTATTTACATGGGTTGATGGACCTGCAAAGCTTGTGTGTGCGTGTGTGTGTGTGTGTGTGTGTGTGGTGTGTGTGTGTGTGTGTGTGTGTGTGTGTGTGTGTGTGTGTGTGTGTGTGTGTGTGTGTGTGTGTGTGTGTGTGTGTGTGTGTGTGTGTGTGTGCTGTGCGTGCGTGCGTGCGTGCGTGCGTGCGTGCGTGCGTGCGTGCGTGCGGTGGTCGTGCGTGCGTGCGTGCGTGCGTGCGTGCGTGCGTGCGTGCGTGTCAGAGCCAATATGATTTGAAGTAGTCCTACCTGAGACTACCGCACCATGTATTCCTCTTATGTTACCATGCTGGACACCAGGTCTTGATTAAAACCTGTTACAATGGTGCCAACATTTTGTGGCTGATCTTTCAGTGGGGGAGTGGGTGAATGTGTAAAAGACTTGACTGGGCCCAGCACCACACAGTATGGCTCGTTATATTGTTGTGTGCGTGTTTGTGTACTGAGGAACATGTAACTTGGTTCCAGAAGAAAGCCACTTTCAATGTTCTTATGTTGGAGGCTTTCATCAAGATAAGTGTTTCTTGGTGTAACTATCAAAACTCAGGATAAGACCCAGATGCAGACATCTAGAGTCACAGATGTGTATTGACCCAAACGGGGGGCAGGCAAAAGACAGGTCAAAGGCAGGCAGAGATCTGTAATCCAGGGCAGAGTCAATAAGGTACAGAACAGCACGCAGGTTCGGGGTCAGGGCAGGCAGAATGGTCAGAACCGGGGAAACTAGGACACAGGATGGGAAAACACGCTGGTTAGACCTGACAAGACAAGATGAACTGGCAACAAACAAACCGGGAACACAGGTATAAATACATTGGGGATAATGAGTAAGATGTGTCGACACCTGGATGGGGGTGGAGACAAGCTCCTGGAAACAGGAGACAAAGGGCTGTGAGACATAGGTTTAATCCTAGACACATGAAAAGTGGAAGGAATACGAAGGGTACGGGCAACAGAAGATGAAAAGCAGAGGGGCTAATAATCTTGGAGATGGGGAAATTACCGATAAAGTGGGGTGAATGTTTGAGGGACTCAAACTGAGGGGCAGGTCACGAGTGGACCGCCATACCCTCTGCCCGAGACGATACCGGAGAGCTGGGGTCCGGTGGCGGTCCGCTTGTCATCGATGCCTGGAGGTGGTCTTGAGAAGAGCTGACCAGGCTCCCTTCCAGGTATGGCGACAGCGGTGGACAAACATCTGGGCCTCTTCCTCTTGCTCTGGGAAGGGCTGGGGCTGATAACCCAGGGAACTCTCGAAAGGCGAGAGCCCAGTGGCAGAGCAGGGGAGGGTGTTGCAGCTGCTCCGACTGGTCGTTAGACTGGGGGTAGAACCCGGAGGACAGGCTGGCCGACGACCCAATGAGCGTGCAGAATGCATTCCAGAACCGGGACGAGAACTGAGGACCTTGGTCGGAGACCATGTCCACCGGGAGTCCATGGATCCGAAAGACGTGCTGCACCATGAGCTCGGCCGTCTCTTTGACAGAGGGTAGCTRGGGGAGAGGAATGAAATGGGTGGACTTGGAAAACCGGTCCACTACTGTAAGGATGATGGTGTTGCCATCAGACGGGGGGAGACCAGTGATGAAGACCAGGGATATGTATGACCAAGGACGGTGAGGAACAGGAAGTGGTTGAAGAAGACCAGCCATAGCTTGCCGAGGAGTCTTATTCTGCACTTATTCTGCACAGATCGTGCAGGCAGCAACGACGCGGAGACGTCAGGGACCATGGTAGGCCACAAAAAGCGTTGTTGCACAAAGTACAGGGTCTGCTGGGAGCCCGGGTGGCAGGCAAGCCTGGAGGAGTGGGCCCATTCCAGGACCGAGCTGCGGACAGAGTTAGGAACAAACATCCGGTTATCTGCCCCCCCCGGTTGAGTGCTGCCGCCAGACACGAGGTGGGAAGGATGGTCTCGGGGTTCGAGGGTGTAGATATTTTTGCCTGGAATTGAGACGCTTCGCGGTGTGGAGAGATTCAAAGTTCTTGTGATCCGTCCACACAATGGGAGAAGGTMCAGGGATGCAGCTTGAGTTCCAGGGCAGAAGGCTAGGACAGGACAGCCCCCACTCCGACATCCGAAGCATCGCACTCCACCACGAACTGACGGGACGGGTCAGTATGAACAAATATGGGAGCTGTGGTGAAGCCGGTGCTTGAGGTCCCGTAACGCCCGGTCAGCAGCTGGGGACCACATGAACGGAACCTTGGGAGAGGTGAGTGCTGACAGGGGAGAAAGCCAGGGTGCTGTAACCCTGGATTAAGCGGCGATAAAAATGGGAAAATCCCAGGAAGCGTTGCAGCTGCACTCTAGATGTAGGTTGGGGCCAATCCACCACCGCTCTCCCCTTTCCGAGATCCATCTGTACATTCCCCTCAGTGATGATGTAACRGAGGAAGGGGATGGTGGAGCGATGGAATTCATACTTTACCGCTTTCACAAAAAGTCCTCAATATAGGTCTCCATAGCTTTGGTCTCCGGACCCGACAGTGAATACAGTCGTCCCCGGGGTGGTGTCGATCCCGCAGTCATAGGGTCGGTGCGGAGGAAGCGAAGTAGCCTGGGCCTTACTGAAAACTTCCCTGGTACTCTGCGGGAAAGGCGGAGAGGTCTGGGCAACTTCCGAGCACACAGGAAGACGTCCCAGGGCAGGCTGCGCCAACTTCAGGCAATGGGCATGGCAGAACGGGCTCCAGCCCATCAATGAGGGGATTGTGTCGCTGGAGCCAGGAGAATCCCAAAACCACGGGAATCTGGGGGGACTTGATGAGCGGGAATTGAATGGTCTTGCTGTGATTCCCTGAAACACAAAGGTTGATGGGAGTGGGGTCATGGGTGAGCCGACCTATAGAGCCTCTTCACTGTTGACGTTGAGACTGGTGTTATGCGGTTACTATTTAATGAAGCTGCCAGTTGAGGACATGTGATGGCGTCTGTTTCTGCACTTTCACGCTTCTGTTCAAATTTTGTATCAATACTGCCCAAATGTGCCTAATTTGTTTATTAATAACTTTTCATGTTCAYAATTGTGCACTCTCCTCAAACAATGGTATTCTTTCACTGTAATAGCTACTGTAAATTGGACAGTGCAGTTAGATTAACAAGAATTTAAGCTTTCTGCCAATATCAGATTAGTCTATGTCCTGGGAAATGTTCTTGTTACTTACAACCTCATGCTAATCACATTAGCCTACGTTAGCTCAACCGTCCCGTGGAAGGGACACCAATCCCAAAGAAGTTCCTTAGTGATATGGACACTGATGAACTTGAAGCTCTCGACCCGCTCCACTACAGCCCCATCGATGTGAATGGGGGCATGCTTGGTCCTTCCGTTGTCCTGGCACCACACTGCCAAGTCACTTACCTCCTCTCTATAGGCGGTCTCATCGTCATCAGTGATCAGGCCTACTACCGTCGGAGTCATGCACGGCCACGCAGTCGTGGGTGAACAGGGAGTACAGGTGGGGACTAAGCACGCACCCCTGAGGGGCCCTCGTGCTGAGGGTCAGTGTGGCGGATGTGTTGTTGCCTACCCTCACTACCTGGGGGTAGCCCATCAGGAAGTCCAGGATCCAGTTGCAAGGGGAGGTGTTCAGTCCCAGGGTGCTGAGCTTAGTGAGAACTTGGAGGTCATTATGGTGTTGAACGTTGAGCTGTAGTCAATGAATAGCATTCTTACTTAGGTGTTCCTCTTGTCCAGGTGGGAGAGGCCAGTGTGGAGTGCAATAGAGATTGAGTCATCTGTGGATCTGTTGGTGCGGTACGTGAATTGGAGTGGGTCCAAGCTGTCTGGGATGATAGTGTTGATGTGAGCCATGGCCAGCCTTTCAAAGTATTTCATGGCTTCAAATGTGAGTGCTATGGGGCAATAGTAATTTAGACAGGTGATAATGTACAATCAAATGTAGCTCGTGAAAGTGTTACCTGTCAATACTTTTATCCATAGTGTAAATATTACACTATACACCAGAACATACAGTATACATCACATATGTCAGAGTCAAGGCCCGCGGGCCACATCCGGCCCGCGAGAAGGTTTTTTACGGCCCCTGGGATGATCTTGATTTATTATTAGAACCGGCCCGCAGACCGCAGCAAGCCGGCAGCCCGCAGATCTTTTACACGCACCAATACTACATTTCCCACAATGCAATCACCGCCAGTTCAAGGCATTTCTGACGGAGTTAGAAACGGAGCATGGTGATTTGCCTTATCACACAGAGGTGCGATGGCTAAGCCAGGGAAAGGTGCTTCAAAGATGTTTCGAGCTTCGTGAGGAGATTTGTCTGTTCTTGGACAGCAAAAGGAAAGACACACACAACTCCGAGACGAATGTTTCTGTGTGAATGGCTTTTCTGTGTGACATTACGAGTCATCTGAATGCAATGAACTTGCAGCTGCAGGGTCGGGATCATGTCATCTCTGATATGTACAGTACAGTGAAGGCATTTAAAACCAAACTGACTCTGTGGGAGACGCAGATGCGGAAAGAAAATTTGAGCCACTTTCCCAGCTGCAGACATGAAAGAGAAGCTCTCTACCAGTGCGTTCCGAGCGCACAGTTGGCTGATAAAATGGTATGCTTGCCGCTGACTTTCGACGCCGATTTGCTGACTTTGAGCACAAAAAAGCAGGTTGGAACTGCTCGGTAACCCATTTGCTGTTGACGTGGAAAGCTCACCACCAAACCTCCAAATGGAGTTGATTGACCTCCAATGCAATGATGCACTGAGGGCAAAATATGCGGCAGTGGGTGCTGCGGAGTTCGCCCGTTTCCTCCCCGACACAATGCCCCAGCTGCGCATCCAGGCTGCTCAAACGTTTGCCTATGTTTGGCAGCACATACCTGTGTGAACAACTGTTTTCTTTGATGAACCTGAACAAAACATCACACAGAAGTCGACTTACTGCTGAACACCTCCACTCAATTCTGAGGATTTCCTCAGCTCAGAGCCTTACCCCGAACATTGATGAACTTGTGGAAAAGATGGGACACCACCAAGTATCACCCTCAACCTCAAACAGTGAACATTACTGTGCAATCACATATTTAGAGTTTTTACTCAGTTCAAGTTTAAAAGTTAAGTTTAATATTTGTTTTCACTGCATGTTACTTCTCCTTAAACAAGTGTTGTTTTTGATTAATAGATTTTTGCACTTTATTTTATTGTATTTCAATCCAATTATATTTTAAAAATATTTCAGTTGAGTGGATGATAGAAAATTGCTATTATTGTTTTTTTCTTTGAAGTAAATTTAGCCCACTTTTGCTAACTAGAAAATATAGGCTACTGATGGTGCCTTGAATACCGGTTTCTTTCATTTAATGTTCATGTTATGGGGATTTTTATATAAAGGAAATTTGTCTTTTGTGTCTGTTGAAAATTAAAGATTACTGACAGAGCCATAAGAAAATATTGCTTTATTTATCTGATCATATTGGAATATATTTGTTAGGTTTTCAGTAGGTTCAATTAGGTTCACTAGACTATATGCGTCATTTAAAAAAWTTTCAATGAACATTCGAACAGTCCGGCCCTCGGCTTGTAGCTAAATTTTTTATTTGGCCCTCCGTCCATTTGACTTTGACACCCCTGGTATACATGAACAAAACCAGTCAACTCACAATAGCTTTTATATCGAAACCAAAGCTGGGGGGAAATATGTTGGGTATGATGATGCTTTGTGCAAATAATGGCAACAATTATTGTGCTTAATCAAACACTTTACACTGTGATAATTGATTCATTTATTCAAATCAGCTGTTAGCCTCTCTCAACCATGAAATTAGAAGAGAGGGAAAGTGCCAGTGCTCTAATACATTTACTCAATTTGGGTATTTATGGTAAAACACTACAAACACTATAAATCTGATTCAGCTCATTTGAGTGAGACATAAAAAGTAATATTGTCCAGGGAAAGGAAGTATTTAGTGAATGAAGAATGAGTCAATTCATGGACTCCACAGGTGTGTAATAGAGGGAGATGGATTGCTATGAATGTACAGTATGCCATTGATTGCATATGGTAAAAATTGCCAAATATTCCTACATTACAGCTTGAATCTTACTTAAAATACAAATATTTTGTTTTTAATACATACAACCTCAACAGAATGGTGTCTGCAATCTTCTCCCTATCCTTTTCCTCAAACCTAAACCATGTTCATACCCACAGTAAAATACTGTAGGCAACATATATTCAACCTTGATGCATCAAAATGACATAGCAAATGAGGATCACATAAAGACAGTTTAGCTGTAGGCGACACATCTTTATGAACATTTTCTGGACTTCTGATTGGCTGTAGCCGGGTTGCCTATATGCCAGAAGTAATAGTCTCTCATTTCAGTGTTCCCTTTCCCTACCGGGTGCTAAAGTGATATGTCTGGAGCCGTTTTTAAATGCACAGACTTCCTGCTTGGCTTCTCAGAGACCTGCAGGGAATTTAGCTGACTGCTGATATTTCTTTATCTTGACCCCCAGAGATTCTTATAGAAATCCACTGCTTAGGTATGTAGAATAAATGCTTTTGGGCTATTGCCTAGGTGAGATGTAGGTACGAATCTATAACAATGTCATAAAATGCCTACTTCAAATAGATCCACATGCCTACTTCAAATAGATCCCAGATAATACATTTCTTCAGTCTGAACCAAATGTGAACATATATTGCCGCAAATAATTTGAAGTGGTGTTGTGCCATTTTTTTTACGGCTAGGCATAAGCGATTTCCTACGGTATGATTTTCCCCTAATAGCCAGATAATTTAATCTGCGATTTGTCTGTTCATCATAATGTAACTGTTAAGTGTAATTTGGTGTTATGCTGTTGATTTTACACTTTGGTGGGGAATTTAGATAGAATTGAACTTCTACTTATTATACAGTATATTATGTCCATCAAAAAGCAACTCTGTGTTTATGGTCAATAATGTTAGGTGTACAGTATAATCTGGCATAAACATACAGTATTTTTTCTAGGGATACTGTAGCTATAGGTGGGCACATAAGTATATTAATCCCAACCCTCTTTCTTATTAGACTAAACCTACTATTGAACTAGCCCTGAGCATGATATTGTCTTTCCTTTTAGCCCCTGTTATCCATGGTTATCATCACAGAGAGGACAAACATCCCGTAAGCCCTAATCAAATAATGAGCTGAGCCAGGCAGGCAGGATCTTGGAGCTAGGCAGTGAATTGAGCGTGCATGGCTCTCGAAGAGAGAGAGTATTGGTCCCTGGTTATGTTGTGGTGCTTTATTAACACATGACCTTTATGCCAGATGGTGGTTTTAATTAGATACCATTAGCTCGCTGTCCTCCCCGATTATTCCAAACCCTTCCAAGCAGACCTTTATTTGATCTGCTGCCAAACATACTGTAAATGAGTTCTTTAGAGAAACAAATATTTATATTTAAATAACTCAATGAATGTTTGGACACACGGTCAAATCAAATCAAATCATATTTTATTGGTCACATACACATGGTTAGCAGATGTTATTGCGAGTGTAGCGAAATGCTTATGCATCTAGATCCGACAGTGCAGCAGTATCTAACAGGTAATATCTAACAATTCCACAACAAAACCTAATATCTAACAAATTCCACGACAAAACCTAATACACACAATCTAGTAAAGGAATGGGATGAGAATATATAGGTATAAAATATCTGGATGAGCAGTGACAGAGCGCCTAAGATGCAATAGATAGTAAAGAATAGATAGTGAAGGATACAGTATATACATATGACATGAGTAATGCAAGATATGTAAACATTCTTAATGTGGCATTATTAAAGTGACTAGTGTTCCATTTATTAAAGTGGCCAAAGATATCAAGTCTGTAGGTAGGCAGCCGACTCTCTGTGCTAGTGGTGGCTGTTTAACAATCTGATGGCCTTGAGATAGAAGCTGTTTTTAAATCTTTCTGTCCCAGCTTTGATGCACCTGTACTGACCTCACCTTTTGGATGGAAGCAGGGTGAACAGGTAGTGGCTCGGGTGGTTATTGTCCTTGATTATCTTTCTTGCCTTCTTGTGATATCGGGTGTTGTAGGTGTCCTGGGGGGCAGGAAGTTTGCCCCCGGTGATGCGTTGTGCAGACCGCACCATCCTCTGGAGAGCCCTTCGGTTGTGGGCGGTGCAGTTGCCCTACCAGTGGAGATACAGCTCGACAGGATGCTCTCAATTGTGCACATGTAAAAGTTAGTGAGGGTTTTTGGTGACAAGCAAAAAATGTTCAGCTTCCTGAGGTTGAAAAGGCGCTGTTGCGCCTTCTTCACCACACTGTCTGTGTGCGTGGACCATTTCAGTTTGTCGGTGATATGTCTACCGAGAACTTCAAACTTTCCACCTTCTCCACTGCTGTCCCGTCGATGTGGATGGGGGGTGCTCCCTTTGCTGATCCTGAAGTCCACGATCATCTCTTGTTTTGCTGACATTGAGTGAGAGGTTATTTTCCTGACACCACACTCCAAGGGCCCTCACCACCTCCCTGTAGGCGGTCTCGTCGTTGTTGGTAATCAAGGCTACCACTGTAGTGTCGTCTGCAAACTTGATGATTGAGTTGGAGGCGTTCATGGCCACGCAGTCGTGGGTGAACAGGGAGTACAGGAGAGGGCTGAGAACGCACCCTTGTGGGGCCCCAGTGTTGAGGATCAGCAGAGTGGAGATGTTGTTTCCTACCTTCACCACCTGGGGGCGGCCCTTCAGGAAGTCCAGGACCCAGTTGCACAGGGTGGGGTCGAGACCTAGGGTCTCAAGCTTAATGATGAGTTTGGAGGTTAATTTGGTGTTGAATGCTGAGCTGCAGTCAATGAACAGCATTCTTACATAGGTATTCCTCTTGTCCAGATGGGATAGGGCAGTGTGCAGTGTGATGGGGATTGCATCGTCTGTAGACCTATTGGGGCGGTAAGCAAATTGGAGTGGGTCTAGGGTAACAGGTAGGATGGAGGTGATATGATCCTTGACTAGTCTCTCAAAGCACTTCATGATGACAGAAGTGAGTGCTACGGAGCGATAGTCATTTAGTTCAGTTACCTTAGCTTTCTTGGGAACAGGAACAATGGTGACCATCTTGAAGTATGTGGGGACAGCAGACTGGGATAGGGATTGATTGAATATGTCCGTAAACACACCAGCCAGCTGGTCTGCACATGCTCCGAGGACGCGGCTAGGGATACTGTCTGGGCCGGCAGCCTTGCGAGGGTTAACACGTTCAAATGTTTTACTCACGTTGGCCACGGTGAAGGAGAGCCCACAGTTTTTGGTAGCGGGCCGTGTCGGTGGCACTGTATTGTCCTCAAAGCTTGCAGAGAAGTTGTTTAATTTGTCTGGGAGCAAGATGTCGATGTCTGCGACAGGGCTGGTTTTCTTTTTGTAATCATTGATTGTCTGTCGACCCTGCCAAATACGTCTCGTGTTTGAGCCGTTAAATTGCGACTCCACTTGTCTCTATACTGACGTTTTGCTTGTTTGATTGCCTTGCGGAGGGAATAACTACAAAGTTTGTATTCGGTCATGTTTCCAGTCACCTTCCCATGATTAAATGCGATGATAGATGCTTCAGTTTTGAGCGAATACTGCCATCAATCCACGGTTTCTGGTTATGGAAGGTTTTAATAGTCACAGTGGGTACAACATCTCCTATACACTTCCTTATAAACTCACTCATCGAGTCAGCATATACGTCAATGTTATTGTCTGAGGCTACCCGGAACATATCCCAGTCCACGTGATCGAAGCAATCTTGAAGCGTGGAATCCAATTGGTCAGCGTTGGATAGACCTAAGCATGGGCGCTTCCTGTTTTATTTTCTGCCTATAGGAGGGGAGGAACAAGATGGATTCATGGTCAGATTTGCCAAAAGGAGGGCGCGATGTATGCATTGCGGAAGTTAGAGTAGCAGTGGTCGAGTGTGTTACTCGCTTGTGTACTGCAATCGATATGCTGATAGAATTTAGGTAGCCTTGTAATCATATTAGTTTTGTTAAAATCCCCAGCTACAATAAATGCAGCCTCAGGATATATGGTTTCCAGTTTGCATAAAGTCCAGTGAAGTTCCTTGACGGCTGTCTTGGTATCCGCTTGCGGGGGATATACATGGCTGTGACGATAACCAAGGAGAGTTCCTTGGYAGATAATACGGTCGGCATTTGATTGTGAGGAATTCTAGGTCAGGTGAACAGAAGGACTTGAGTTCTTGTACGTTGTTACAATTATACCATGAGTCATTAATCATACACCCCCGCTCTTCTTCTTACCAGAGAGATGTTTGTTCCTGTCGGTGCGATGCACAGAAAATCCTGTTGGCTGTACGGACTCCGACAACATGTCCCCAGCTAGCCATGTCTCCGTGAAACAGAGTATGTTACAATCCCGGATATCTCTTTGGAAAGCAACTCTTGCCCTAATTTCGTCGACTTTGTTAACTAAGGACTGGACATTAGCGAGAAATATACTCGGAAGCGGTGGGTGGTGTGCGTGCATCCAAAGCCTTACTAGAAGACCGCTCCGGCAACCTCTCCTCCAACGGCGTTGTTTTGGGTCAGCCTTTGGAATCAGTTCAAATGCCCTGGGAGGTGCAGACAAAGGATCCGCTTTGGGAAAGTTGTATTCCTGGTCGTAATGCTGGTTGTGCTGGTAAGTTGACGTCTCTCTGATATCCAATAGTTCTTCCCGGCTGTATGTAATAACACTTTAGATTTTCTGGGCTAACAATGTAATACATAAAAAAACAAAATACTGCACAGTTTCCTAAGGACTTGAAGCGAAGCTGCCATCTCTATCGGTGCCATCTTTGTCGGGGCTATCTGAGAAGCATACAGGCAAGGTTCAGCATACGTGCTGTAGTCTAGATTTAGTTTTTTGGTCATTTGGTTGAACAAGACATGAAGATCACATATTAATGGCCTTCAAACTATTTTTTATTTTATTTCACCTAGATAGATTGCCACATTTACATTAGATGCTATTTGTTATTTCACTGTGATGAGAACAGATATGATATCTATGAACGTGGTCAACCAAAACATCTTCTTAAGGTGACATCTTCTTATGCTTACTCCACCATCCCCTCCTCTAAAAGGAAGCATGGTACCCGTAGGAGTATCCCTGGTATATAGCCATCTCTCTCTACAAATCAAATGAAGCCAAAATCATATCAAACATAATTCCAGACATGTTTCAAAATTCCAATCAACTATCTTGTCTCTTATCAGCATGTATCAACTAGTAAGGGAGAAAAATGCATCTGACAGTGGTCCTGTTGCAAATTCTTGGCCTTGAGTACAGTCCTGCTAAATTCCAACACAAGCCCTTCCTGTCACATCCTGCTCTGTGCAGCCACACATATCCTTTGGTCTCACCCTCTCCCAAGACCTTGTACGGGAAAAAGCCTCTGTCCTGACTTGTTCATACCAGTCATAGGGGGGCGATATCTGTGAAATGCAGAGAAAGAAAACAAAATATTTTGGCAGATAATTAGGTGGCCTATTTCCTTTTGTGTGCAGGGCATGCATGCTGAATCTTGCCTGCCTGTTTCTCAGATGTAGGCAAAACATTGCATCAGTGCTCAATTACTGTTCCTAATGATGCAAATAATGGTGCAACAGTGATGGTCTAATTATATTGCATTCGTAAACTTCAATCAAAATATACAGTGCCTTCAGAAAGTATTCATACCCCTATTTACATACACATCACTAGCACATAGAGGCTGCTGCCTATATACATAGACTTGAAATCACTGGCCACTTTAATGAATGGAACACTAGTCACTTTAATAATGTCTGCATATCTTGCATTACCCATCTCATATGTATATACTGTATCCTATACTATTCTACTGTATCTTATTCTATGCCACTCTGACATTGCTCGTCCATATATTTATATATTCTTTATTTCATTCCTTTACTTAGATGTGTGTGTATTGGGTATATGTTGTGTACTTGTTAGATATTACTGCACTGTCGGAGCTAGAAGCAAAGGCATTTCGCAACACCCGCAATAACATCTGCTAAACACATGTGACCAATAACATTTGATTTGATTATTCCACATTTGGTTGTGTTACAACTTATATTCAAAATGGATTAAATATTTTTTTCACCCATCTACTCACAATACCCCATAATGACAACGTGAAAACATGTTTATAGAAATGTTTGCAAATTTTCTGAAAATGAAATGCAGAAATACATAAGTATTCACACACCTGAGTCAATACTAACACACAGTTGAAGTCGGAAGTTTAAATACACTTAGGTTGGAGTCATTAAAACTCGCTTTTCAACCACTCCACAAATGTCTTTTTAACAAGTCGGTTAGGACATCTACTTTGTGCATGACAAAATAAATTTTTCCAACAACTGTTTACAGACAGATTATTTAATTTATAAATAACAGTATCACAACTCCAGTGTGTCAGCAGTTTACATACACTAAGTTGACTGTGCCTTTAAACAGCATGGAAAATTCCAGAAAATTATGTCATGGCTGTAGAAGCTTCTGATAGGTTAATTGACATAATTTGAGTCAATTGGAGGTGTACCTGTGGATGAATTTCAAGGCCTACCTTCAAACTCAGTGCCTCTTTGCTTGACATCATGGTAACATCAAACAAAATCAGCCAAGACCTCAGAAAAGCAATTGTAGACCTCCACAAGCCTGGTCCATTCTTGGGAGCAATTTCCAACCGCCTGAAGGTACCACATTCATCTATACAAACAATAGTACGCAAGAATAAACACCACCTCCGGGCCATGCAGCCGTCATTACCGCGTCAGGAAGCGAGGAAGCGTGCTGTCTCCTAGAGATGAACGTACTTTTGGGTGCGAAAAGTGGCAAATCAATCCCAGAGACAACAGCAGGAAGGAACCTTGTGATGATGATGGAGGAAACAGTTACAGCAAGTATTCTATATCCACAGAAACAAGTCCTATATCGAGCATCAACCTGATAGGGCCCGCTCCAGCAAGAAGGAAGCCACTGCCTCCAAAACCGCCATAGAAAAAGCCAGACTACGGTTTGCCAACTTGCACCATAGGGGGACGAAAGATTGCGTAACTTTTTTGAGACAATGTTCCTCTGGTTCTGAAAGAACCAAAATGAACATCTGTTTCGGTCCATAATGACCATTGTAATGTTTGGAGGAAAAAAGGGAGATGCTTGCCAAGCCAAAGCAACACCATGCCAAACCTTGAAGCACAGGGGGGGCAGCACTCATGTGGGGGGTGCGGTTCTGCAGCGAGGGACTGTGGTGCACTTGCATCAAAATAGATGGCTTCATGAGGAAGGAAACATTATGTGGAATATATTGAAGCAACATCTGCAAGACATCAGTCAGGATGTTAAAAGTTTGGTCACAAATGGGTCTTCAAAGGAACAATTGACCCAAGCCATACTTCCAAAGTGGTGGCCAAATTGGCCAACAAAGTAAGGTCTTGAAGTGGCGCATCACAAAGCCTGACCTACAATCCAGTAGGATACAGTTGTTTGGCGAGAACGAAAAACGCTGTGTGCTCGAAGCAAGGTAGGGCCTACAAACAACGTGACTCAGTTACAACCAGCCTCTGTCAGGAGGAATGGGCCAAAATCACCCAACCTACTGTGTGCAAGCTTGTGGAAGGCTCATCCTGAAATCATTTGTGACCCAAGTTAAAATTTAAAGGCAATGCTACCAAAATATGAAGTTGAGTGTATGTAAACTTTCTGACCCGACAGGGAATGTGTGAGCAGAGAAATAAAAGCTGAGAATAATTCATGTCTCCGTACTATTAATTCTGACATGTCACATTCTTAAAATATAAGTGGTGATCCTAACTGATCTAGGAATTGTTGAAAAACTGAGTTTAAAATGTATTTGGCTGAAGGGTGTAGTGAAAGCTTTCACTGTCAATTGTAACATGTGGTTACTGCATGACATGTTGTGTTGGTTTTCTCCAAATCATAACCGCTGTTGTATTCAAGGACAAAGTGTACTTTCCTTTGCTACTATCTTGGCAGTCATTAAAAGCTGCCTTGTTGCAAACAGGGATGATGGTTTTGGAATATTTTTATTCTGGACAGGCTTCCCTTCTTCTCACATCTGTAATTGTTAGGTGTAGTACTTGTGGAGTAACGAACATATAATGTTTGACATCCTTCAGTTTTCTCGCTTCATAATCAAATCAAACTTTATTTGTCACAATGTGCCGAATACACAAGTGTTAGACTCTACTTGTGAAATCTTACTTACAAGCCCTTAAACCAAACGTGCCGCTTTCAATATAGAGTTAAGAAAATATGTTACCAACAAACTAAAGTAAAAACAAAAAATAACTAAAAAGTAACACAATAACGAGGCTATTCTACAGGGGTAACCGCGTACAAGTAGTGTGCGAGCAGGTACAGGGTTAGTGGAAGTAACCTGTTGTACATGTAGAGTAGTGGTGACGTGACTATGGCACTACCGATAATAAACAGCGAGTCTGCGCAGTGTACAAAACCAGAATGGGAGCGGGGTGGGGGTCAATGTAAATAGTCCAGTGGCCATTTGATAATTGTTCAGGCAGTCTTTATGGCCTTGAGGGTAGAAGCTGTTAAGGAGCCTTTTGGTCCTAGACTTGGCAACTTAGCCGCCGGTCGGCTTGCTGATGTGGTGAGCAGAGAAAACAGTCTATAGAGTTGGGTGATGTGGGCTTTCCTCTGACACAACCTTTTATATAGGTGCGGTGGCAGGAAGCTTGCCCCAGTGTGTACTGGCGTACCCACTACTAGCGCCTTACGTCAGATGCCGAGGCAGTTGCCATAGGACCACGGCGGTGATCGCGAACCGGTAGAACGCCTCTCATCGGTGAGCTCGTAGAAGCTTTTTCAGATCTGGGACGTCATGCCAAATCTTTTCAGTCCACTTGAGGGGGAGAAAGGTTTGTTGTTTCCTGTCACTGACGGTTTGGTGTGCTTGGACCATGAATAGGTTCGTTGGTGTTCCACAACGAACTGTTGAAACTCTCGACGCCGCTCCACTACAGCCCCGTCGATGTTAATGGTGGCTTGTTCGGCCCGCCTTTTCCTGTTGTCCACGATCAGCTCCTTTGTCTTGCTCACATTGAGGGAGAGGTTGTTGTCCTGGCACCACACTACCAGTTCTCTGACCTCCTCCCTATAGGCTGTCTCATCGTTGTCAGCGATCAGGCCTACCACTGTTGTGTCGTCCGCAAACTTAACGATGGTGTGGAGTCGTGTTTGGCCACTCAGTCATAGATGAACAGGGAGTACAGGACTAAGTACCCACCCCTGAGGGCCCCCCCTGTTGAGGATCAGCATGACAGACGTGTTGTTGCCTAGCCTTACCACCTGGGGGTGGCCCGTCAGGAAGTCCAGGATCCCAATTGCAGAGGCAGGTATTTAGTCCCAGGGTCCTTAGCTTCGTTATGAGCTTCGAGGGCATTATGTTGTTGAACGTTGAGCTGTAGTCAATGAACAGCATTCTCACATAGGTGTTCCTTTTATCTAGGTGGGAAAGGGCAGTGTCGAGTGCGATTGAGATTGCGTCACCTGTGGATCTGTTGGGGCAGTATGCTGTTGATGTGAGCCATGACCAGCCTTTCAAAGCACTTCATTGCTACCGACGTGAGTGCTACGGGGCGGTAATCATTTAGGCAGGTTACCTTCGCTTCAATGGGTACAGGGACTATGGTGGTCTGCTTGAAACATGTAGGTATTACAGACTCGGTCAGAGAGTTGAAAATGTCAGTGAAGACACTGCCATTTGGTCCGCACATGCTTTGAATACACGTCCTGGTAATCCGTCTGGCCCCGCGGCTTTGTGAATGGTGACCTGTTTAAAGGTCTTGCTCACATTGGCTACCGAGAGCTTAATCACACAGTCATCCAGAACATCTGGTTCTCTCATGTTGCTTGCCTCGAAGTGAGCATAAAAGGCATTTAGCTCATCTGGTAAGCTCGTGTCACTGGGCAGCTCGTGTCTGGGTTTCCCTTTGTAGTCCGTAATAGTTTTCAAGCCCTGCCACATCCGACGAGCGTCAGAGCCGGTGTAGTAGGATTCAATCTTAATCCTGTATTGACACTTTGCTTGTTTGATAGTTCGTCTGAGGGCATTACGGGATTTCTTATAAGCGTCCGGATTAGTGTCCCGCTCTTTGAAAGCGGCAGCTCTAGCCTTTGGTTCAATGTGGATGTTGCCTGTAATCCATGGCTTCTGGGATATGTACGTACGGTCACTGTGGGGATGACATTGTCAATGCACTTACTGATGAAGCCAATGACTGAGGTGGTATACTCCTCAATCCCGGAACATATTCCAGTCTGTGCTAGCAAAACAGTCCTGTAGCGTAGCATCGGAGTCATCTGACCACTTCCGTATTGAGCGTGTCACTGGTACTTCCTGCTTTAGTTTTTGCTTGTAAGCAGGAATCAGGAGAATAGAATTATGGTCAGATTTGCCAACTGGAGGGCGGGGAAGAGCTTTGTATACATCTCTGTTTGTGGAGTGAAGGTGGTCGAGCGTGCTGATAAAAATTTGGTAAAACTGATTTATGTTTGCCTGCATTAAAGTTCCCGGCCACTAGGAGCGCCACTTCTGGATGAGCGTTTTCTTGTTTGCTTATGGCCTTATAGAGTTGTTTGAGTGCGGTCTTAGTACCAGCATCAGTCTGTGGTAGTAAATAGACAGCTATGAATCAAATAGATGAGAACTCTCTTGGTAGATAGTGTGGTCTACAGCTTATCATAAGGTACTCTACCTCAGGTGAGCAATACCTCGAGACTTCTTTAATATTAGACATCGCGCACCAGCTGTTATTGACAATAAGACCCACACCCCCACCCCTCGTCTTACCAGACATAGCTTTTTCTCTGTTCTGCCTGTGCATCGAAAAACCCGCCAGCTCTATATTATCCGTGTCGTCGTTCAGCGAAACATAAGATATTACCGTTTTTAATGTCCCGTTGGTAGGATAATCGTAATCGTAGGTCATCAATTTTATTTTCCAATGATTGCATGTTAGCAAGGAGAACGGATGGCAGTGGGAGTTTACTCACTCGCCTACGAATTCTCAGAAGGCAGCCCGATCTGCGCCCTCTTTCCATCTGTCTTTTCTTCACGCAAATGACTGGGATTTGGGCCTGTTTCCCGGGAAAGCAGTATATACTTCTCATCGGACTCGTTAAAGGAAAAAGCTTCTTCAAGTTCGTGGTGAGTAATCACTGTTCTGATGTCCAGAAGTTATTTTAGGTCATAAGAGACAGTAGCAGCAACATTATGTACAAAATAAGTTACAAACTACGCAAAAAKATTACTAAATAGCACAGTTGGTTAGGAGCATGTAAAACGTCAGCAATGCTCTTCGGCGCCACTAAATTGTGTAACTAAATTGACCTCATGGTGAAATCCCTAAGTAGTTTCCTTCCTCTCTGGCAACTGAGTTAGGAAGGACACCTGTATCTTTGTTGTGACTGGCTGTATTAATACATCACCAAAGTGTAATTAATAACTTCATCATGCTCCAAGAGATATTCAGCACTTGTTCTTCTTTGTGGGGCATTGAAAACCCTCCCTGGTCTTTGTGGCTGAATCTATGTTTGAAATTCACTGCTCGACTGAGGGACCTTACAGATAATTGTATGTTTGGGGTAAAGAGATTAGGTAGACATTCGAAAATCATGTTAACCACTATTATTTAACACGGAATGACACAACTACTCATTCAAGGGTGCTTCTTTATTTGTATTATTTTCTACATTGTAGAATAATAGTGAAGAAAACTATGAAATAACACATATGGAATCATGTAGTAACCAAAAAACAAATCAATTAAACAAATCAAAATATATTTTAGATTCTTCAAAGTAGCCACCCTTTTCCTTGATGACAGCTTTCCACACTCTTGGTATTCTTGGGTATGACGCTACAAGCTTGGCACACCTGTATTTTGGCGTTTCTCCCATTATTCTCTGCAGATCCTCTCAAGCTCTGTCAGATTGGATGGGGAGCGTTGCCACACAGCTATATTCAGGTCTCTTCAGAGATGTTCTATCGGGTTCAAGTCTGCGCTCTGGCTGGGCCACTCAAGGACATTCAGAGAGTTGTCCCGAAGCCACTCCTGTGTTGTTTTGGCTGTGTGCTTAGGGTCGTTGTCCTGTTGGAAGGTGAACTTTCGCCCTAATCTGAGGTCCTGAGCGCTCTGGAGCAGGTTTTCACAAGGATCTCTTCATTCTTCGCTCTGTTCATCTTTCCCTCGATCTTTACTGGTCTCCCAGTCTCTGCTGCTGAAAAACATCCCCACAGTATGATGCTGCCAACACCATGCTTCTGTAACGGATGTGAAATGGCTAGCTAGTTAGCGGGTACGCGCTAGTAGCGTTTCAATCAGTTACGTCACTTGCTCTGAGACTTAAGTAGGGTTTTCCCCTTGCTCTGCAAGGGCCGCGGCCTTTTGTGGAGTGATGGGTAACGATGCTTCGTGGGCCACGT